>NC_052523.2:1507407-1808888 GCF_016746395.2 Drosophila simulans
ATGGGGATTATCCGGCAGTGAGGACTGCATCTGTTTATGGCGAAGAGCCAGCGGGCGGCATTATAAGCACATTAAATTCTGAAGGCGCAGCCGGGGCATGTCTGAAATGTTGACGACTCTCGGGCGGCGGGTCGCAAGTGGTTTTTATGCGCATGTATTATTATTGAATACCATTAGGGGCACTCGAACGCACTCCCCACCGCACCCCATCCACCCGTATCCTGGCGAACGTGAGGTCCTGCCCTTGGGTCGACTCCCGAACTGTCAGCCAGCACAAAGTCAAATCAATCCGGAAGGGGGCGGGCAAGCTTGAAAGTCAGCGTCTGGTCTCAAGGCGGTCGCGTTTACTGCGACTGCGTTTAGTGGTTTAATTTTTATTTTTATGGTGCAGTTTAATGGCAGCCCTTCCAAATGTCGTCCCACATGACAAGCACACACCGGGGGAAATTGTAGTGGACGTTAAGGGATGTGTAAATTGTGTGAGATGTGTGGCTGCATATATAAAAAAAAGGATTTCATATTTAAGCATGAACACGGTTTGATCCTATCCTTTACTCATGGAATGAAAGGGTATACTAGATTCGTTGAAAATTATATATCAGGTGTATTTATGTATTTGCCGATTGCAATGTCCGTTCGTCTGTCCGTTCGTCTGTCCGTTCGTCTGTCCGTTCGTCTGTCCGTTCGTATCTGTCCGTATGAATGCTGAGATCTAGGGCACTCTAAAATCTAGAAAGTTTAGGTTAAGTATGCCGATCCTGATGACACTCTATTAAATCAGTTGTTATTTTGTCCAAAAGTGTCGCCCCCCAAATGTTGTATTTGTTTTTAATTGATCCATTTTTTGCCGATTATTTATAGCATTCCTATTTTCTTTACATTCGATTCGGATAACTCGACGGTGCTTTAAATGGATTTGCGTTTACCCAGACAATCTCCCATAGATTTTGATATCAAAGACATGTCTAATGATTGCTAGTTTCTCTCAGTGGTGGTGTAAGTCGACCGGGTAAGGTAAGAAGTTGCCTTTCAAGTGCGGCCCCGCAATGTGTTTTTTATGGGCTTCTGGGGCTCCGTTTTATGTTTCATCTTTTAAGTGCACCTCGTTTGTTGCGGGTCTTAAGCAGCCTCTCCTCATGCGCCGAGTACTTTTCTGGCCTTTGTCATTAATGCCAGTTTTTCCCGTCCCGCCCCATAATTGCTACATTTTGTGCGCTGTTTCTGCTCGGGCTCATTAGTCGCAACTCAAATCAACTCAGCCGAGCCGAACTGAACTGCGATGGGATGGAGTGAAGTGAGGTCTCAAGGATACGGTTGCGAGCGAGTCTGATCGGGGCTGAATAGATTTGTGTGCGGATTTCATATTCATAAGGCGCATTCGTTCGTCGGACTAATTAAACTTTTGCCGCCGTTTCTGGGAACCATCCAACTGTTTAAACATTTCCCAGGCAGACAGACCACACTCCATGAATGGCTAATTAGTTGCTGGGAGACAAAACCGACTCCAGCATCGCATCGGGGGGAAATTGCCTAATCATGATTTTTGCATAATTTTTTAAAAGCTTCTCCGCCCGCCAACCGCAGTTCAAAAAGGCTTTCAACCCTTGAAGGCCTCGCAATGAAAGTGGTTTTCGTCCGAGGAAGTCCTTTGTCTGCCCGTCAAAGCCGTGTGGCATTATTATTATTAATCAGAATCCCTGTCTCGAGCCCGGCTTAAGCCGATACCGATCCGTAACCGAATCAGACAGGCTGCAGAATTTACAAAAATTAATTTATGACACGCCGCGGCACATTTTCCATTTTCCGAGCGCATACAAAACGTGCTATGATTTTTATCTGCACCCAAACTGCTCTTCCGCCCTCCCCTCGTACCTATTATTTTTAATCCATTAAACAAATGCCACGTTACGAGGCCTTCGGTTCGTGTCCGTTATCGGCGGGGAAATGGAAAATGGGAAATGGAAAACGGGCAGAAGGGCCTTTGATTTCCTCGCCCGAGTCATGGGGCTTCGCTGCGAGGGTAGATACACTCGTACCTGTCTGGAGCAACGCCTTCGCTTTGCGCCATGCAATCGGAGAGTTTTCCTAATTTTCCCTGTTTTTCCGACTCTCTTCACGCTGAGTTATCATGTGCGGCGTGATGGAAAGGTACGAACGGCCTAATGGCATTTGTGGCAAATCATTAATATCAATCGGGACAGATACTCGCACAGTATCGATCCATTTGCCCACATGTGGGATTGTCCAGATGCATTCGGCTGTGACTTCGTCTAGGGTTTCCCTCGTCTCGCACTTGAGATAATAGGAATCCAGGTCTCTTCTTTCTGCCACCAGTGAAGTGTGCAGAGGGGTAGCTTCTTCTGGGAACGTAAGATTCTCGACATGAAAGTTATTTAATCGCTTGACGAAATAGTTTTCATCGGTAATCTGAGAATTAGGTCGAGCATGAAGGCAGAGAATATTTCGCGGACACATGTGGTATTGCCTATATAAGGTTATTGTTTATTTTTTTTTGTATCATAACCATTTTGAAATTGTTGTTTTAATAATAATATTGTTTTAGGGTAGAGGCCTTGCAACAGGGGGATTGAATACCTTACCGAAGCGAACTTTTGTTCGGTTCTGCCACGATCTTCAGCGCGTTTAAGATATTCTGAGCTTTCAAGGATATTTCTTCGGAATGCTGAGCCTTTTCTTAGCTTCCCCTCTGACTCACCCCTAGCTAGTTCCGGTTCCCACACACAACAGTCTGGATATCAAAGCATTTTCCTCGGATTTAAAGCTCATAACGATTCACAGCTCAGTGACCAAGGAGCTCTGAAAAGCAGGAGCACAAAGCCACTCTGCGGCACTTCCTTCCCCTTACCCTACCCCTCCGCCTGCTTCCCCTTCCCCTTATATGCCGCTCATAGTACAGAGTAGTACAGACCTCCCCAAAGCCGCCCGCCCTCCCCGGAGCGAAAAAATACTGGCGAACAAAGCAATTTTGTGGAATTACAAGAGCGTCTCTAATTGTTAAGTAAGCATAATGTGTGCAACATATGGCCGAGAGACTTGGCCGGACTTTGACAGGGCCCCCGACTCCCGCCTCCCCTCCCCTTTGGTTCTGTGGATGGGATGTGCCTGGGAAATTGTGGCAGCGACAGCCTGCAGGGCACCAAAAAACAAATATCCAAACTGGAACGAGGGGCACAAATAAATTGGCAAAGCGCTGTGTATTAAGTGACATGTCAGCCATAAAAAGCGCTTGCAAAAATATTTTATTGTGCATGTGGCAAGTCAACAAACTGTGCACTACGAGTGTATCTCCGGGTCCGTGGAAGGGCAAGTGCCGGGATGAAAGCTGTTTCCACAATGGGGCGCATTCAGATGGCGTTTTTGCGCCCTCCTCGCCAACTGGAGCTCATTAAAGCTAAATAAAAGCATTGAACTGTGCAAACTTCCACAGAATCCAGACATGGGGCCCAGTTCTATAACAAGATGCAAACCAGAACAAGCGAGTATAATTGGGTATGTCATCATGCCGCACTTTGAGATACTCATATCTCATGCCGTTCAAACTCGGTTTACTTTTCGCTTTTATTGGAACGTAATTCGTTATATATCTAGCAGAAATTTTGATTGTATTCCAGTTGTATGTGGCGAAAGCAAAACATCTTAACATTAATCTTAAACACTCATTTGTTGGATTATTGCCCCACAATATTTTGCAAATGAAATGTGTTAAGTTCATCGTGTCTGAATATTGCCTTCGAACTCGTATGCACATCTACATCTTTATTGTACATATGCCTACGGAAGTTCCTCGTACAGTTCACAGCTCTCGTACACGTTGCAATTCCTTGCCGGAAGTGGCAGTGGATAATCGCTGGAGGGCGGAACTGAAGGAGCCCTATCCCTGGGCGGGCGGATGTACTTGTTCGACTCTGTGGGGCGGTGATTCGCTTGCTCCAGGTAACGGTGATAGGCGGTGACGTACTCGTTGTTGTCGATAGTTGCAATCGGACCTCTGGGTAGACGGGAAGATGAGTTTTGATGGTTTTGAAATAAATTTCCAAAATATTAAATAAATTGATTTTAAGAAAGGAATAAATGAACTTAGGGGAAGGTATATTTTAAAAAGATCACACATCACAGACCGTATTTAAATGGCAATAATCATTTCGACATAAGAGGAAACGTCGAATTTGGCGAAACAATGACTGGGATTACGGATCATAAAAAAGTGCTGCCACTTATGTGCTCTATAAAAGACCTACCCCACTTGCTCATACGGGTCCTTCTCGAATCTTCCTTGAATCAGCCCTATCGTCTTCGACTCCCGCCGCCTACTGCCGCGCAACCAGGAGGGCTTTAGGCGCAGGGTTCCGAAGACGATGAGCATGCCGAGGAAGCTGCCGACGAAGAGGAGACCCACTCCCAAGCCAATGACCAGTCCGCTGTGGTCCTCGAACCAGGAGACCTGTGCAGAGACCTCACATCGCATGGTCTGGTGGAAACAACAGTTGGATGCGGAGGTAAAGTTCTCGCCTAATATCACACAGAAGAATGTGGGAGTGATGCAAGTCGATTCGCAGATCTCCACCAGTAAGCCATCCTGGCACGACGATCTTCCCAGATCTGCAGATAAAACCGTATCGGTGGAAATTCTGGAGCACACTAGATCCTGGCAAAGTTCCTCCTCGCATTTTGACGATGGTGTTGTCGATATCGTTGTCTCTGCCGTGGATGTACTTTCATATTTGGGTGTTGTACTTTGTGTTGATGTCGATGTATCATCTTGTATTGATGTTGATGGCATATATATGGACGTTGTCGTTCCTGGTGTAGTGGTGCCCACTACTTCTGGACCCATCGCTCTCTCAGCCAGGATTGTAGATATCTCTTCAGAGTTAGTCGTTGTCTCAGGAGGGAACGCGGACACGTCCAACTGATATTCATAGTTTCCCATCTTCCAAGCTCCACCCAAGTCCAAATGGTGCAACAATTTGAGTCTTGGCTTCACGATTTCCCACTCGATGTGACCCAACCCACAGTTCCTTAGAATCAGTTGCTCCAAGGCGGGCAGATTGTCAAAGGACTCTTTAATAAGGCTTTTGTCCAAGTGTGTGCCACTCAGATCTAAATATTTCAACTGGGTGAAATTCCGGGATCCCAAAAAGTCGCACACTGAATACGATATATCTGTGGCCAGTGACTGGTGAATTTCCGCACTGATTAACGATTCAGCCACAGCTGAGAGGAATCCAAATGGCCTAAAGTGATTATTTTCATTGACTAGAGTAAAGTTCTGAAGCTTGTGAAGACCTTGCAGTGCGGATTCAGTGAAGTTTTCCAATTGCACATTAATGAGCTGCAGGCTAGTTATGTTCGCAGTGCTTTCCTGATCAAAAGCCCCATCGTTGATATGAACTATGGTGCAGTTCTCGATGACAAGACTGTGTAATGCAACCACTCCGGAGAAAAATCCCCGGTGCAGTGTGTTATTTTCAAATCCATAGCTAGATATAAGGAGCGATGTGTCATTGCCCAGATGCGTGGAGTCCTCACTATTATCGGAGAAGTCCACATTGACCAGGATCAGCAGAAGCGCGAAGGAAAAGACTGCCGGCAGGATGATATATTTTAGCCATCGCATCCGGCGAGGCTGGTACAGCCGTTCCGGTTTCTTGGTCTTTTCCTCAATGACCAAATCGAAGGACTTGGACTTAAACATAGTATGCGTCTATGTTTCCAGAGGTGTGGAGTGCTCGCACCTGCCGCGCCAAAATCAAACTGACTGCCATTTGCATAATTTCATTAGGCGAATTAGTTCCGCCTATTATCTGATAATGGTTTATTCCCCATTGATAAGATTGCCATCGATACGAACTAAAGTCGGATAAGCGCGAGGTGCTCTGCTTTCCGAACGCAGAGTCATTGAAATGGGCTGCTGTCGTAATTCTAGTTGCTCAAGTTTTACTAATTAAATCGAATAATTATACATTCAAGTGCCCATAAACGAATTAAATTAAGAAACACAATATCACAATATTGCCGGCATAACAAATGTTACAGAACCTGTTTGATAATGTAATTCTAGGTGGTTAAGTTCCACTAATTAAATTGAATATATTGATTATACTTTCCATATCTGTGTCAATAAATATATTAGATTTAGGAAGGACTGCTTATTACCAGTATAAAAAGTCTTGATTGAAGATGTGCATTTCGTTTAGGATTTATGGACTTAATCAGTTCACGTGTTCTTTCCAATTCGAGTATGAAGCCTTCATCTTGACGGCAGATTCAGCGACTTGTATTCAAATGTATCCGAGGTTTTTGGAATGGGAACCCTTGGGTTTGAAGCATTTCGTATTCAGCATTTAACTTGTCGTTAGGGTAAATTTATAAGCAGCAGAAACGCTAACGCCAGCGGCTGTCGGCTTTTCCCCTCCGACCACCACTGCCGTTTTCCTCGACAGCTCCCATTCCCAGACCCACCCCCAGACCATTCTGGGTTTCCCTGTTCCGGCACCGATATCGCCATCGTAATCGACGGAGGACGGCATGGTCTGCTCTGGTCTGGCCTGGTCTGGCCACGCTGTATTATCTTCCCTCGGAGGGCTTTTGTTTGCCGGCGACGCCGACTGCATTTCATTGAGCGTAATTCCGTTGCTAATGATTTTTGGCACACGTAGCGCTACTTTCGAAATTAATGCGCTATAAAACAGCAACGTAAGACCCGCCAAGACACTGAGAAATGGGCGCTGGGCGGATTGGCCTGCCTGTGCCGGTCGACGCAGAATTAAATGAAACTCTTGTTTCAATTGCTTTTTCACGGCTGGGATACACGGAAAACAAAGAGTTGGTAATTTTGCAACATTGAGTATTGCCTTATAAAGAGACAGGAAGTCTTCCCTGCTGCAGTTATACAAGTAAATACAATTAAGATTACTCCAAGTCACCCATTACTTGTAAAATATAAAGTTTCAAGATTTGTCCAAAAGTACTGATCAGATAGAATAAAGCGTTTTCAACCCCATAAAGACTATATGTGTATTCTTGATCAGGATCGCCGACTGTCTGTCATTGTATCTGCATTCCATTCGTATGTCCGTATCTCCGTCCGTCCTTTTGTTCGTCCGCTTGTACGTCCGTTTGTCTGTCCGTCACTCAGTCCGTTTGTCCGTCCGTTACTCCGTCCCTGTGACCTTTTTCTCTGTACTTTTTCCTAACAAATACTGTTTAACGAATCCAGCTTATCCTTTTGCACAATAGGTATCAAGAATATAAATAAAATAAAGGAGCTAATTTTAAATTAAAATAAAAACAAAATTATAGATGCATGTGGTTATATTTTCTCTGTGCAGCACAAACACCCCTTTTGCACAGGAAGCTTGCCACGTTTTCCTTTACTGATAACAGAACTTACATACATGCGTTTTGGATTTCGTGGGTTGAGTTTGGTGCTCTGCGTTTACTTTTGCGGTTTTGTTCAGCTGTGCATATATTTCCATATTAATTCCCCTGATTATGGCATCGTCATCGTCTGCGTTCTGTTCCCTGACGGTTTTGCCCAAACCCAAATCCAAATCCAAATGCGAATGCGAATATCTGAATGCAGACCACACTTCGACGATGATGTTTCTGTTTCAGAATAATCTAAATCGGCATTATTTATGCATTCAGTTCTAGCATTCATCACAGCCACTTAGCGGTTCCACTTCAACGAACCCACAGATACACAATACATATATATGTACACACCGTCGTGTATATAATTAGTATGCATAGAAGATACATATACATACAGTATGCATTTTAATGGACCACAATTCCCTCGGCCAAAAGAGTGCTCAGATAATAAATATTAATTTTAATAAATGCTGATGCAGGTCAGCTGATTTCAAAC
Organism: Drosophila simulans; assembly: GCF_016746395.2. NCBI lineage: Eukaryota > Metazoa > Arthropoda > Insecta > Diptera > Drosophilidae > Drosophila > Drosophila simulans. The sequence goes on from NC_052523.2 coordinate 1,515,302, forward strand.
GTATGCGTCACGGGGCAATGCCTTTTGCTTAGTACTTAGTTTTCAGTAAATTGTATTTCAATTTAAATTTACAAATATTGGATCTAAAAGCACTGTTTCGCATGCTTGGCAACATCTCTCCAACGCTCCGATTTCGTTTCCAGTCTCCTGGGACTTAAAAAACCGACAATTACGCCCAACTTCAAATCTTTCCGAGAAAAACACCAGCTACGACGAACTTATCAAAACTTATTTATCAGGAAAAAATAAATGGGTCTCTATGCGCAGTTAGCGGCCCACAAAATATATACAAAGAAATGACATGGCATTAACTCCGGCCAAGGGCGTGCTTTTTGGTGCCATCGCATTTGGGGGTAACTAGGCGCGGGTCGACCCAGAATCACATCTCCAGGAAGTGGATGTCCAGGGCGTGGTGGTCCACATCGACGGGAGGGTGCAGCTGCAGGAACTTGACGTAGGCCAGGAAGGTGGTCCAGCACATGCTGAAGAAGGAGGTAAACACGACCTGGTTTCGCGCCGGCACGAAGGCGAAGTTCACCGTCTGCACGCAGGGCCAATAAATAACGCCCACCTTGTAGGCGTCCAGGAATTTATCGCTGACCTGGGAACGAGAGGGGGCAACGGGGTGGGTGAGTGCAGTGACATAATGCCCCCGGCAGCGGGCGGAAAATGGAAATGGAAAATGCCAGCGCGGAAAATTGTAATTAAGTGCCGCCGTCCAGCGGCGGTAGGAGACGTTTAAAATTTTATTTATGGCCCGATCTCTCCTCCTCTTTTGAGGGGCGCTAGACTGAGGCGTGGCATTCGGTTAATGTTGTTAATTAAAAGGCAACGCCTGGCTCGAAAAATGATTATCCAGGCACAGACTGTGTAAAAAATGTAACAAAGAGCACTTTGGCACATTTTCAGCTGGCATGAAAACTTAATTCAACTACAAAGACTATCCCTTGTGGATCTACAGAAGTTGGATAGTTCCATATTCCAAACGCCATCTTGTAACTAGTCCTACCCACTCCCAATATGAAACTATTTAGGTGAGGGTCGAGGGACTAACGTCTCTATCGGCCACGCACAAACTCTTTTACGGCCTAAACCTGAGCCTATCTCAACCAAATCGCTCAGAAAAGTCGAGCGATATATCTTTGGAGAACGCATGCAAAGCAAATGAGACGACGCACGCTTGACACAAATATATGGTAAAACATTTACATTTATCAAGATAAATGGTTTCTAATGATATGGAAGTCAGCCATCGAACCGAGTTTGGCCCTGGAGCACAGTGCCTGAAAGTATCTCGCAGTATGGCCGCAGAGCCAACAAATCAATGTTGACAGCTCGGAACGGAGGACCAGACGCAGAGATCGGGAATGGACGGAGGCGAGCGACAGACAGGTGATATTTATGCATGCTTACATTGCAGCCTCTGTCTCCGTCACAGATGCAGATTCATAGATACAGATACAAAGATGGAGATACTGCCTCTGAACGTGTCGTGAGAAAATGGATTCCGAAATCAAAAACAACAGACCGTAACCCGATTTTCAAATAAATAGCAATGCATACTGGGCACACATGTAGTAATGAGCACATCTGGGAGATGGAAGACCAGACCAGATAGTCAGCCTTTTAAAATCTTTAAAACTTGATTCAGGATTTGGGGTAGCTGTGCCAACTGAAAGTGATTGGGCATGAATAATATGGCATATTCCTTTCCCGAGTAATAAAATTATATTCAGCGAATCTATCCACGAAAACTGTACATAAAATAGTTACTGTCATGTTTGTGAGAAATCTTTAGCCCCTACAAAGTGTGGTTCTTTGAAACGAATTTGTTGTGCTTTAGGGAGCGGAATGGGTAGATACTTTACCTCCCGCTTAGCCTCCGCGTAAGAGTTGCCCTCCATCAAGGTCATGAAGAAGAGGAACGAGCTGATGGCCATCGGATCGTAAGCGGTCTGCTCGGTGATCGCCTTGCAGAGCGATGACTTAATGTCGGTGCGCGGCCACATAACGCCGGCCAATCTGATCCACACATATATGGTGGGCCCCATGAAGAAGAAGCCGAATAAGCTGAACCTGCAATGGAGTTAGCCAAACCATATCGGGGCCAATTAGCAATCGAATCGGGCCAAGACCGTGCACATTGCTCATCACCTGAGGCACTTCATCCAGTCGTACGTCCGGAATGTCTTCTTCTCGATCATGGTCTGCTCGATGAGGGAGCCGCAGGGCCAGAGGGTGCCATACGATATCATGCCGCGGAGGACTTTGTATTTTCTTGTAATATTCACGAAGCTACGGAACATTTTGTGATGATCTCGTCGAATGTCAGTGCCAGCTCCACTTCCACTTCCACAAAAGTGCTATAAACACGCTGAAAGAGAAATTGTTTTAGATCAATACGGTGGGCTTTACATGGCTGAGTTCGCTTGGGTTAGTTTTATTAGGTGCCATATTTGTCTTGGCGGATTTCACTTTCGCAAAATGTGAGGTTTTAGCTCATACGACCTAGAAAGTTATCGGTACTGATTGCTATTGGTGGCCTTTCCAAATTCAACCGCATTATTCTCCCTCGACAGTGGCTAACTTTGGCAGAGAATTCCAGCTCAAGACAATTGCAAATAAGTGTCAGCCATGCACAGCTGGCACTTCTGGACTCTCCTCTGAACTGATGGATGGCTTAGAGGTGGGTTGGTCGTTGCAAATGGAGAGGGGGTGGTGCCCGCCATCCAGTAACACATGTCAAGTATTATTATCGAGCAACTACAAACGAAACACAAACATACATTTAATTGCCAAGAATGTTCCTAGCCAAACAAATGTCGAAATAATGTCGGGCCACGGCCAAAGATTTATCATATTCACTCGACTGTCATAAAAAGCAATTAGGCCCGGGCGAAAGATACACGACCGGCAGTCCCGAAATGTAATAAAAAATAACAAAATACACCGAAGGGGCGCAGCGAAAGAAGAAAGAAACGATGTGTGATTTGAAGTTGTTTCTGGTTTTCGGTTTCGCTTAATGAGTTTGCCGCACAAAAAGTCGCTTCGAGGGAAGCGATTAAAGATCCACATCCAGTGCGGCACGTCGGGGTTGTTGCTTCTGCAGCTGATGGTCCTGCACCCGAAAAAATAATTTCACTCGAGGCTATCAGAAAAAGGTGTAGCGGTGTGGTCCAGTGCCTCCAGATATTGAGCACGGCCTGTTTAATAAAATCGTCTTCTAATGAATAGAGAACTCTATACTTAGATAATTTGTATTTGGCCATCCAAGTGATTAAGTGATAACTGAGCGGATCATCACACACATTATGCTTTGGTCAACTTCTCAGATGTTTTGGATGGACAAGTCTGGCTAATTTCAGATTTAATTTAATTTAAGTGAGTGGAACAGTTTCTTTCAGTGCAGCGTGGCTCTTGTAATTAGTATGCCCGCACACTCGCCATGCCCTGTGCCCTGTGCCCTCCGAAATAGAAGCGGAAGCGGAGGTCCCGGCGAACAGTTGGCCCTTTGGGACGGAGAAAGGCTGGTTCGGCTTGAAGGGCACTCGTCAGCAGAAACGAAAGGAGGGGAGGGGCGGCGATACTATCCACGTTCCGATCCCAAAACAAGCGACCTGCCGATTCGGGTTGGTGTGAAAAGCCCGCCCCATGGCAACTGGCCTTGTTGTTGCCGTCTGTTGCATATTTTCACAAGTAATTAACATGTGCCGACGTTGTCCTTGTCCGTAGCCGGGGATCCGGGAAGCCAGCCTGTTCCCGCGCAACTGTCCAAACAGGCTGCCCCGTTGTTGTTCGTCAGCGGGGTAACAAAGCGCTGCCTCCGCATTAATTTGCATTATTTTCACATTTAACTTTTAAGCGAATGCAGCCTGCTGAAGTTGCACTTCGCCGGCGAGGGGACAGGTGGAACTGAAGTGCCACTTCTAATTGTGCGGGCGATTGGGGCACGGCTTTGAAAGATTCAGATTCAGTGGTTTCCATCGCCAAACACCGACTCGTCCTTGCTTAACTCAATCAGGGTTTAGAAATATTTTGATTGGCGTTGGTAAAATATTGGTAAAAAATTGGTAAAACGTTGTGTATGACCCAGGATTGAGAAGCATTCGGTTTTATTATGCAAGTTGCACAACGAAGTTACAGAACAATTGTTCTTGCAACTTAGTAAATTTATTAAAAAACAAATAAAATGATGTATTTACAGCAGTGCTAACAGCTGACAGGTAAAAAAGGACAACATAGGCCTTAAACCATTGAAATATTGAATGAGTTTTATTACCGGTCAATGATAATTGAAGGGGAAAACGGTAGGTGGACAAAGAGACAGCACTGATTTCTAGAATATTTATTTACGAACGTTTTAATATTTAATTATTTTAGCCGGAGGAACATGCGACTTTCAATTCACTAGTTTTTTTACTTAGAAATTACCTATAATTGCTATCATTACTTTTCGATCGCTGTATAGTGTTTATTTTATGGTTTTCAATGTCTAAATTGTGTTAGGCTCAAGTTTAAATTATATTCCCCTTATTCTAGAACGCTGTGCCCGGTTTCATAAACTTACATAGTTCATGGGCGGAAAACTTACTGGCTGGCGATGATGCTGCCCCCATTTGGGCCATTTAGTTCGCCGTTGATGATAAATTCTGCACTGTGGCCCCGGGCGAATGTGCAATAAAATGCTCCCCGCGCTCCGCACAGCAACAAACCTTGCAACATAAATTAAGGCGCAAAATGTTTATTTACGCTGCGGGAGGGAGTCGGAGGGAAGTCGGGAGAAAGGGGCAAACTCGCCGGCTGTTTCCTGCGCAACATTTGCATTTTGACGCCGCTTTACGCGTGATGTGAGGAGCCCCGGCCACTCGGCTTATCAGCCCAGAGAAATCAAACGGCCCAGAAGTCGGCGGAGATTGTGGAGTTGCACGTTGCACGACTGCCCGCAGCATCTTGCAACATTTTGTTTTAATTTCGCACTCTTGAAAAGTGGCAGCCGCCACTCGGACGGCTTTTGAAGTTGGCCAAGTGAATTGCCACGGACCACAGCGGCAGGGAATGGAGCGGAGTCCAAGACAGGGAATGGTGCCAGCTGCTTTACGATCTCAACTAGGGAATGGAGCCCATCGCTTCTCTACCACCTTTGCAATGCTGCAATACCTTAAGATTGCTATATTTCGGCTTTAATATGGAAAAAAGTTTAACACTTCATAAGCTTAAATGAAATCTCGTATCTCTGCTTAAGTAAAATCAGAATCAGTAGGAAACATTCGAGGTGCTTTGCAATATTACACTTCATATCTTCCCAAGAATAATATTTCTCTGACCTTAATTTAACACCCATTCTCGGTTCATTCAAGTGATTCCTTTCTTAAATATGATTATTGATTATCAATTGCTTTCATCTTGAGTCCCATTCGCCTTGCAACAGAAAACTTCACACTCGGCTGTTTTTTCAGGCTGTTAAAATCAAGGGGCCCACATCAAAGGGCATTGCTTAAGAAACGAAGCCAATTGTATCTGTATCCCGGTGCGTGTATACACGTATCTGCATCTGTATCTGTGGTGTATCAATGGCCGTATCTGAAGGTGCGAGTTTTGATTGCGTTCGCTCTGTCAAGCAGACGGACAGAAGGGCGCTTTATTTGATTTCAAGTTATGTAGTTTTTAGTGAGTTCCTCTGGCACTCCCCTCCAGTTTTTTGGCTTTTGTTTGTTGAACTTTGGCTGACTAATAGCTGGCGGAGGGGACCTCCAGGGGAGTGGGGCAGTTATGACGATGCCACAGTTTTCGAACACATCCGAACATGTGTATTTATTACCGCCTGATGCGGGCTGTTTGTTCCCAGCGCCCTGCACCGTGATTTGATTTATTTGTACACAGTTTTATGATATTTACATGTCTGCAACTGAGGTCCCATGGTGTGGCAAGGAGGGGTTGGGGCCAGGGGTGTGGCAGATGCAGCACATGCAATATACACCATTGAATAAATTCTAGGTTCATCGAGAGCGCCTGGCACTTCTCAGTTTTGTTCGATTGCGGGGGTTATATAAGATTAAGTTAAGTTATTATATAAAAATATGTTGCGACTCACACCCTTGAGTCTAAACTTTGATTGCCAGTCCGGATTAATTCTTAGTTAATGGTGTTTTTCATATGAATGTCTAAATTGTGTTTTTCACGATTTTGTTCTTTCTAAACTATATTTTGTGGTAGTGTGGTATTTCCCCTAAAACTTGTAGGTCATGTGATCCGATCGTCAAATATAATAGTTTATAGTTTATGAATTACCCACAAAAGTAATGCAAATTATAGGGAAGAGATATTTAAACTTTCGTTTGATCTGGCGCTTTTAAGTTTGCGGTTCATGTTGTTGTATGTAGAGTAATTTATAACTTCAGTTTTCATCAGGCTAGTGATTATGCTATGCAACCCTGCGCCAGATAATTACAAAAGTAATTGAAGGCAATGATAGGAGGCAGTTCCATCCTGTGCCTCGTTATTATTTTGTAAAAGCTTCTGGGCCAGACAACTTCCTCTGTAGCGTTTTTCAAGCGATTCGTAAACTGCCGTAATTACGCCTCATTTGGGCTGGGCGCCATTAGCTGCCCGACCCCAATTCAGTCCAGTCCCGACTCGGACCCCAGCCCGATTCCGAGCCAAAGACTCCAAACCCAATCAAGTGCAGTCGTTGAGGATGAGGAGCCCTCCTCCCGGACAGTGCTTATCTATCGCTGCTCATCGGCAGTTCCTCGGGGGCTGAACTCTGGCCATTATCAATTCATGTCCCGTCATAATTAATAAGGCTCGGGTGGAAATTGGAGGGGAAAACCAACACGCAAGACGGCAATCAGTTGGCATTGTGTTGGGTCTTCGGATGTGGGATATGGAATAGTGATAGGGAATATGGAATATGGGTTTCGGGATACGGGACCTGGTTCTGAAGTCTGAGGTCTGAAGTCTGGGTGCGACCTTATCGGGCAACAGCTGCCGTTCCAATAAAGCAGCAAACCCCCCTCCACACTCCACAATCCACAGCCGGTTACTTTGGCGATGTCTGCTGTTTGCTCAAGCGCTCCTGGCCAATTACAGCTTCCTGTTGTGCGAATTTCAGTCGTTCCCCTTTCCATTTGGTGCACGGCGAGAAGGGAGACTACAGTCTTAAGAAGTTAAATTCGATCATGGCGAAGGATACTGTCTGAAGTATTCACATATTTCTTTCCGTGTTGGGCTCTCCTATTCTGAGTCAGTCGGGTTTTTATCCACCTACGACCCCTACCCTTTGGCAGGAATGGAAACATAACACACGCTCAATTTCAAGTGTCGAAATGTCCGACAGCTGAAATAATAGAGTGGAAATGGGTGCGCATCTCCTTCCTTCGGTTTTTAGCCATCCCCGGGGGCCAACGGTAACTAAAGTCTCAGAATAAACAACGCCGGCAAACAATTTATGAAATCATTTTCGCATTAAAAATGCGAGGCCGGGCAAATAAAAAATGGAAAACATAAAATACAATAACCGACAGCGGCACACATGCGGCCGAGGAGCGAAAACAATTGCAATTGCAGGCAATTTGCTTGATTTTCTTTTTTTCGAATACTCGTACCGTATTGTTTTTCTTTGGGCAGAAGGTCCGCAGGAGGGTGAATTTTGAGCCTGCCAGAGCGTGCCGTGCAACAAGAGAATCCAATTTCGTAGAATTTGATTGTCAACTGGAATGACGAGGAAGCCCATAAAAGTGACGCAGGACCATCAGTGTTGCCCGTTTGGCGGTTTTCTAAGCCATCTACATAGATGACACGTTTTGAGACTCGGTTTTAAGTTCCAAATAACGTAATAAAAAAAACGTATAATCAAGTCTTTCTGAATATTTGGTATTAGCCAACAGGCCTGGGAAATATAAGACTCTATTCAGGATATCCTTTTAAACCCATCCATGTCTAATCCCTACTTCTCGCTTTGTTTCCATTCCGACCTCACTGTGTTCACAATGGAGACAGACTGGCCGAATTTTGGCCGAATGGGCGACAGATTGCCAGGGAGGCCATTGAAATTAGAGGCAGCGGACCCGAGTTCATCGGATTCATAAATACTTGTATTGCCATCCGACGCACAAGTGTCAATTGCAGCTGACACGACAACGGCTCTCGGTTATTAGTTGGCCATCAAACGTGCATGACACTTTAGTGGGTTTCTGCTTCTGCTTCTCCCTCTCTTTCTTCCACAGCTACCCGTCTCTTTCCAGGCAGTTTTGGCCAGCAGTTGTGCCAAATTGACGTTCGGTGTTCTCGGCCACCAGGGAGCGAAGTGAATGCGGGTGGGCGGAATGTGCAACCGTTGAGTGCGAAAAAGATTCAAAACTGTCATTCTATGAAATTCGAAATGGCCACGACTTTAATCGGGAAAGAACGATATATTTTAGTGCTCAGGTAGGGTGATTAAACTCATAGATACCCTATTATATGCCCTTTGGCATTGTATTAGAAACAAAACAGTTCCGAAGCTCATTCAAAATTTGAAATCGAATTCGATTCACCTAGACGCTGTACCTCAAGTCATGGAAGGTTCGTACTAAATTAGTCGAGTGACCGCTGTCATTGTGATAAGAAAGCGGATATACCTTGAGTATGGTATCCGTACCGATCTGTGTCAAGTTCCTTTGGATTGCAAGTCCCGGAGGCTTGTCGACAGCACTCTCAGATCGCTTAAACAGCTTCAATCACTCTCCCTTCCCATTCCCCGATTCATTCAGGTTTTGGGCGCCCACTTAGCCATCCTTCCCTGGCAAATCACCCCGCAGCTCCGAGGAACGACCATGAATTCACGGCAATCTGGTAACCGGCACCATCGGATGGGTGGAAGCCCGTGGGGTTCCGTTGAACCCAGTGAAACAGTAAAAAGCTGTGCCCAAATTTAGCGGCCGGTTCACTGCACTTGGCCTGTGTGTGTATTTGCGTTTGAGTTCGTCTAGAAAAAATGGAAATAAATAAATGCCGACACAACTGTCAATTATGGTCGTGGTGCTCGTGGGATCGACTCCGACTGAGGCCATACATCCACGAACCGACGGCAACAATAGATAGATGCGAGTTCGTAGATATTTTATATAAACAGCAGCAGTTCAATTTGTTGATTCGCCGCCCGCTTGCCTTTCGATTGATGGCAACGTAGGACGCGGACAGGGACACCCATTGAAAGAGCCATATGTGGCAGCAAAACTAAGTCCATACACTTGGAGAAAGTGGTGTACGGAATCAAACCGTAAATTGGGTATCCTGTGGAAGTTTTCTATATTTGCCTATATCAGTATATTAGTTAGTACTTTTATTAGTCTCATCACATGGTAGAAGAATATATTATGAATATCTTGTTCAAATTGAATGGCCTCCTGTTGATTAAGAAAAATTATCCGAACCAATACGTATTCCTTCTGGGCCAAAAACAATTGGATAAATTGTTTTCAAAAAGCATTCATTAATAAAATAAATAGTTTTCCAAAAATTTTAGTTTTTGGGGGAGTGTATGTAGATACGATAATGTGGAATGCAACGTCAAAGTCATTTGTCACGCGCCGGGAACGACAACAACCACGGGCGATGTCAATGAGCGAACAATGAACCGGGCGGGCAAACAAACCGCCCCTGCCCCCCGCAGCCCCTGGCACCTTTCCACTGCATCGAACCTGAACCGCAGGGAAAAAAAGCGAGCACTAAATCAACAATTACCAGATAAGCGAACGGCCGGCAGCGAGCCCAATTTACCACGAGTATCAAAAGTTCGAACACATCTGCGATTTAAATGTCAGGCTCAACACACTTCCGCATTTATTTACAATGCCCCATGAAGTGCAGCGTTCTATGCCTCATTTCAGTTCGTCACCAAACTGGCGCGGCACTCGAAATTAGTGGGACAAATGGGAAGGCAAAGGGTGCAGCCAGCTTTGAAACGAAAGACCCTGCACCCACGAAAATCCCAGCCAGGAACGCACTAAAGTGTTCGAGAGGGGTTTCAGAAATTAGGTATTGAAAGATCTTTTACCTCAAAGCAAAAGTCAAAATGCTCTTTTTAATTGCTTAAATGAAATGGGAGAAACTATATATAATATATTTAATCTCATATATACTAAATGAGAAGAAACAACGAATCTCGCATTTTCAATCATTTTTCCGACAGTTTGAAATATTTATTGTGACGAATTTGGTGTATGCTTAACTATAACATTTTATGCTCAAAAACAACGAAGGTATATTTAAATAGTGGCAAACTCTGACTGAAGTCAATATGCACTCTGCAAGGGTATACAAATACATACCAAAGTTTCAAAGGTTGTGACGAACAACAGGTGAATGATAAACAATTATAAGAACCGGATGCCTAAAATGTTTAATTACATATTGAGCTGAAATGTAATAATGTAAAAATATTAAGCTCTTTCTATCAGCTGTGAAAATAACCATTTACGTAAAATTCATTTCTCTAATCAGCTTCAGTTCCCCCTTTTCAAATACATCATCGTACGCCCCTGATGATCCCAGCGAACCAGCCATCCGTTCATGAGCAAAACTCCAGGCAGTTTGTAATTTCATGCACTTAAACTCGCATTATGTTCCTCCCTCCCAGATATTTTTTGCTGCGTTCTGTTAATTCGGTTGTTTGTCCGATTTTCTTTTTTCCCATTTGGGGTTATTGTTTTTTCCAGCTACGAATCTTTTTCGGTACGTCATCGTTTCCTTGTTTCGCTTTGATATCTCGCTGGAAAAAACCTCGGGCTTAAATTTATATTTTGTATGTTGTGCAATTTGAGGTGTAGTCATTACGCGGGAACTGGGCAAAGGGGTGTGGCTGGCCGACTGCGTGCCGTTTTCGTAATTACATTGATGGCGCGCAGGGTCCGGACTTTGTCTGCTGGTCTCTCAAATTACAAGCATGAGCACTCGGTGCATTTACGGGTTACGGGTAGCAGTTGCCCACTTCCCGAACCCTTTTCCCGTTTCCGTACCTGGACTGCGTTTAGAATTTAGACTGGGTCCCTCACTATTATTAACTGCTTATCGAAAAAGCAGATGAAGAGTATCTGGGATGGGCTACTTATGAATCGAGTGGAAATTATTGATTATAAGCTAAATACAGGCATTAAAAGCTTTTGAAGCGACATCGTGAACATGGTCAGCTATGTCCTTATAATATATTACAGACAAGCTGGTAATTATTACTCAAAGAGTGTAATTTTTTATAATTTTAAGACTTCGCTGCTCTAAGAGGCGAATTATAAACTTTTCAATCCATTTAGCCCATTACGAAATCCTTATTTTCAATATGTGCTAATCATTTCAAACCTTCAAATTGCAGTAATTAATCTGGCCCGTTCTTCCCAAGCCCGTTTTCCACAAATCCACTTTGATGTTGTCTTCCCGGGCGCACATTTTCCGCTACCCTAAAATATCTGCTTGAGGTGACCCATTTCGGTTGCACAGTGCCTGCCATTTAGCATTCACCATTTGCCATTCAGCATTGTGCCAGCTTAACCTCATTTCGAAGGCAAATGCTAAAGAATTACATTAAACCCCGAGTGGCAAGCCGAAATGCAAACGCAAAATCAAAGAAAAGAAAATTAACATGAAGTGAATTTCGAAAGGGGGGCGGACGGACACCGACGGATGGACGGACGGACGGACGGACGGACAGCCGGGAAAAATGCCGGGGGCGGTGGGAAATTTTGGCAAAGAGTCGGGCACGTGCTTATAGCGCAGAAATTTGGAAACTTTTGTGTTTCCTCAGAGACCCAAAGAGACAGCTAGACGACATGGACGTGACGGACCCAGACCGACAAGCGAACAGACGGACGGACCGACGGTCGACGTAATCATGAGGCAATTTCTTCTGGGCCCGGCTGGCAACTGCATTGTGTAGTCAGCAGTTTCTTGGCCCGCTTCGGTGAGCCAACTCAAAAGCAAGCTCACCTCCCGAATTAACCCCGAGCCGGATTGGGACAGCTGATTTGGAGTGCTTTTCCGGTGACCCACTGGAGACGCTTCTACCCACTCAAGCTGCAAGAATACCAATATTTTCCTTGGCCGTTTTTTTGGCCAATAAATCATGTGGCACATTGTGTGTGCTCTTTTCTTGTCTGTTCTTCGGGATTCTTTTGTTTGTCCTCTGTTCCGAATCGTTGGTTTGGCAAACGCAATTTAAATAAAAAATTAGCGCATAAGTCGTAAGCATGCACTAAGTAAGCTGTATTGGATTTGTAACCCAATTATTAGTTATTTAAAATTTATTGTAATAAAACATGACGGATAAGACATTTTCATCTTAATGCCCCATCTTACCGCGTCAGTAAGAAGATTAAACAACATTATCAGCCTAATGATAACCTATTTACATATCTTAAGAGAAGAGTTGAAGTGAGCGAAAAGCAAAAAGAGTTAAGTGCCGTGCCGGGTGACCCCATTTTCTTTCCGTGCATTTTGCGAACCCCCATGTGATGTGTAGATTCATTCAATTTATTACTTGGCATATTTTTTGCCGCTGCTTTGTTTTTGCTGCTGCCTGAAATAAATAATGCCTGGAGCTGTGCAAGCGGGTCGATTAATATAAATCAACGCCTGACGGTGTCGTCCAAGGGAAGTTGAGAGGGGGTTTGGGGTTGGGGCTGCGACTGGCGTGGGGGAAAAAGAAAGGGAAAGGGGAGTGGGTGCCTCGCCCGCTGACTTTTCCTTTGTGGCTTTAATGAAAGTAATTTATTAAGTAATTTCTAAGCTTTTAGTCGTGACGCTCGCTGTTGAGAGTTTAATTAATTGGCTTTCATATTAAACGACCCGACCAGGCCCCAATGAATTATGTATGAGAAGGTAAGTAGCAATCGATATTGAGATTGCGATTGAATATTCCGCAGCCTCGGACGAGAAAAACCCCAATCACCCTGCCCTTCATGCTCGGTACACGGGTCGAGAACGGAAACTTTGAAATAGATCTGGTGGACTAATAAGCATTCCGTAATAATGAAATCAGAGGACGAGTTGCAGCATCCTTGAGCCAAGTTGAGAAATCAAATATTACACTTAAGGTCAGAACTAGCACCCATATGCTATTTGTATAAACTAAAGTCAGTATCAGGGAAAAGTAGGTAGGTAGAGGTACAGGTATTCTCGTTGTGGAAGTTGCCTCTGTTTGCTCCGATGTCTCAGAGAAGTCAGCATATTGCTCTCCCCTGCGGGTTAGATACATTTGTATCTTTAAGAGCGGCGACTGCAACTGCAGCCTGCAGCCAAAACTACCAGCAATGGGCCATCCAAACGCGGCGGATGTGCGAGCACGAAACGTGCTTTCCGAATGGCCAAATGGCGAAATGGCCAAAACCAAAGCAAACCCAGACGGGCAGACAATGAAAACTAAAGCCAAGAAAATAGACGGGATGAAAGCGCAGGCAGAAAAACTGCAACCGAAAATAAATAAAAATGTTGCAGAGAAAACTGTCAAGATTTGCATTTATCGTCGTTGGCGTCGTGGGCCAAGAAAATGCACATGCGATAAAAGTTGTTGCGATGGCTTTGCTATTGCAACGTCTGGTTTCTGGCTTTTGGCTTCTGGTATCTGGTATCTTGTAGTCGCTATTCGCAACTCGCAATTCGCAATTCGGTATCTGGTGTCTGGTGTCTTGTGGATACGGGTATCTGTATCTGCACTTGGCCATAGATAGCTTAGTTGGCATTTGCTTAATTTGCATATCGCACTGCAGCGGCGTCTCAGCAGAAAAATATTTGAGAATTTGCACTTTAATTGCAAATCACCTAAATCACCATCAATTCCGACATCATTAATTGGCTCTGCAGATACGGACTGATTGGTCTGGGTCGCACTCATTGCACTCATTATGCATTTGTTTCCTATTAATTTAATTAGTCGGCTTTTTGCGGTTGCGCAATCCGCTCGGCATTTCCAGCGCAGTTCCAGCTCCAGCTCCCCAAAAGGCCCCATCACAGTTCAATAACGTTAATGACGGGATTAAATAGAAATGTTTCAATTCCCTTGGCTTTCCCCGATGCCCACGCAACAATTTGCCGTTTTGCAGTACAAATACGGGTTTAATTTTGTGTTTGGTTTTCCGCCGGCTTTGTGTGGGATATTCCATCTGCTAAATAAATTAAAATTTTATTTATTATTCTCCCGAAATACATTGTTTGCCGGACTTGATGTGGTCACAATAAATACAAATTCAGCATTGACTGCCCGCATTCAGCACACACAACTCAACGCAAATCGAATGGCAATTGTCTTTTATCGCAAAAGTTGATTATGCCCTCTACACACTGAACACACACCTGACGACTAAAATATCATCATAAGCTTATTTCAAATTATCTCTAATGTGATTCTGGTTAAAAATAGTGAGCATTTTTACTACACTGTAAATAGGCGTAGTTAATTGACTGCAATTTGTCAGCCATGCTCACCTTGGAGACGCATAAAGTTGGGCATTTGGGAAGGTTATGTAACGGCTGATAACTTCCCAAATATATGGAAAACTATGCAGACAGTAGCCCGCAGAAATAGCGGAATGCCATTTGCGTTCAATCGTAATCGTGCATTTCTGGCAAATTCAAATGCGCAGAAACTCCCTCCCATCGCCAGCCGAAAAACCCCTCAATTTATTCGGTTTACAATTCAATTTAAATGTAATTTCCCTTTTTGCTAAATTGCGAATGCCAACTCACATCTGTGAGGCTGTGCGAGTGAGACGGGCTTCCAGTCAACTGTCGCATTCCTAAACGCAGTGCCACGCCCACTGCGCCCACACACACATCACCAGGGGCTGCAAAGCACATGTAAGTGATAGTGGACGTCATAATATTTCGTTTGACACACGGCAGCAAATCGTTTTACACTCTTGGCATAAATTGACGAAATAAATCATGTTTGCGACACGTGATTGGCGACCCAAACAGAAAGGCACGGCCACCGTGGGGTTAAGGGGCGCCGGAAAAGTGGGCACACGGCATTGCACACAGCGAACGCAGGTCGAAAATCGCGGAAAAGCTGTTCAACAACTCACAACAACTGAGTGGAACGGGCTTATATCGATTTGCGTAGTTCAGTTTTCAGGATCCTTGATGACTGCTACATATCAATTAGCTACCAGCACATGACGGCTATACAGAGCAATGTGCATGAACGACCGTTTAGATATTACATTTTAGATATTTGGGATATACATAAGCAAAAAGTTCATCTCTTCAGGGTTTCTTGTTTAAAGGTAGCGTAGAAAGTGAATAATATGTACGCTTCCAAGGAAACTCGCGTTGCCTTTTAATTCAATTTCGCTTGGCCGTGCAACGTGGCGTATGCGCGATATTTCATTGCCCTCACACTCTTGCATTTCAGCGATTTGTGCTCACAATCCGAAGTGCAGCTTTGTTGTTGCGCAAGGAAAGCAACAACTTTGTGTAATATTTGTTTTATAATTCAATTATGGCGGAATGCTTTTGACAGTTTGTCCTTTTCGTCGTTAACCGGCTGTTCACGGCTCTCGGCGGGATTTTGTTTGGCCAATAAGACGCGCTGGCAAAAAAGCCACGCCGACAATGAATGACTGAATGCGTCAATTCTTTTTTTTTACGAGTGTTTTTTTTTTCAATTTGCCATCACAAAATCAGCAAATTGCATTTCGATTGTGATTCGGGTTTGATGAATAGCCAGAAACGACTGTCGCGAATCGAAACCGAGGGGGGGTCAATTATTTTGAGCGGCTCGATTGAATTTCTAATGACTCAAAGGGGTATTAAATGCGCATTAAGCGGAGTCACATCGCCGCTTGCCCATGGGGCACACTCACTTATCGATGTTCAACTAACCACATTAGCCTAATGATTTCGCCGACTTGCCCACTCCCAGTCCTATTCCCAGTCGCAGTCCCATTGGCAGTTCCATTCCCAGTTCGAGTCCAAGTCGAAGTCCCCATCATCATCATCATTGTCAGCACTTAAATGCAGGCTTCATTTGGTTAATTGCATGGCAAATGTAGCCGTGATTAATGTGACAGGGATTGGGAATGGAACCTGGCCGGGAACGGGCCGCCAAGTTTGTGCCTACGCACAGACACTCAAAACACTCAAAAGAGACTCAGAAAGCGGCAAAAGGTGGAAAAAGGAAGGCAAGCAATCAGCATAAACTTGTTCATTATCAGTGCTGTTGGCTTTTGCACGAACTCGGCTGGAAAACTAAAAAGACGTCGCATGGAAATAAGTTTAGACCAAGATATACTCTCGCCTTACACCGGAAACAAATGCGACAGCCTGCCCAAGATATTTCCATTTTTTATTTGAATTTTAAGATATTCGTGCTTGGATTTCCAAAGGGCGTACTAAAGGATTACAACCATTGATCATTGGATATCTCAGCGAAGTGAGATAGCATTTTCTTTCAGTGCATTCATATGCATTGGGTATTAGCCCCAGGCAGACCGCCAGCTACTTATGCCGCATTCATGCCCGATGTGCCCTGCATTATATATACATATATATAAATACATTCGCTTGCCGCAGTTTGCCTCGAGATTAGCGGAAGCGAGAACAGTCAGTGGGCAATGTGGAGCAAGGCTTCTCTGCGGCGATGACGATGTGACCCACTTGTGGGCCGAATGACAGTCGCATGGTGGCGAGGAGGGGAGTGGCGGGAGGTCTGGGGACCAGAAACCCATTGGTGGGGAGCGGAACCCATAGCCCCAACTCGATGATCGTCGACGAGTGAGAAGCGGGCGCTATTTATAGACGCTAAAGGGGCAAATTACAAATTACTTCCGACGAATGGCAAATTTGAACTTTAAAATGCACGCGTATAAATAATCCACTGGCAATTAGCGATTCGCACTCTCGAGGTCTGAGAAAGTTGAAAATGCGCTAGGAACTTATGCAAGCTGCCATCGTTTGTCATACCCGATGATTTCCGCGCAAATTCCTCGCACTCCGATCCTGAACAGAAATTTATTCGAAAATGCTCGCGACGATTCGCGAGGCGTTCGCCTCGGCCAAGAAATAAAAACTAATTGCAAAGATTGCAAATTGCCAGATTTCAATGTCAATGGCGGCCAAAAGAGAGTGAATAGTGGCCGGTGGCCAGTGGTCGGCGTCATCATCATTAGTGAGTGCCGACCGATTCTGCACATCTGCATCTGTGTAGCTTCGTATCTTTGTATCTTTGGGTCTCTCGGCGGAATGCATCTCTGCGGTTGCCAATCAATAATTTGCCTGGTGAATGCCTCCGCTGGCTGTAATTGTGTTCTGGCCTCTGCCTCTGTTTTTGTGCAATTTTCATTCATTGCATTTGGCAAGCAACTGCCAATAAGTTGCATCCACTGCTTTGCAGAGAGAGAAATGCGGATGTACTTAAGTATCTCAATATAATTATAATCCATTCGTATCAGATCTATCAAGCACAAAGCTCTACGAGTAATCTTTCAACCGAGTCAAACGGAAAATAATCGTTTGCATGATTTTCACACAACTAGAAAACCAAGAAGCTATGTCTGGATTCAAACCCTTAAAACCAAGAAAAAGGTTGCTTTATGTACCACCGCTGCTTTATCTTTACTTTTATTTCATCTCTTCAAGCTTTTTCAAAGAATTTCAATCAATCCAAAAGACAGCATAAATTTCAAATTGAAAGGCCTGTCTGATTTGGAAGTTGATTCCAGTTTAAAGTCATTCAGGCGACTATAATTTAATGAGATTTTCTTAAGCTCTAAATAAATATAACTTTGATTTTTACCAGATAGTAACAAATGGATCTACACATCGTTATTCTACGAGGTATAAGATGGCGTTTGAAATCCCTTTATAAACGACTGCGTACTTTGCACTTGCTCTCCTCGACTGCCGAGTACAATGTGTAAATATAATTTGAGTTAATGATCGTTTCTTTGAATTTTTCCTAATTAATTGCCAGCCTTTCAAATAGTAATTCTCTGTGTACGGACCATGGCTTATGGCAGCGGCAGCTATAGAAGCTATACAGCATTTAATTGCACGTTTTGGCCAGCAAAACAGCCATGACAGCAGCAACATCGCAGCAGCAGCAGCAACAGCAACAGCAACAGCAGCAACATCAGCCGCAATGACAATGCCAGACACAAAATAACCAAAGGCAAGTTTTTGTGGTTTCTGCCAGGTCGCAATTCAGCTGGCTCGGTTTTGTCTCCTCATCAGTTCTTCGACTTGGCCAAGTCGGGGCCGTAGAAAATGTCTATATTATGCGGAATATTCGTCTGTCATTAAAGCGGAAAGAGGAGGAGTGGGGGCGGGGCCGGACAGAATGGGCCGTAATGAGTTTGTGGTTAGACTGAATCTGCCGCAGCGCATAATGTGTAAGCACTCATATTTATATTTGTTCTCGTGCAATTTGCAGCCATACAATGTTGGCTGCTTTCCACTCGGCGGCGAGTGCTTTGCGTCACCGGACGTTCGTAATCACCATTTATACACATATTCTACTGGCACAAATGTCAGCTGCGATGTAAATGCGGGACAAGAAGTTTTTCACTACATGGCTAAGATAAAACAAGAACTATTCTGTTCTTCGTTTAAGACTTTTTTTCAACCAGCGTGTTCGTATAGATTGCCTATCCCACCTTCCTGACCTTTTGCGGCAACGCTAGTCGCCCTTGTTGCTGCAACTAATGTCTTTTCTTGGCCAGCCTCGCTCGCGCCTCATTTTCCCGTGCCACGGAATGGTCTTTTCCACCAAGCACATCTTAGCCATATTAGCCACATTTCGGCATGCTAATTAGTTGGAGGTAACTCGCCCTCCACTGCCAAAGAGCTTTTGTTGCCCTCCACCACCCTAAGTGTGGGTTCATTATACTCGTTATAATTTCTGGTGCGTTTGTCTGGTTTCTGTATTTGGCCTGGCTTAATTAATGATTTGCCAAGCTGCCGGCTGCCAGGTGCCGCTCCTGAATCGCTGATGCGCATGCAGGGGTTAATTGGGTGTCAGGACGACGTGGGTTAATTCAGGCTGCAGTGGGAGGGGGTTATACAAAAATAGTATTCAATGTTTTCAGTAACTCTTTATTCGGGGGTAAGATACGAGTCTAGTTCAACAAAGTATTTTATATTGCTCAAGCCAATTAAAATAATTTTTATTACAGTTCACTGTGTTTTTCACTGTGCAATCACACATCCCATGGCCAGGGTTCACTTGTGGCCAGGATGCACGACGTGTGCAATTCAAACGAATGTGTTTTCAAGTGCGTTGGTGTTGTGTTCGCAACACGTGGCGGCGTCAAATCTGAAATGCAAAATCCGAAAGCGGGGCGCCCCAATCAGCTCCCATATTGTTGCGTTGCAGTGGCGCTTTTGTTGCGGCGAATGCTCATTTCCACTGCCACGTTTCGTTACACAAAGGCCAAGTTACTTCGGTGGTCAGGAAAGCATAGATTTGCGGATGCAAGAGCTTACTACACATGCATGTACGTAAGCATGCACACTTAAGTTTCTTGCCACGCCACGCACTTGCCACATTTATTGCATCCACGTAGCGAAGTTCAATCGAACACTCTACTTGCCCACAACTAGTCACGTAATATTTTCCAAATGCAATGGCAGAGTATATATTATAAGTATAATATATTTAATACTTACAAATTTGTTTATCTCCCCTGGAACTTTTATCTTTGGTCCCCGTGGCATATTAATAGTATTTATCTAATCAAAATATTCGATTCATTAGTGCTAATCGCGAATCTTCAAAAGGCGATAAGTGGTGTATACTGATTTTCCATCCCCTGCATACTCTCCACAAAGGGTATCTGCACTTCTCATATCTCAACTCGACGAAATGAGTACCCCTTGATATTTTCGTTGAGCTCCCCCCGCTTCCAAGTCGCCTGTGCATTCGCATTTGCATGTGACCGATTGAGGTTTATGAATATAAATTGTTTGTTAATTAAATCCAACAACAATAACGGCCAGCAGGATCAACAATGGGCACACAACTGTGGGATGGTTGTCGGGTTGTTTGGCTGCCTGGGTTTGGCTAGACTTTAATACCGGAAATTGATTAAAAGCCCATTTCATTGCCTGTTGTACGCTCATGTGGCTGCAGTTGTTGTTGTTGCCACTGCAAATGCAATTGCATTTGTTGTTGCAGTGACTTCCCCCCGCTGTCGTAATTTGCCGTTTGAAATGATTATGGGGCTACACACTCGGTAATTGCAACTGTCGATGATGCAGATGCTCGTGGTTGTTCCAAAAGAAAATATCCATGCACAATATGCTGGGCTATGCGGTTAGGCTTATTAATCCACGGACTGGCTACATATATGTAAAATTAATATAGATACCATTCTATTGGAGGAACTCAAAAAATCAAATCTAAGCTTTAGATATCATTTCATGTGCCACTTTCAAGAGTGTAAGTCGTGCTGAAATCTGTGACAAGTGTCAAAATCAGTGCAAAATTGTACTTTCAAATAGTGCTGTAAGGCGTATGAATGACTTATTTTCGAGTTATTTGAAATACCTACTTGATAGAAAGGTCTAATTGCAGGATTAGAAAACGCTTTCATATCTTCCACTTTGCCGGATCGATGAACTTGCGTATTCCGCTCCGGTTGCTCGGCAAAGTTATCTCATTTGTTTTTATCGTAGGCCGAGCGAGGACGGTCTTTGGGCCAACAACCCTCGAAAACACATTTATGGCCACGGGGAATTATTTATTTTCCAAAACATTTGCCCAGAATATGGCCATGTAATGTCCAACTTGAACTTTAATGGGTTTTCCTCCCCTCCCCTTCCCTGCCAATATCCAAAATGCCCATCCTTCTTTGCCCCGCTCTTGCCATAATTTTTCTGCCAATTTCAGCAGCTGGGAAAGTTGGCCGACTCTCGCACTTACACGTATTTACGTTGCGATTTTATTTCCTGTAATTTTACGATATTACTTATTTTTATGCAGCTCACAGCAGATCGGCGGGGAAGGGGCCATATATATATGTATGCGGCAGGGGGTCGGCGGGGGCAGCGTTTAGCTTTCATTTTGAATTTTATGCCATTTTTATTGCTTGTTGTGCGCCATGTTGCTGTCGTCGTCGTCACCGCTTTTGCTTTTGCTCGACAGCAATGTTGGATGTTGCTGATGGCAGCCGCATTATTGGTTTTTGAAACTCGAGCTGGGCCAGGGCAGAAATTAAAATAAAATGCGAAGGGGGGAGTGGCGCCCCGGAGCCGAGTATCTGATGCGGAGGATGGCCAGAACAAAGGAACACGGCCAGATGCACGGAAAGCCACTCAACAACCCAGGCACGGCAGCAACTCGTTTCCAAATTCCCCACAGCACCATTAGTCAATTGGGGGATTGGAATCGGACTTGGAACTGGGGAATTGGAATTCGACTGCGGCTCATATTTGCCCGTGTTCGCGTTTGTGGCATTACGTATTGTTTTTACAGTTGCTCGCCTTATTTACTTCTAGCATTTGTTATTATTTAATTTAAATATTTATGCAGCGTGTCTGGCGTGACTATGGCGCATTATAATTACCGCACCAACGGGCCGATAAGCGGCGAACAGCCCGTATACTTGATATTTTGCTATGGTCTCGTTTTCGAGGTTTCGTTGTAATGTTCGCCGCACTATATGGCTAATGTCTACGTGCTGCTATGGGCCCGACCTCGTTAAGTGGCTTGTGCTCCGATCCGCCGATCCGCCGATCCACCGATCCACCGATCCACTGATCCACAACCCACCAGCCATGGCTGTAGCTACATCTGTAACCACTGCGAACCCATGTGGGCATATGCATTACGCCGCATTGTCTTCCATCGGCGCGGTGTCCCAATCCCCGAGCAATTGGCCAATTATCGGGTATTCATGCCGCAATTGATCCCAGACTTTCGCAGCCATCCTGGGTGCATTTGCAGGTTGCGCCTAAAAGTGATGTAAATTTCAGATTGAAATGTGTGCAACTCATATTGTGTAATCAATAAGGCAACTGCGATGTGTAGTCATTTACTCTCTAAATGGAGTTACTGTGCTGCAAGGAATTTAAAGCTGCCAAAAAATATAAATTTCAGTCCGTAAGTAGCAAGTTGTATCTTAGAAAATATAAATATACAGAAGCAGGCGATTGGCTTCTTGCCAAGTTTTTCATTTCAATCTTCTGCACTAATGCTGGAAGTCAACATTACTATAAGTTATATTTCCATCTGCTGGAAAAACT
Organism: Drosophila simulans; assembly: GCF_016746395.2. Taxonomy (NCBI): domain Eukaryota; kingdom Metazoa; phylum Arthropoda; class Insecta; order Diptera; family Drosophilidae; genus Drosophila; species Drosophila simulans. The sequence continues at coordinate 1,537,511 of NC_052523.2, forward strand.
GTTGCCATTTAAGGTCAGCCTAATGTATACCTACAAAACAAGCTGAAATAAGCCTACATAAGTCCTCAAATCAAGGCTTGATTTGCCCGAAAGCCAAATTGATTATAGCCTCTTTCATCGGCTCTTAGCTTTTCTCGTCTTCCATCACAATGCATAGTTGTATGCAATTAAATCGAATTGACGTTGCACCCTAGTTGAGAAGCAGATCTGTGGCAACGGCAACCTGGTAGATGCTCTCTACTCGTATTAAATTGTAGGCACTTACAACCCCTCCGATCCCCCGATCCACCACCCTCCGATCCCCCGTCAACTTACATTGTGTGTCTGCAATTAAATACACATCGAGACCTTTGTGAGCCCGATAATCATCTGGATGTCTGTCTGCCTAGCCACATGCGTTGTTTGTTAATGTCTGCGCCATTATTTGATTTATATTTTCCATATAAACACTCGGCTGCTTGTGCTCCTGCTGCTGCCACCACCGCCGCTTATTGATGTTTGTCCAACTCGCAATCATTCAAAGACCAAACCAGTTGGTCACTCGACCATTTCCAGTTAACTCAGCCAAGTGGGCAGTGGGCGGTGGGACAGGCACTCGTCAGTGGCCATCGATCAGGCGATGGTAAATGTTTTTCCAATTTATTTCCATGCTTTACTTGGCCGACGAGCAGCACTAACTTGGCTGTTAGTTTCAGTTCGAGCTCAGTTTTGGTGCAATTAAATTGAGCTATTTGCTGGTCTGGTCAAAGTTCTTGTCTCTCTCTCTTTCTGACTCCTGTAGGACTACTTACACGCAGAGAAAATTGGCAACATCAAGTACATAGTTTAGTTTTGGGGGCCAAAGTTGCATGCAGCTATTGACTATTGATCCTATTTTGATGCAGCTAAACTCCTTTGTTTGCGCACACAAATTATCAAGATATGCATATCCGCTTTAGCGTCCTTAAGTATGCAACCATTTTGCAAGATGAGTGCGAGTATATACGCATTTTGTAACTTTCGAGGAGGTGCATCTTGGTCCAAGTGTACCCGGCAGTCCATGGAGTGAGTTACCCATGGACTGAGTCTGTCCTCTGTCCGCGTGCCTGTTTCTGCTTTAAATTGAATTGGCCTTTGTGCGGACACTCGTGCACTCGTGTATGGCATACATGTGCCCATTCCCATTCGTCCACACAATAAAATCCAAACAGAGCGACGCTCATTGAATAAATAATCGAATAAAATATGCTGCTGCTGCTGCTGTGCGACTTCTTCATATTTCTGCTCTCTTTTTTGTTGCAAATATCCAATTTCCAATTTCAAATTCCAATTATATTGCTCTACGCTTTTTATTATTATTATTGCTGTTGCTGTTGGAGCTGTAGTTGTTGTTGTTGCCACTGCCGCTGTCGCCGGCAAGAGCAATGAAAAATCAATATTGACATGAATGTTGACTGGAGCCGGAGGAATCTGAATTCTGCCACTCACACAGTCGCCCACTTAGGCGAACAGCTCAATGAGGACATGGCTGCCAGGACGTAGGGGAATTGCAAGTGGCGGGGGAAAAGGAGGTGGAAGTGGCAGCCACGACAAAGTTACAGCCATGTCTTGGCTCTTGGCAAACAAACCCATGTCGTCATCATGGGAGTGGCCATAAGAAGTTTCCACAAACGCACACATCCTGCCATTTTCCATGTGCAGTCGTGTGAGTGAGCCCAGGAAATGCAGCTGCTACCCACATCCCGAGGAGGAAAAGCTCCGCAGCCTGGACATTTGGTGTCTTGGCTGGACAGGATATTTCCAGATAGCCATATGGGCAACTTAATTTATGCCTAAATTTACCTTTAACTTGAAAACCTACAAAACGTACAAAATCTTCGAATAATATCAGCTTTGAAATACTATTCCAAGAAAAAACAGTGCTCTAGACCAACTATTTGGTGGAAAACGAAAACACTGGTTGCTAAGTGGCTTTGATAATTAAATTCATTAAACATACAATGCACACTGTTGCCACCTTTTTATATTTGAATTTTGAGACACATGTAAATACTGCTACATGGCAGCTCTGTAACATTCCAAACAAACCGAAGAAAAGAAGATACTTTGGAAGGTCCTAATTACTTTAGTGTCTGATTTTAATGAGTAGCTTATCAAAATACAGATAAAATTGAAATATATGTACGTATCATCTTTCAGTACAAATTCGCAAATTGGTTCTCCTAATTTAATTTTTAAATAAAATGTTCAATTTAAATATAGTCCATGTATAGATGCAGATATAAAGTTCCGACTGATAAGGAGTCATCGATCAGAAAAAGTTCCATTTCTTACTACATATACTTCATACTTTGCGAGCTCTCATAAACTATTTAGCTTCACCATTCACTCCCCTGCAAGACATTGCGCATACGCCCTGTTCACAAGTGGCCCGAGTTCTGTTCTGCTCCCTAATTGCTGCCATGTTACAGAGCCAAAATGGTCACATCCGCTGCAAGTTCCCTTCCGCCTCGCGCCGCGTCGCCCTGCTCTGCGATCAATCGAAAATAGTTTTCAGTCTTTTTCCCTTCCACTCGAGCTTAGTCAAGCCGGAAATGTTGCTCGGCAGCATCCACGGCGTCCACAGCAGGCGGCGGCAAATAAATTGCTTAATTACAAATATTGGAGTTGCAAGGAAGTTGTCCCCAGAACTTCCCAGGCGCTGTGGGAGCGGAGAGAGAGAAATATGCGCCAGCGACTGTCATGCAAATTAGCAAGAAAAATTGCATGCCAAATGCTGTTCGGTTGTTTGTGTAGTCGCAGCCAAGTCAAATGTCTATAATTTAAGCAGAAAACAAGCGACAGATACATGCAGCAGCGCAACTGCAACTGCAACTGCGACTGCGGCTGCAGGCAAATCTCTTGCAGTTTCTTTCCTTCGCCGCTGTTGCGAAATTTATACGCGCGGCTGGCGCAGCAAAAAATAAAATGAGATAAAGTAAAAAAAAATAAAGTTAAAAGGAGAAAAACATTACTGGCTCTTGCTGGCTAATTTGCCGCAGCAGGCAATGGAAATTGTTGATGTGCAAAAATGTTGCTGCGCCGCCGTTGTTGTTGTCGTGTAAGTGCCATAAATTAGTTTGTGTCAACAGACACAGCGGAGCGGAATTAAAAATTGCATTTAATTTAAATTTATATTTTTATTTATATTCCTACTTCTTATTTTTATTTCTATGCTTTCGGCTCTTTCTCCCATTTCTGCGATGGCCAATTCAATGCCACTTTTCCCCCGATTCCCCCATTTCAATTGAATTTATCACGTTGGCTTGGTCTTGCCCACGGGTTTCGGATTGGATTAGATTTGACTTTGCCGGATAGCTTGGCCGGTTTTTGCAGCTTGCATATTTGGCATTGGCGCACACTAAATTATTGGCCATATATTTCGGCGCTTATGGCCGCACAAGCTGTGAAGGTCGTGTGGGTGGGTGTTTCCGTGCGGGGTGGGGATATCAGATATGCACCACTGGCCAAATCAATGGGACCAACACACACACACACACTCGGTTGTGGCAGCCAGAGATTGGAAATTTTGATAAATGCCGTTTGAAAATGTTTTGTAATGCGCTTCGGACAATAAAACCAAATTGAATTATATAAGCCCAATGCTTATGGTAGCCGCTGCCGGCTCCGGGCGGAATTTCAATTCGCAGATGCGGTTCTCTGACATGGCCAGAATGAATCTCTGTGGCTTGTTACATAACATCGGCTTGATTTGGAAACATCAGCTATGAGATCCAATCGAATTATTCCACTCATCTTTTAACCATATTCCTCTCTGAATTCCTTAACTTTAATAATTTGTTATGTATTGTTGTATTCGAATTGTTTTGGTTTCCAAAGCATTTATTCATTTCAGATAAGTGTGATAATTGTACCAGAGTAAAATCCTGCACTTTGGAATTGTGTCTTTAAATGGAATTGGTTCTGTTGTGGGTGCTCCTTCTAGAAGCCATTCTGCACTTTCCCAGCCAGTTGACAATTTGTCAAGATTTCCGTTGCGTCACAGAGTCAGCAGCTTTTCAGCTCAGCTCATTCGAGCGCATCCCATTCGCTCGAAGGTCCGCTTATATATGTTCGAATATATATCTCAGTCGTCGTTTCGAGGGTGGCGGCAATTGAACAAATTGCCAAGCGTTCGGCATCCCACGGGCTGCGAGCTCGAGCTCATAAATAAAACGCCAGAAATCCTAATTGTAAAAGTTTTCATTTTTATGACAAAATTATACCAATATATTACGGGCGAAGATTCAGCGTCGACGCGACCCACAGCCCTTCACCCACCACCCAAACCCACACCCACCACCCACACAGCTCTTTGGTAGCTCGTTAGGCCAATAAAAAAGACGGAAAGAAAAATGAAATGGAATGAAATCAATGGCAGGGCAATTCCCAAACAGCAGCGACACAAAGTGCTGCGAGGAATGGCGAGCACAATGAAAACCTAGAAGAGTAGAGGAAGTCCCACAATTCACGAACAACAATGGCAAATAAATTAAATTAGTCACAAGCATATTTCAAAATTGTACATGCACTAGAACAGGCTCATCCACGATCTATATAAGCTAAGTCGTGCCCTCTCTTTTCGACGGGGCCAAGGATGCAGGCCAGCAAATAAAACAAGGAGAACTCGGGGCGAGAGACGTTTTTATATATCATTTTATGTATGCCGTGGGCGAGTGTTACATAAAGCTCTTTTATGGCCAAAAAGGGTTGGGTCCGAAAATGTTACGATGCCCTGCTCGCCAGAGCTGCAACTAACTATCTATCTATCTGTATATGTATGTACGAGTATCTGTCTATATAGCCGGCACCCTGAAGTTCAGTCAAATTGCCTTCCAAAACGAGGGGCATACACATAAAAGCAGCTTTTCTTATTCCCGTTTTCTTTTTATTTTCAGGTCGCGCCTTTAAAGGAGTCCTCTATAAGGACCAACTCCCCAGATACACATACACTCATACAGGCGCTCGCACAGATACAGATACAACTCACGGATACTTATAGAGCACCCACACATGCAGACACCCAACTGAACCTAACGACATAATAAAACCGGCATTTTTATGCATGTCTGAGTAACTTCATGAGCCAGACCAGACCAGACCGTCAACCCCCGCCCGCCCACCTACCTTCCGGCCCCACCGCCCACCGCCACGCCTTGCCGGAGTTTTCCTGCTTTTCACTTCCAGTGCAGACAGTCGGCTTTTCTGTTTCAGGTTCACTGGAAGCCATCGACGGTTCCCGTGTGCTCGCCTTGCCCCGCAGAAGTCTCACTCTCGTCAGCCGTAGGGAGCGATTCTGCGCACTTTCTGCCCCCCATTTCTCCCGATTTCCTCTCGGCTCTCCGCTGAATGGCGAGCGCCTGCGCGGTAGAAAGGCGTGTCACAGGAGCAGCCGGAAAACAAAGGAAGCCGATGCAACAACAGCAACAATCGCCGCATTTCGGGAAGGTCGTTTGCCAACAGTTGTAAAACGGCCCAAGCCTCCGCACAGCTGGACGGGCGAGTCGAAAGAGACGGGGCTAGTCCGGCGAAAGAGACGGCAGCTCGCCCGCAGAAGAGGGTCACACATTTATGCAACGAGGCGTCGACCGGCGTGTAATTAACTTAAGCCGAGCCATCCCGACGACATCCGTGGGAGTGGGAGTGGGTGGGGGTGTGGGTGTAGGTGTGGGTGGCATGGGTTTAGCACGGTGGGTGGGCTGTGGCATAGTGCGGATAGTTTGGACCTCGTTATGCGAATACCGAGACTCTGGCTGAAACACCCAGACAAGGGTGAAGAATCGGCGAGTCTGGGCTGTAGTATGTATGTATGTATGTGAGGTGGATTCGGCACAAGTGTGCTATGTACAGCTCGAGGTCGTTTGCCGGCACTTGCTCAAACAAATGAGGCAGTGCTCCTACCAAGGTATATGTATACCCATAGGTGTGTAGAACTGTCGGGATGGATATATGGATTCGAACAGCATGGTGGTTAGTGCTGCTGGAATCATAGAATCATATGCTCCACTAGTATAATTTCTAAATATCCCTACATACACAACTTTTTAACTAACTTATCGGCTTTCTCAAACTGAAATGTAATTTTTGTCCCTGCTCGATTTACAAACTATGCATATTTACTATTTTATATATGTTCTATATGCACGATTTTAGCTACATCTGTGTTAGTTTCGGCACAACATACATGTGCTCGAGCAAACAAAAGTGCCTGGCACATTTGCACTTTGTTGCTGCTGTCGTAGCTGCTTTATTGTTATAAAATATGCTGCATACGCCGCACGGATGATTGTGCTGCCACAACTTCAGAAATAAAAGTATTAAAGCGGGGAATATGAAACACTTGCGACAACAATTCCGGCCAGGAACCAAAGGCCCGGGAAGTTTTCTTGGCCCTCGGCACAGCCTTCCTCCCATTCATCGCCATCGCCACATGTGTGTACATAGCTCGGGAAACTTTGCAAGCCTTTCTCGACACGGCCAAAGTGACGGAGTCTCGGGCGTATGAATATTTCACGGAAATGATGATGAAACTAAGGAGGAATTCCATTAGCCTGCAACATGACGAAATTTAGACATTGAGGCATATTAATGGGTTTTCCTGAATATAAAATAAACTTGAAACTTATAACAATGCTCTGGCCTTATTCGTCTGAAAGTTCTGCAAAAAATTAAGTAGTTATTTTAGCGTTTATGTTCGCTCAAATTCTTGCTGTCAAGCTGGCATGATGAAGTTTGTATAAATACTTTAATTCGTTGAGCTATACTTAAAAACCTCGTGGTGAAGTGACAAGTGTAACTATGTACATATATGTATTTTAAAGTGAATAATTAAGGAAGGATTTTATGTTTAGTTGTTATTAAGGAATATATCCACAATAAATACAATCTTTTACAAAAATATCAAAGAAGATTATATACTGGCCCAATCTCATAAATCAGTGTACTGCTTTTTTCCTGATTTTGAAATTTGCAATCTCCATTTATTCACTTGAAATGAATTTCCTCGCTAGAAAAGCTTATATTTGAACAAAACTTACTTATTTCATGTTTCACGCATGTCCAAACTACTTGAATCATCTATCAAAATTCGCATCAATCAAACGCCCCTCGTCCAACTTCACCAACCGAATGGCAGCCACACCTCGCGATCGGACGACCTACCTCTGCGATATGAGGCACACATCTCGCCCCTCGATTTTGGCCTTTGGAGGGTCTTAATTGAAAATTTCTGTCATGAAAAATACTCGTAAAGCACGTTTCTAAGAAGTAGCTCAGACAATCGAAGGTATTGTGTGTGTACAATATAAATTTCACATAACAATTGTACAATATGCATAACAATGACGAGTTCCAGTTTCAATACACCGAACCTCATCAGAGTCTGGACCCAACAAAGAACACAAGTGTTCCGGTGGAGACCAACTCGACAGAAGCCCAACTGATCCAAACTCAGCCGAACTGAACTCACAAAAACCGGGCTGGGATTATGGATATGGATGGAAAACTATTGTCTGGGCCAGGGCACGAAAATGGTGAGGCATGCATAAATCAAAGCCTATAAATATTTCTGAGCCAAAGATGAGCTGGCTATCAGCTGCCTCAGTGTTTGCACTGACGAAAAATCCAATGAAAGATAGAAAGATATCTGAGTATTCCAGAGATACATCACTTCCCTAGAGGTTCTTCGGCCATAGCTGCTTTTTATTCTATGCGAAACTGATTGTTTTCCGTGTAGCTTGGTGTCCGAGGAGGAACTTTCGAGTACCGAAAGGCACTTCAACCCGTTCTCCGGGTAGAGGCCTCGCAGTCCGGCTCAAACGCACACTCGGGCGTATTCGAGTAAGACAAACAATATAAACTTCAAAAACGCTTCGTTGCATATCAAATTAATTACAGAGCGAGGCCCCCCGAAGGAGGGAGGGAGGTGGACAGACCCGACCAGCCTGTCTGCCGCTCTGTCAGACAACCCTTGGAGATTGTTTTCTTCTGCAGGCCCGAAAACTTTTTGCACAAAAGCGAGTTAAGCTTTTGTGACTGCACAGGGGGGTGACTATCTGGGGTAGAGGGGTTGAGCAGGGGAGGAGGGGCAGAGGGGACAAGGCGACAGCTGACAGCCAACAACTCATGCACAGTGAAAACTGAAGGCATAATTTATGCCTTCAAAGTGGATTGTTCAAAGAAAACTTGGAACATTTTTCCCCCGAACAACAACATCACCAGCAGCCAGAGCCGCCAGAGCACGTCCTGTCCTCATCCTCAACCTATGTATTCTTCATCCACATTCCCTTTCTTGTTCCCATTCCCGTCCTCGTCCTCGTCCTCGGTACGTTCTTGTCAACATTGAGAACAATAAAGTCGAAAACAAGATGAATAGCCGCTGCCGAGGATGTCATCGAATTGGATATGCTCTTTACATTGCTATTTCAAGGAATCTTAAGGGATTTCCCCTCGATCTATCGACGATCCTCCCAGAATGACAGGAAATCATGTTCTTCGATCGAACTTGAGTGAATGCAAGACAATACCTTAGGTAGGTCACTCTGGACTGGTTTTAATAATTGGAAAAATCCCGGATGTGACTAGAGAGTTTATTACATTATTATGTAGAATAAAAATATGAATAGTAAGTAAAAGGAAATATGTTATTTTTGTGATAAGCGAATAATATTATTTAGTTTAAATCTATCTTATCTTATCTATCTATCTTAATAAAAGTGATATATATTTGAAGACACCATTCATTTACAATCCATGATAATACATTTAAAAACTTTCTTTTCAAATCAATGCCAACTGCAAATCAGGACAAGGATATTGTGCAAATTTATTTGGAAAGAGCAATACAAAGTCCGTGGAAACTGTTTCCAGATACGTGTGGTTTTTGTGTGTTTTTCGGTCATGGCAAAACAAAAACAAAACACGAGCTGAAGAAAACTAAAACGCAACTAAAACTGAAAATTTGAAACAAAGAGATATGCGGCGACAGAAGCAAACCCAAAGTAGAGCTGAAACTCATTCATTCCGCAGAGCTCGGTGTTCAAACCGAATCGTCCGGGAAGCCAGAAGATTCTCGGAATGCGCCGGAAAGGGTACGTTTTCGGGCTGGGGGCTTAGGACTTGGGACTTGGGACTTGGGCCTTGGGACTTCGGAGTGAATGGGCTAAGCTCACGCACTGCCACGCCCCCGGCCCCAAAAATGTTATTTTAACTACATTTCGGCTTTTTATGGCGCTGCTCCCCGCGAGCCCTGTCCCCTTGTGCGGACGCTCCTTACGGCGAAATATTGTACATTTATTAATACATAATCATCTTTGTTGTCGAGCAGCGGCAACATGAGAACCGGCCACATGGATGGGGATGGGGATTGCAGATTGGAGATTGAGGTCCCCACGGACAACTGTTGTGCTCCGTGCTCGGGTTCCCCTGTGTGTTCTCGCCAATTAAAAAATGAAGCAGTAAACTCGTAATAGATACGAGATGGGAGCTCCTATCTGCCCTCGGTCGAGCCTGTGGTCTATTGTCGTCGTTGGTGGACGTGTTGTTCGGATCGGGTTCTGGGAAATCCAACCTAGTTAGTAAACTCGAGCTGACTGCCCCGAAAATGTGTTTTTTGTTATTTTCCCTCGGCTTTGTTTTTACTTTCGGGCTTGTTTTGTTCGAGCTGGTGGTGCTGGTTGCTTAGTTGTGCAGAAAGGCCGATTACTCGAATGAGTGTAATTTGTTCACGTTGCAGGGGCTGCCGATGGTTGCCACCGCACCGCACCGACTGACTTACTAGAAGAAGTTGAGTCCCGCTTCCCCGAAATATGGTGTTTGTACGAGCTGCCTGCCGGGTTTCGTATGAGCATGCCTGATAAATATTTTCGTCTGAATGCATTAATCTGGGAATTAGTTACGGAACAAGCTGACACCACAGATGGAGGCCGGCAATCCTCAGGGGGAGGATCATCTTTTCGAACTGGTCTGGAATATGCAGTAAATTTCATACATATCTTTCATAATCTCAGGTTTTCCACAGAACGCACAAACATCTGCCAGATCAAATCGGGGAACTCGGAAAGTATTCATTATGGGTAACTTTAATGCAGCTTAGAAGCAAATCAACCTTTCTAAAGTTATAGTCATATGATTATTTATGATTATTTCTCAATAAGCTAATGATACAGAAATATGTAGGTCTTAGTAACAGTTTGTACCATTAAAATCAATTCAGCAACGGATGTTTCCTAACAAAGCACAAACTTGCGCAGAGTTGTAAATACTTGATTGCGAAGTATTTCTTGTTTTTGATAGTCAAAACTTTGGTGACATATGTACATATTTATTTTGATTGTACGCTGTTTACTCAAGAAAACATAAATGCCTCATCAAAATGTGATGCAAACTTGTTATTTTTGTATGCACTCTATTGGTTTTTATCCTATGACTTTGTGAATATGTTCCATTTATGTTAATTAGCAATGGTACAATACAAACCATTTCCGGCCATTTGAGAGCACCTCACAATTAGTCGACCACCAAATTGCAGACTGGAAGGCAGATGAGGCTACACCAATCACCGCACAGATCCGATCTGATCCGATCCCATCCCATCCCATCCCATCCCATTAGCTAAAACTAGGGTCGAGACAAGCGGCCAGTTCCTGTCGCCCGAAATTGGCAAGAAAAGCAGTTCAGTGGTCCAAAAAAGAAATGCTAATGAGCGGCGAACAAACGAGTCGAAACGAAAACTGGACGTCAGTCCATTGTTGAGTGACTAGTAACTAAAACGAGGGCACTGAAAGAAAATATTAATCTGTAGGTATATCTTGTATATTATTTAAGTCCAAAGACACATCCTTAACGGGTACTTCATCGAGTCTTCTACACCTTTTTTTTCCAGTGTTGCTGACTGCCAAGTGAATGCCTGAATGACCGACTGAATGAATGAACGAATGAAGGAGGAGAGCACTTCGCTCCATGGAGCGACGCACAATTCAATTGAAAGAAACTGTTGCCCGGATCGGGACTGAGCTTCAAAGTGGGTTTTGGAAGTGGATGTGGAACTGGAAGAACTGCCGGCTTACCTTACCTTTCAAATTGATGAACAGCAACAAAGGCTGCGGGGACAAAAGAAAACCGGGCATGGAAAAGCGACTTTCAAAGTTTCCAACGCGACAATGTGAGTGTATTTTATACACATTTTTCTTTCTCTTGCGAAATTAATGAACTATTCAAATGTCAAAGGATCCGAGGGCAAGAAACGCCGAACGAACAGTTGGTGACAACAACAAAGCGGGCCAACAATAAAAATGAGTCCAGCCAAGAGAAAACCATAAAAAGATTTTTCCCGTTTTATGAGTCTGTCCCCCGTCCCTCAGTTTTTTTTTTTCTTGCCCAGTGTGAGTATGCGCATTCACGAAATTCAAAAAGCAATTTACCAAGGCATCGTGAAAGGCAATGCACGGATCTCGTTCATCGGGCTCTAAGTGCCTCCAAAGGACGAGGAGCAGCAGGTCGAGGCGAGGCGTCAAAACTCAGACGCGGCTGAGGACGAGCTCTCAGGGACCCAGACAAAAGCGAGGTCTTCCGAACACACACACATACGTATATTCTTGTAGTACGTAAATGAGTCGTCCGTGCTGGGTTTTTATTGTCATTGCGTTTTATAGACAGTTTTACGAGCTAACGAAAGTGGTTCTGCTGCGGGGCAAGGGAAAGGAGCGGCCCCGCGATAATGCCCCATTCCGATCCGATCCGTTTCGATGCCGGCATATTTGGGGTTTTACGATCCCGCCGCCTTCGCCGACAGCGTGTATTGGGAAAACTGTAAATCACACTTGCCCACGGAGCCACGGACAGATATACGGACAACGGACAGATATACGGACATACATATACGGACATTGCCCCACATTGGACCAGAGCCGCGATAAAACGTCGCACATGAGATGTGTATTAGCGTGTCTGTTAAATTGTTTTTAGTTGCCGACGCGTCTGCAAATGAGCCATTGTTGAAAGGATGGGGAAAGGCCGTTGGGGCCGCGAGTAAGGGGTAAGTGGGGGAACTGCTGGTATTGAAGCTCTTTAAATGTTGCTACTTACGCGGGCGTATGGCTGCGAACTCATTCTCGCCCGATGTTGCATTACGAAACGGTCTCATGCATCTGCAATCTACACACACACACTGACTTCGTGGTTGGGGGTGCCAAATGGAGGAGGGGGTTGTGGGCGGACGGTGGGTGTTTTGCCGCACGATGTGGTGTGAACTCATTGTGAATGGCCATTCATCGCAGCAGTAGAGTTCGAAGCTCTTAAGAGCTTCGTATTCGGTAATTTACAATGTGCAAAGTTCCTCATTTGTGAATTTCAGAGAGCGCTGAGGTGAGAATTGATATTCTTCAAGATAGCTGAAGAACCGAAGTAACAATGGAGCAGCGATTCCTACAGGCAAATTCAGTGGCAAATGAAACATGCTACGAAAATACATTTGAGTGCTAACGTCAGCTTTACCAAGTTGGAAATTGTTCATTCTGGGGGTTTTTTAATTCACTGGAATCACTGGTGTAGCAAGTGGTCATCTATTTAGCTTTTCTGTGATAACCCAACTTATAAACAGACAGAATAAATATAATCTAATCGTAACAAATCCGTACATTGAAGGAACATTTTAAGCATTTGTAGTTCCCCATTCCGATCATAATACTTTAAAAAGCTTAAGTGCTCAAATTGACCTCGGTTAATGATTGCCAGACTCATAGTCTGGCAAACCTCGGTTGCAAAAGTACCCCTTCTGCTTCCTTTGGTGCATTGCACGCCCAATTACACCTTACATGTCAATTTAGCAACTTCAACTCAGCCAGCAATTTACTTCCCCGTAGGAGTTCTCGTGCATCTTGCAGTTGTCGATTTGCGATTTGCGAGACTCGAGTGTGAGCTTAAAATGTTTTGCGAGTATCTGTTAATTGTGTCGCATGCATTTTTAATGTCATTTACCTGGCGAGCGGCACTGGCCCTCCGCTGATTTCTAATTAAAATGCACATCGGGCGGGGAAGTCAGCATCTTCGGCGTTATCAACAACTTTCAACCTCATCAAAGCGACTGGCACTTTGGAAATTAATTGCTGACTCCGACTCACTCCGCAACTTGCGCCCTCCGGATCTCCTTTCATCTGGCTCTTGAAGACACTCGACACGTTGGCGCAATAAAAATAAAACTCATTACGATAAATTGCAGGGGGAAATGAAGGGCCGAGGCACAGCGAAAAGGTCGCCATAATTCAAGGGAAATGCTCGAAAGTCGCTTCATCCACAATCCGATTCGCCGTTCTTCGGTCACTCGAAGCCATTGAGAAAAGCGAATTGGATTTTCATTCGAATTTTGAATTCATAATTCTACGGAGTTGTCTCCGTGGCTGCGGTGGAACCATTCAAAGGAATCGGGTTGTGTGCAATCGGTCTGCGGCTTCAAGCGAATCAGGTTTGCAAATATCTTTCGCATGAACGAGACACATAGACAGAGATATTCTCCCCCGACGACCTTCCCCGCCGATTACTCAGAACTTTTCATTTCGCTTTGCATAATTTACAATTTATTATTTGGCGTAATTTATTGTACGTGCCGCAATTTATGCACAAAATGTTGAACACAACGCTTCATTAATCAGAGTCCGAGCTTTCCCACAGCTCCAAGACTGCGAGATACACAGACCGAAAGCCATGCGTATCCATGAGATAGATATGCTTCGGGAGTGTAGTACCTAGCTACCTAGTGATGGATATATTGTTGAAAATATTATGCAACATAAAGGGATAGGTTTTAAATTAGTATGGTAAATATAATAAATTGTTATAATAATATTATAAAACCCTTCGTTTTTCCTGTGTATAAACTTCCATTTCCTCCGCCAGTCAGCTCTCTGAAATACTAATTAAGCTTAATGTAATGCACATACATATGCGATATGCGATAAGTCGGCGGGGTTAGCCTATCCGAGATTATAACGACTGCGGACTGCGACTGGCCTCCCTGGCAGCACAATATATTTATATTGTATTTAGGTGGCTTGTCAGCCGGTGATTGATGTGGCAGTGGCTGCTGGCTGCTGGCTGCCGGCTTTGGACTTTCTGCCATATTCGGCGCACAAAGCCGGCTTCCAATCCGATCCGAGACTCCGGCGGTGATAAATTGTGGCCCAAACAATGCGTATGACTTTTCAAAATGAATTCATAAACTCGCTGTTTGAGAACGGGGCCTGCTCTAGTGAGCTCATTGTCTGGGCTGGGTATCCTATCCAATTGTATCGGGCGGAGAAGATAACCACCGGGCAAAAAGACCATGGGAATCAATGAGGGCATTGCGTCAGTGGAGGGATTAAATTCATGCGTATAACTTTTTATGGTCCAAAACTACTCATGACCCAACGTTTTAATTCGGAAGTGAGTGAGTCAGGTAGGGAAAAGTAGTCGTTTCAAAATTGGGTAGAAGTATTTCTTTCCGACATCTTAAGTTAGTTAAAGGTCTTATACCTAAGCGACATTAGAATTAAGTATTCATTAATAAATTAATTCCAAGTTCAACACATTATATCGAAATCCCTTTTAAAGTCGTTAGACCTGGATGCCAAATGTTCCCATCACAATCCTAGCTAACATCTAGCATTTGGCATTATAAATATTCATAAGACTAATTCGTGAAGATCTCATTTGCAGATCCCCAAGCTGCCCATCGATTTTGAATGTGTCACGGAGGGATTATGGACTTTAAATGAGCGCACAATGGACCATCTTTCAATTCAACTCGAAAGTATCTCTCGAATGGCGTGTATCTTATTTTGATTCCTCTCCATTTGCCAGCTTGCCACGACATTTCTTAGCGACCCTCATCATAATTCCCGAGCCTTGGTTTACTGTGCCCTCATTGTTTGTTTTCACATAATTAAATTCAAACAGCGAGCTGGCAGACAACTTTGTGTGGCAGGCGCCCCATATGCGATGCGATCGAATGTCAAGAAGTTGTGCTCCTCTGGTCTTTGGATTGGGTTTGCTTCCCGAACTAAAAGCCAAATAAACAAATGGACGGCATTGAAAAGTGTTCAGTGCTCTTAGAGGTTTCGGAACGTCAGTCGAAGGCGCATTGAGCCAAAAAACAAAGGCCAGGCATACAGAAGAACCCAGCGCGTAATTCAATTAGAGGCAGAGCATTCTAAGAGCTTTTGGCCAGAACCGAGAACGAGAAGCAACCGATTTCCGCTGCTCGGATGGCAGGGCGCCCAAAGAATCTCTCCGTTCGGCGTCCTCAAAGCGAGCTGACTTTCATCTATTAAAATATACAAATTGCTTTAGCCGCGTGGGGTGGGTTGGTTGGGTTGGTTGGGTTGGGTGGCTTTGGGGTGAAGGGCGTTGCCGCTTGTCGCCCTTGTCACTTCACACGGTCTGTTGCCCAGGACGAGGGGTGGTTGGGAGGGGATTGGGGCTGGGTGTCGTGGGCAGGGGACGGGGGGTGCTGTCCCATGCGCGTTCGTCTTTGACATTTTTAAATTGATTTTTTCGCCGCTGGCTCCGTCGACAAAAGCCACATCAGCTCAGGTGTATCCGTTCACACGCCACCTAATTAGTTTTGCCGGCAGGTTGAGTCGAAGGGGATGGTGGGTGGTGGGGTAGCGGGTTTTATAGGAGGGCTCTAACCCTCATCGGGGATGGTTAAATTGGCTCAATCATCGGACATTTTTCATTTACAAAATAATTGCATCTAATTCGAGGCGTGTGTAATTAAAGGCTCTACGGCAAATGACTTTTTCATTGATCGATTCGACCCATATACATTTTGACATTTTGTCTAAATATGATGTATCTTTTACATTTTCCCAGTATAGTATCTAGTATAGAAATAACTATAATAGTGTGCAACTCGATGCGATTTGAGTTGGATTGGAGTCACTCGGGACTGACTGGGTGTGACCGACTATCGGCAGGGCGCTGTCTACAAATTGCAAATTGATTTTTATCGATTTCCCATAATCAGAATTATTATGGAGAACGCGAAATATCACTCGGCTCGTTATTGCTCACGTCTCGGGTTGCCGCAAGTCTCTTGTCTCGAATTGAAAGTTGATTTTACAATATGATAAGCGTGCGCAAATTACACGAGAGACCTGCCCCGGGCTTCGAGGTTCGAACCCACACTCCCCGACCCTCGGCCATTGGTGTGTGTTGGCATACGCCTATAAATTTGTTGATTATCAGAGACTTTTTTAATGAATTTGGAGGGGCCGCACCCGTGCTAGTTGTTGAATACCGATGGTTGTTGCCTCCTGCCCGTCTACACATGTCCACATGTCCACATGTACTCCCTGCCATATGCAACAATGTCGGCGCAGTCTGCTAGTGATATATCTTTCCTGATGGCCTCAGACACGCACGCGACGAGTTGAGCTCCACTCGTAGGAGATAGACAAGTCGGCCTGGGCGGAGCTTTATGTGCAGTTTGCATGTGAAGACCCCATGGTGATGGGCAAGGGGATGTGGTGCAGGGGGCGAAGGGGAGGGCGTTGTACCAGCCCCGAGGAAAGATATAGCCATATATATAGAAACCAGCCCAGAACCGTGTGGAGTTATTAAAAGGTCTTGGCATTTAGCTAAAAGCAATTACTTGGTGGCTCATAATTGGAAAACTGCCTCAGATGTATAGAATGTTGAATATATTTCAGTATTGATTGATGGCATTTGAGTATCCATTTATACCGAAGTTGACAAGTAATGTATATATATTTGTCAAATGGAACTGGAATCTGCGAAGAATTGCAGTGTCAGCTTCGTCTTCTATGTTCCTTAAACCAAAAGGTAGACAGGTAGCCAGCTCAATTGTCCAAGTTGCTCCCAGGGAATCCATCTTTTCAAGTGCGAATTGAGTGAAGTCCCTGCTCCCTTTCACTGGGCATAGTAGTTATCATTAGCAGAGCAAGTTGTTGAGCCTGTAGGCTTAATTTCATACATATTTTGAGAAGGGTCACGTTTCCCCATAGGTCGTTAGCCCCCTTCGAGGCTTTTGCCCCTTCTGTTAGTGCCCTCCAATGCCAGAGGCCTTGTCCTTTGTTCACTTGATTGCTTTGATAGCATCGAGGGTACGGAATCGTGTTGAGGGGTACGAGGTTCGAGGTTCGAGGTACCCTCCACGGTAGTCCGGCTTACTTCCCCTTCGGTGCACAGGAGGACTACTGCGGTTGGCCTTTTTTCGCCTGCATGGCATGAGTGACAACCCTTGCCGCCATGAGCTCGAGTCCCTTCTAATTGCTTGCGTAACCTGAGGCGAAGCGAGGGACGGGCGGCTGGAAAACGTTCATATTTCAAAATCGTGCTCAATAAATATTTTCGCTGGTCCCGAGCAAATATTCGCATAAGTACAAAGAAGCGAAACACAAACGTGCCGGGGCCTCAGACATTTGGCGAAAGATTTAAACGGAAACGAGCGATTCCTGTGCGAATCGAATGGGACTTTGGTCGTGTTTCGTGCCCAGAAATGAATGCATGCCACTTACGAGCAGAGTTTGTCGCCATTCATTTCATTTCATTTGAGCTGCGAGCTGCGCTGGATGGCAGCGGCAGAGCCAGTGGCGTAGTGGCCCACGAAGTTGAGAAGGGTCCGGGGATCGGTCTGGTTGAGTTGAGTTAAGTTGAGTTGAGTTCTGCGCGACAGGAAACGCAACTTTAGCTTCGACTTGGCCCGAAAGAGGCGCCACGATGGATGATTGAGCATGATTGAGGGGCCTCGCTTTTAGTCTGCGAATTGCACAACCGGCGGGGCATATCTGAGTACATTCAAGAGCTATATCTGCATATACATATATACATATGGCGGCGAACCCTTGCAACTCGAACGAGCTTGAGACTCTAAGAAAATGTATCTAAATGCCACTTTTGATATTATGCGCTTATGATTCATTAACATGTTGCGATTTCGGTCAAACACCAATTCCAAATCAAATAATTTCATTCAAAGGTGCTTGATAGTCCAATAATTAACAAAAAAAAAAAGGTATCCCATAGATTAAGGTCGTATCCTAAATTAAGGTCTGAGAGGTTGAAGCACTACGACGTACGCACTGCATCTATAACTAATAGAAAGCCCTTTAAATACATTCCACACCACTTCCACTCCGTTGAATTACAAATGGTTCTCGTTAGGGAAGCTCGACTGTGCAGTGTGTGCGGCTCTGTTTGCAATTCTCAGTGGTGCCCATGAATGGCTTCGTTTATTTTGAACACGTTACTCAAACAATGTTTTTGGTTTATTTAAATTTCTTTCTTATGGCGAGCAACAAGGAAAGCCATGCAAATGCCGACCGCTTGTATAAGTTTGCCAGCCCAGCCGCCCATCCCCCGCTCCGCCCACTGCGCTCCCTCCCCCGTTGAGGAAGCCCGCGTTGGGTAAACATTTGAATTTTACATTAAAGGCGGCGCAAAACATTCGCATTTTTTGCCATTTCCCCTCTCATTATTTAAACAAAACGGCGTCACAGTGCAGAGCAAACAATTCGCCAGTGGCCCCCACAAACCAGTGTTTGCTTTTTAAAGCGCCAATGCCGCCGAGGAGTCAGGATGATTCGGAGCGGAGGTGGGAGCACAGGGAGCAGGGAGGATGCACATCCAGCAGATAAAGATACAAAAACGCAGTGAAGCTTTCGGTTTTGGTTTTCGGCTTTCGGCTTTCAGATGCGGATTCCGATTCGGGTTTGGATTGGGATTGGGATTGAAACTGGGATTGGGGTTGAGGTTCGCATCGGGTTCACATTGTGTGCCAAATGCAAACAGAAATTCGAATTTTAAAACTTTTTGCGTGTATGCGGTTTGGCAAACAGGAACCTTAACTTTGCCGTTATTCTAGAGGGGCAGAATGGAATGGAATGGAATTTTATTTGCCCACGGTATCGGGCAAACAAAGTGGAAGCACAAGGTTCCAGCCCTTTTCTTGTCTTTTGTCACAGGCACATTTGACAAACAGTCAGCGAAGTGGGAACTGGGAACTGGGATAGAGTTTCCCAGCCAAGTTCAATTGGGTTGACTTCGGCGGCAGCTGATTCCGATTTGTATCTAATTGTATGCAAACAAAATCACATATGCGGGCGTTTTGTTCGCTTCGCCATTCAATTTTATGCATGAAGTTGATGGATTACTTATGAATGCCTCCTGGGATTTCTTGTGGGCTGGATGTCGAACCCAGGCGGAAGAATAACAGATTGCAGGGGATAAGCATAATGACCGCAGGGAATTGGTTCCACGATTCTGGATGTGAAATTCGGCTTTGGTAAAGAACATATGGCCGTTGATTGCCTAACATGCGAAGTCCGCTTATATTTGAAATCAATATTTCTTTGAAGCCTTTTCTCGTAAGTGAAAAAGTAGTGTTAAGTGGAAAATGTACAAGCCAATCTTAAGGATGAAAGATATAAAATAAAATAGCATGGTTCTTAATTTCAAAGCGTTTCCAACATCATCCGATTATGAACAGTCATATCCTGTTTATTAATACATCTATATTATTAACTTCGAACGCATATTTGTCGGTCCTTTAATCCCACGACTTAATGACTTTTAGGAACGCCGCACTCAATTAAACTTGTAGATCAACAGTGACCCCATTTATTAATGCAAGCACTTGGCCGGCACTGAATAAACAACAGCCACTATCATATCGAACCTAATAGCATTGTAATGGATACTCCTGACCTCCTGTAATTGGCCACTTTAAAACCACTAGCAGTAATACCACCCCCCGACCATCAATGATCGGAAAATAACTATAAGGCTGAATGTGCGGTGGCTTAGTCACAGGTAATCAGGCCATTTATTATCCAAGCCCCTCCATGTACACATATATAATTATAGTCGCGGAGCCTCTAAATTGTAAGCCCATTGTGCCTATGCCTCCCCCACGCGGCCATTTTTGCATTATTCATCAGATCGACCGGCTGGCTGACTTTTTTATTTGCCATAATTTGCACCATCACCATCACGGAGTAACTTTCGTCGATGCCCCGCTCGGCCGAGTATAAAAGTTAAATGAGTTCCTATTTTAACGGGCGCATGAAAATTACAGGGGCCGCCAGGAGCCTGTAATTAAGCGCCGTTCTGTCCACGACACGTCAATCAGCCAGTCATTCTCTCAATCGAGGGTGAGCTGGGAGGACGAAGGGCGAAAGGACATAGGAGGAGCGGCAGCCGTGCCGATTCCCAGGCTCTGGGGTTGGCCATCGTCCGGATTAGCGCTTACGTGGCCATTTGGCCAGGACCTGGGGCACAAATTCGAAACGAGGTCATTAAGCAATTTAATATTTTAAGAAACTGATAATAATCGAACCGCACCACTGCGAAGTGGACCCGGCTCAGGTAGGCCGATGTCAGCTTTTGGCCTTACGTTTTAGTATCAGTCGAGCACTCCGCCTCAGCTTTAAAAACTTTGCGGTCAGGCCTGCACTGAAACAAATCAATCACTTATTTACATATGTACATGTAACCTTTTCTTACTACAGACTGAGCTGGCATACATCAATCATTGCTGATTTATTTGTTAATATGTTTAATTCATATCAACATATCTCGGCGATATTTTCTATAACAGTTTTGTATACTCCGATTGTTTATTACCAATATATTTCTGCCAAATATATTTCATTGACTTGACTTTTCGTTGACTTTTGACTTGGTAAAAACCAACTGCCTCATTTTTGAAACTCGTCATCTGACAACTAATCCGACAAAAATATAAAATGTTATTTTTCAAAGTAAGCCGCTTATATGGCTCCCACTAGCAGAGATTAGGGCTTGGAGTCCGAAGGTTTTCTTAGAGTGTACCCACCAGCTCGGGATTGGGTTACGTGCTCGGTAGCACAAAGCGCTCACAGTTAAAGTGAATTTTGTATGACACTTGCACGAAATATTAAGGTGTAATGGGTATTAAGCTGCGAACACGGAGTGGAAAGCTGACAACGCTCCCAACCGCAACTAGATGGAGAAATACAAGCGGACAAACGTACAAGTGCGGCTTAGTGACACGTCTTCGACTTTGCCAGGGGCGCAGAGGGGCACTTGGGGGAAAGTGGTGTCAGCCGGGGAGAAGTGTAATCTTACACGCACCAAATAGCAAAGTCATATACATTGGCCAGCATTCCCCAGCCATCTCCAGTATCTCCATTTCCATTTTCAGCCCAGACCTCGAAGATGGCAGGCGATGGCTTTCGGTGTGCGTTTCTTGGAGTCACCAAGCCAAGAGATGCTCTTCTTGGGGCTAACGGTCTTCTCAGATAGATTAAACTCATGAATAAGTGAAAGAATTTGAAGGTTAATGTCAGATACCCATTGAACTCCTCCATTGGTGGAATATTAATATTGAAACTTGAAATTTTAGCAGAAGAATAGATAAATCCATCTATCATTAAAGGAACGTATCCTCTATGAGCACCCATGAAAGATTGCTCTTCTGTAGAAACCATAAGTCTCCTTCATGCCAAAATCCTGCGATGTTACACAATACTTAATAAGACCCTTTGACATCTGAAAAGATTATCTTGGCCATAAGACACCTTGAGATCACCGCGTGTAGAACGATCATCTACGATGAAATGCAGATCTATCAGTTTTCAGCTTTGTCATACTTTGCCTGCAGTCGGGATCTCCTGCAGTGGGATTTTCGGAGATGTTCTCGCGTTATCTCGGGATATCTCACCTTTCGCAGCCCGGTCCTCGGGAACAATAAGATCAAACCCTAATCAGCTCATTAGGCACTGGCTCAAGTCGCACTTTCCGCTGCGCAATCTACGTATTTCGATCTCGGCGAAGAGTGTCTTCAAGGGGACGCTGGTACCTGGATTTCCACGGGCTTATTTCGTTTTATTTGTTTCCCTGCCCGGACGTTTGTTTCCCATTTCCATTTCTTATTTCCATGACAATGCCGCTCCGTGACCTCAAAATGTTTGTCACTCGCAAGACCCCGAAATCCCGGACGGACAGCCCAAACGGACAAAGTCGGACACAACTAGACGGACGGACGGACGGACGGACACATGGACGGCGTACACAAAGAGTAATGGCAACACAGCATGTGTGTGTTTATGGCACAGGCACAGACCCGTGTGCAAGTGGCAGTACCTGTGGCCCAGTGAGTTCGTGGTGGTAATTAAACGCAACAACAACATTAACAGCCGGCATAGTCAACCTGTAATTTCATTTTTATGCGCCAAGACTAAAGCCGGGGCGGGACGCACACAGCCGAACAACACATGCACAATTGCCCTGTTCTCCCTTGATGCTCTTTCTCCTTGGACTTAATTACACGGATTAAATATTATACGGCTTTAATGCCCCCTGGCAGTAGGTAACCATAGCCAAGCCCAAGGCACAAGAACCAACAACTGTCTCTCCTCACTTCTGCGGCTCTACAGGCAGGAAAGCGCGAAGGAAAGTATAAAGATAGATTTTCAATACTGGCGATACTAAAACCATTATCTATAATCCATGATCTATGCACCTTTATTAAAAACATACAAAACTCTGATGACCAGTTTAGTGACGAACAATGGTTTTCCATAAGAATAAATATATGAACTTTCTAAAATGTTCCCACTAACCATGTAATAGTACTGCACAGCACATTAAAAGGTGGTTAAGTGTTATTGATATTAATTTCAGTGTTCAATAAGCAACAGCTTCACTGATTTTTCGCTGTGTATCATGAAGCCTACGTCTCACCATTATCTGCCTGGAATAGCCTTAGGCCCAAATTGCAGCTTTGTAATGATCCGCCCAAGTCCAAAAGCGGCAAAACAAACTGCATATTTGGCTGTAGTACTAGTAGATTTCGTTGTCCGGGCTTTTAGTTTCGCCTATTTGTATGTTGGCCATTACTAGTCGTATGTAAGGAAACTAACGCTTCATGTTGTGTTCGCCAAGCCAAAAGCGTCTTTCGGATAATTGTCTCTTGATTTGGTCGTGGAGCTGAGCTGAGGTGAAAATAGTCTGGTTGGCGAAGAGCATTGGTCCGTTTATATGGCATGTTGCTCATGAAACAGCCGCGTCACATCGCCGCCCATATGTCGTGTTCGCCTTCAGATAAGGCGCCAAATTCGTATAATTAGAGGCGTCATGTGTTGTCGCGAAGTGCATAAGCCACTGATTAGTGATCAAGTCTGCTCGACTGGAAGTACCCAGCATATTCATATATCTCATACTCGTTCGTATGTGTGGCCGGAACTAAAAGAATGGGCTACAACTTTTGAATTGAACTACTATGTGTTGAGCTGTATCTATTTAACTATGTGCACAGATAAGCTTTTAGTGTGACTTGACATTCAATAGTAGAGTCAGAAAGTTAGAGACAACCATTCCAGACAACCCAGCTTATTTATAGAATATATCAGACGATTTCCTAATGACGACTGCCACTCCGCAGACACGAAAAATGGGATTACTTTGAGTCGACGAAGAACTCAGGGGCTCAAAAGCAGGGCGCAAGAAACCCAGTCGCTCCCAATTAATGCCCGTGCACATACTCAGGCGTGATTACTTATGGGCATAATTAAACAAACATTTACATAGCCGGCTCCAGTCATATCTAACCGAGGAACCCACTCGACCAGCCGCCCACTCCGCCGGAGCTCGTCATGAATATGGAGAATGAAGGGCCCATCAGCGTATTTTTGGCATTTAATTGGAGTTCATTAATCAAAACTGCGCGGCGAGTGATTGGCCGCAGAGTCGTCGCTGGCCATTTCTAATGACTCAAGGGGAGCATGACATTTCGCTACCCGACGGCCACCCACTGCCAATCAAAGTTTTCCACGGTGCTTTTGCGGCCCCTGGTTTTCGGTTTTTTCCCCTGACTCGCTCCTTGGCTTTTCCACGTTTTGGCCTTATCGCTTTATAACAATCATTAGCTGCGAGCCTTATTTATGCCATTATTATGGCAACTTCTCTGGCCGCCTCGCCGTTTTCGTTGTTGTTTCTGTTTATGTGGCTTTTTGTGCTTCAAATATCAAGTCATTCGCCGCAAGTCGAGCCTCATTTAGTTCTGGCTTGCCATTTGTATCTCAAAGTCTGGCCAACACAATACATAAATTTGTTTTTTTATGGCAGGCCTTTTCGCCGAAGTCATTTTTTCTGTTTTTGAAATTCAGGAAACACGTATGTGCCGTGTTTGTTAATTGCTCAGCTTGTAATTTCAAGATTTCTCGCATCTGAAACGCTACAGCGAACACAAAGAAATAAACACAATAAAATTTAATATTAACGCGGCTGTATAGTATATCTGGTTTTCTTTGTCTGAACTATTGCCTATTTTATTTTTAGATGAGTTTTGAAAGTCATTCCATTCTGTTCAGCTTTTTATCTAACCAGATATGTTTCATCTTTATTATTAGTTTCTAAATGTGTCTGATTGGAGGGCAAGGTGAATGGGTTTTTAGATCTCAATCGGAGGCACTAGTCTTGAGTGGTTGTAACTTCATTATACAGTTCCTTGCATCGGAAAACTCATTCCCCGAGTGGAAGGCTAAACACATTTTCATCTAAATATCTTTAATGCCTTTCCTTAATGTCAATCTTTCCCGCAGACTACACAAGCGTAGCCCCACACTCTTGCTTTCCGTTCCCCTCCGGAGTTTTATCAATTGTAAAACCCATTCCGCCGACTCCGCCCTTCTCTACTACATGTCAGTCATGTCCCAGTCTTCCATCTTCTGTTCCCGTTGGGCGTTTACCCGCCTGCTGTCCATTAATGTTCGAGAGGAAGGTGGGGGTCGGCGAAGGCACTTTTGGGGTAGAACGACCTCCAACTGCGAGACCATTCAATGCACTCGCTGATTATCAGCCTGGTGTAATCACAGCCACAGAACGACATCATCGCCACCACTCTGTGGTGTTGCCCCTCCACTCGACTCGACTCGACTCGGTTTGAAGTTCTTGGAAACATGTTTTTGCACTTACATACATTCAAGAACTCATCTGCCCCACCGAAACTGAGCGATTGTCAAATGAAATTAGCTGCATCCACGTTGCATAGACAAGGACATCAGCCGTTGCCTCACGACTTTTTGTTTGCGGTCGGAGGCGAGGACGTCGGTCCTCGATTCTGAGTCGGCTAACTATCCGAAACATTTTCCCATCATCGTCGGCAGGAATATTGGCATCCGCAGCACGTGTCAATGTGGAGGCGTCCTGGTCTGGGGACACTTTTTGTCGACGTCGAGATAAAATTAATTGCAAATAAATGCGAAAAGCCCCGGTCGCAAACTGCTGACCGAATCCCACATGGCAACTTCGGATACTCTTTCGCATCCGCAAGATGCCAGCGGCTAGATAACATTGCGCTCTACATGGGAAGCAGAAGCATCAAGCGTCGCACCATAAATAGAGATGGATCCGAGCATGAGCACACATAAAAAGGTTACTTTGTTGGGGGAAGGGCACAGCCGACCGGCGAACATTTATTTGAAGCGTCAAACTCGTTTGTCTTATCAGATTATACCCACTGTCAGATATAACTCCTTTCGGATACCCTTTCGGCAGGGCAGGTGGTGTGCGATCAGATCTTTCAGCTCGAAGTGAAAGAAATAACAAAAGCAAGCTCCTCCTAACATATCTAACATATAGTTTTAAATTCTAAGCACGAAACAAATAAATATAATTCAAATATAAGCTACGTTAACAATTTACTGCAAGATTCAGAATTAAAATTCAGGCAGTTAAAGTATTTACCTAATGTATCTACATTTTGTAGCTTCCTAATGAGTCAAAAGAATTCTTCTATTTTCGCAAACTCCACTAAAAAAAGTTTTATTAGTTGTGCATCTTTAGCTGCAGTCTTTTTTTTAAGCAGACGTGTTTTCGAAAGTATTTCATAAAGTATTCGCCAGAGTATTCTAACTTCACCCTCGTCTTCACACGCCTGTTTTTTGCCTTGTATCTTTTTTGCTTACAGTTGCACGACAACAACTTCGACGATGACACGACAAGCTGCGCTGCGATGTCGTAGTTTTGCTTGTTTTTATAGTTGTTGCCGAGTTGGTTGTTGTAGAGCCGGCCGAGTTAGTCATGCGCCTAACTGGGCCCAATCGCCGGCGAGGAGAGCGGTGGCTCCGAAGGGGGGCAGACCAGACCGGCCATTCATTGCAGCCAGTCCCCACTATAAATACATGTGGGCCCCGGCAGATACCCCCGGGATGGCCCACAAGCCGAGCGGCTCATTCATACAGGTAGCTACATCCACTGCCAGCGTCTCCGTCATCGTGCTTTTGTTGGAGTCATTATCATTTTGTCGTCATCAGCGACGTCGGCGCAAATGAAACATAAAATGAAACGCCCCTTAATAGCTGGCCGGTCGGACGGTCGGACGGTCGGCCGGCCTTATGCCTTATGCGTATCTTTCGGATACAGATACGGAGCCACAGATACTTTTACACGGCCACCACAGCCACAACCAGAGCCATAGCCGTAACCGTAATCGTATCTGTGTTTGCTTTTTAGCACAAGATATTTATTTCTTATTTGCCTCTCCTTCTCGTGTCGGATTTTATTTCTGTTAGCACTGCGCCAAAAGCCAGAGCGAAACCGCAACTGGCAACTGCGCTAACGTAATCTTCTTTAGCTACAGATATGGCCCAGAAGTCGGTCCATAAGTCGCGTTATTTGTATTTGTGCCAGTATCCGTGGCCGTATCCGCATCCGTAGCTGTAGCTCTAGCTGTATCTGTATCTGGCTGCGTGACATTTGTGCCAGTTTTTTTCGGTTCTTGCACAACAGCGAGTGCAAGTGCGAGTATCTGCATCCGTCAGATGCAGCTGACTGCGACTAATCCGAGGCCCAATTCGGCGGGGTTCCTGCCTTACACTCAGCCACTTCGCATTTTAATTAAAACGAATCGCGTATTATTTACGCCTGGCGTTATAATTTAATTAATAAGCCTTAATTAAAACCTAATTAGGTTTTAATTGTATTGTGTTGCATGTGGCAAAGACATTCCGCCCGTCTGAAAGTATGTTGTGTAACAGCGGTCCTGGCCTGGCTTTTTGTGGCGTTATTTATGAAGCCTCCACCCCGCATCCTTGGCACTCGGGGGTGGCTCCGAGGACTGGCATTGATAATAAATTCTATTATTGGATTTGCTTGTTGCCTTTGTGCCGCAACGATGCGATACACGCGGTCTAGACCCACTGGGCCGACCCTTTGGTCTTTGGAGGGCGTTGAAGCCCGTCATTGGGGGTGTTTCACCCTCTTTTGCCACTCCCCCTCCCTATTCACTGCCAATCAGACGACCATAAGTGCTGTTTGCTGTCCACACACTAATTGATTAATATTGGCGGCATAAATTAAACATTGATGCTGTCTGGTGGGTAAGAGACGGGACGCATTTGCCCATGAAAGCCATCGTTCCATTGTCGCGAATCATTTTATGGTTGGATTAAAACCGTTATTATTCTTATTTAAGAATAAATACCACGCATTCCGCTTTAATCGGATTACTTTAATCAATAACTGGCCTGAACACAAATATCGCTTTGTGCGATCTAACTGGCAACTGTGTTTTAAAACAAGTAACTATTATTAAAGCCATTCGGAACGCGGCTTTCATTCAATGACTGTTTAGTTGAACATACTTTCCCAAACTGTATCTATTGATAGAATCATCTCCAATTGTCCTCTTCCTGTCTGCACACCGCACAATTCGTGTCTCGACTTTCAATTGCTGTTACCTACATGAATCCATTGTTCAGATCATTAATTTCCGCTTCTCCTAAGAGGAGGGCCTGCATAAGTATGTTTTTATGGGATTACTCTGGTCTAACGGAAGAGCTTACCTTAGCGGCTGCTTGGGCTTTCCTCCGGTCTTCCATCGCATTGGACTAGTTTCTATCACTCTTTTTAAACCGCCGCATCGCAAAATGTGGAGCGAATAACCGAAGAGAATCGGATAAAAAGCCGACAGATCGAGCAGCTTATAGAGCAGTTATGAGCTGGTCGGCTAAGCGATTCAACTGGGTTACAATAATTAGCCGGAGCCCCGGCTCCAAAAGCAATTTTCGGGCGTGGATGCAACTGCATGTGGCTCTCGTTGCCTCTTCGGCCCGATGTGGCGACCCCAAACAATGTAATTCCATCATTTATACCAATTTCGCCCATTTATCCGCAAACAGTTTGCAAAAAAGAAGCGGCTGCAGTGGCAACAATGGACACAGTCTGATCTGGGCTTGGTTCGGAAATCGCCCCTGCCTGCCTCTGGTTGTGGATGCGGCTGGCGGTGCCACCAATTTGGCGATTTTTCAGTCAACGTTCAATGCAATGATTTCTTATTTAATATATATACCATTTGGGGGATATGTATATGAAGTAAAAAATTGTTTTACACTGTTACAGCCAACTTCTATAGGGCTGGGGTTTCTTCGGTCTTAGTTAGAGTTATATGGACTTACAACAACCTTCCGATAAAACTAGTATAATACTATAATACATAGTAAGTAATGAAAGAATGCTTTAGGTTTTGAAAATATTTAAATTAAGCCCTGCCAGGCTTTAGCATCTCCAACGTGGACTGCCATGTGCATGGGAATGGCAATGGGATTGGAAATGGGTATGGATGGTATAAGTATGAGTATGGTATGGGTATTGGGCTTCAGCTCGGGTATGGATCCATTGTGTGCAGCTTGTTTCCGCTGCCGGTCCCGCAATTGCTGTTGCTTTTTTGTTGCTGTTGCTTTTTATGCGAACGTGCGTTACGTTCTGCTTACAAAACGGATTAAAAGGTTACACAAGAGCGTGCAGCAGCCGTCAATTCCTCCAGACGAGGAGTCCGAGTATGAGTATGAGTCTACGTCTGAGTTGCAGTTGGAGCTGCAGCCGGAGCTGGGGTCTGACTCTGGGTTCGAACCGGGCACGAAAGCCATATCCATGCCATAGATGCAGCTATAGTCATAAGGCCATGAACAAACGCTTTGGGGAGAGGGATGCACTGGAAATGAAATTAGTTACTCTCAATGAGGATTACTTAAGATGAGTTATGTACCATATGCTTACGACCACATTTTATAAGGCAAAAACTTTATTGATTTTAAATGACATGAATAATTAAATAAATAAATTTGTGGCTATAAAAGTGCTACATAAGTCTCAGTGTTTACACTGCATGGCATTTTAACCATAGTATGGAAAACGAAAACTATCTTCGAGATAGAAGTTGTAGAGATTAATTTATTAAAAAATATTACAATTTCAGCTCGAGAATTCGAAATTCTTCCCAGTGAGCCCCGTAGTCATGGCCTGCCACATACATGGGTAGACACAAATGCAGTCACTTTATTTGCAGGCAGTCTGCGACTGGAGCTCTCCGCTTCTTTGCCACGCACATGTTGGTCACGTTATCCACATGGATGACACCAAGGGGTAAGGGGGTTTTTGCAGGGAACTTGGGGCACAGGAGGCACGGGGCACGGGGCAGGAGGCTGGGACGACCAAAGACGACACTTCAGTTGTGGCTTGCGGTTTCTTATCTGTCACGACATTGCCCCAGTTGCCAGATGCCGCAGCCGACGTTAGCAATTTCTTTATGACACTCCACTATGCGCACTCCAGTGCTCCCCGATGCCAGCGGACCCTAAGAAACAATCATAATAAAAAAAGGGCATTACAGACACGCAATGACCAAGTGACTGCAGTCGGTGCATCTCCGGCTGCATAATTAATTCACCTTACTGCAGCCCTCAGCCATCTCCGGCTGCAGCGCCACCTACCGGGCCAGAGGTCAATTAAGTGCTTTGTGCGGCAATTAGTCCGCAGTCCGCACCCAGCTCGCTGAGTTCCTCGAGTGCTTTCCTCATCCGCGATGGCTTTTCCTTCCCAGTCGCGCCATATTTACTTTTATTTCCGAGCGATTACGCGTATTGACATTGCTCTCGGCGCTTGGCTCTGGCTGCCACATTTAATTGATAATTCCTGTACGTTTCTGTGCCGGTGCAGATAAAGAAAATGGGCTCGCCGCCCAGAACATGCCCCTTCCAACGGCCCTCCTCCTCCGCCCCTTGTGTTGTTTATTTATAGTTTATGGCCGCGGCCCTAGGCGGTCTCTGATAGATTTAGCAACAAAACACTCGAAATCGTTCGTTCTTATCGCTCACGTCATATGTTTCCAAGTGAAGAGGATTATGGGTTCGGAACATGCAATCTGCGGCTGTGCCATTAGCGAATGGCTCCGCACGAAGGGCAAGCCACTTGCAGGTCCCATTGACCAGGTCATCCTTGCCTCGACCCTTTACCTTAATCATTGCGAACCGAAACTATATTTTTGAGCGACACTGGGAACTGCGAAGGTGCCTGATAAAATCGGGGGATTACTTCAACAATTATCTTGTTATTTTCATATCATTTCGCAATCCTTGAAAGGCACGTATCTGTCAGATGTCTAGTTGAATCAAACATTTTATTACTTGTTGTCACCTTAGCCTACATCACATACTACTAGGATCGACAATCAACAATCTACATTTCTATGACGTACTGATACTGATAGATATACTACTTTTTCTAAGCTGCATATTTCTATACATCGATTTAATCGTATCTTTATCTTTAACATCGCTATCTTACCATTTCACGGATCCTGTTACCACCCTTCAGCTGGATTCTCTTTGAGGTGGCTTAAATGAGGGGACATATTTGCATCTGCATGTCGGCTCATATCACACGAACCCAGCGATTGAAATCAGTTCGTGTTCTGTCCGCAGAGCTAAGGTGTAAATTTCCTTGCTGTTTTGAGCCATTTCTCAGTGGGCTGGAATTGAGCTCCGGAGCATCTTGAGGCCATCAATTATGTTGGTCGGGGCAGCACGAACACGTGACTCGGATTCCTCCGACCAGGCGGTTTTTATTTTCACTCGTTGGAGGCTTGGAACGCTACTCGGAGGTGACCTCCGCCTCCAGGTTCCTCCGGCCAATTGTTGCCACACTCTGGCCTTGGAAGCCCCCACAATGGGGTATTCGCTTAAGCAGCGCCATGCACAAATTATTTATGTGCTACTTAATTTTGATGAAATAATTCCTATAGATATAACAACACTTAATTTCGCACATTAAATGTGCCATAACAGCGGGCCAGGGGTCGCGGGGAACCCCTCAATGGCATGTCATTCATCAGCAGAGCGCGGGCAAATGGAAATGAGGCAAAAAAATATATAAAAATGGGGAAAAAACAAAACGAAGCCAAAGGAAGAAAACAGAAAACACACCGAATTTAATGGCTTATGCGAAAAGCTCATCGCACACTGGGATGGTCGAAAAATTTCCATATATACATATATGTGTATAGGAAGGAACAGCCACGACCATATATATAGTTTTCATTGGGAAATTGATTACATTTTTGAAGCTGCACCTCTGTGAGCAATGATATTTTCATGAAACATTGTAATAAAATTCATAATCCCTGGCTCATTCTACACATCGCCAATCAAATATTTTAGGCCATTAAATAGTTTCTATCAGGAAACATAAGAATTAAGCCAAAAACACATTTTGCAAAGTCAATATTGACTATTCAATCTATTTAATAGACCCACAATAAATGTTTTTCAATACTTTCTTTTATACCGAAATATAACCATATAAAAATAAATATATTTAACACAGCTGAACCTTAGCCATAACTTTGTGCACTAAGAAAACCTTTTAGCAGCTCATTTAATTTCCCAGTGCCACGTTTCCATTTCCATTTCACAATCTAACTTCTGCCAGTCGTCTCATTTGAATGGAGCCGACTGTTCCGCAGGCAGTACAAGACAACTCGTCGGATGTGTGCCTATTAAAATAAATGTGAATCCAAGAAAATTATGCGTGTAACTAAAATGTGGCATGCAGGCGGCCAGAGACGCAGATACGGAGATCTGAGTGGAGTATCAGCTGCTTTAAGTTTTAAATATCTTCATTGTGCGCGCATAACGAATGAGCCGGGCCTGATTTTGAGCCCGGAGCTTGTGGACCAGACCGAGCAGAATGAAGGAAGGCCTGGGAAAGGCCGAGCAGACTGGTGGTCTGGAGCGGAGGGTCGGGCATGCCAAGTGGAAATAAAGTAA
Organism: Drosophila simulans; assembly: GCF_016746395.2. Taxonomy (NCBI): domain Eukaryota; kingdom Metazoa; phylum Arthropoda; class Insecta; order Diptera; family Drosophilidae; genus Drosophila; species Drosophila simulans. The sequence continues at coordinate 1,569,613 of NC_052523.2, forward strand.
TTTAAATATGATGGCAGCACAAAGGGGCCGCAGCTTTGAATAACAGCCATTGCCGACAAGGACTCTGGCACAATGGCCGCAATTGTCGAGGAGTCGTCGAGGAATCTGCGGACGGGTCACGGCTGATTGAATGCGCAATGCCGAGTGCCCAGGGTGCTCCAGTGAGCCGGAAAATCAGGTACTTTTCACACGAAGCGCAGTTTTTGCAGCAGCAGCCCAGGTAGCGAAAAAGAGAGTGTCGCGCGTATCTGTCGGATGCAGATATATGGACGCGTATAGATACGCAGATGCGATAGCGGCTTTGTCTCGAGCTTAGGCTGCATTATCAATCACCTGTGTGTTCGCCAGGTAGCCGCAGCCTGCAGCTGGAAATAAAAACCGAAACCGAAACTGAAACGATGCGATGCCTGGCATTCATGCATTCTTTCGGCCTCGGAACGAAACCTTTGTGGTAAATCTGTAGCGACTGCTGTTTTTTTCCGTGCGAGTCTTTGGACGACTTTGTCTGCGGCATTTTTATGGCTTTTGAAAATTACTCATGAAAAACTTTTGACCAAACACACACGGCCACGGCGAGCAGGGGGAATAAAACAACTGTCGAGAATGTTTCAAATTGTTTTTCATGGCGAGCCAGCGGCGGCGGGCGATTAAAGTATCTTGCAGATACCCGTTCGTACGGCATGCAGACGTGTGATAAATACATCCGCATTACCCGTAAGTATCTGCCAGATACACACTGCGAACCAAGCTAAGTGGTCGGTAGGGTTGTCAGGAGCAGCAGACCCGGATCGGAAAAGTTCGCTGGGCAAATCATTTACTTGGCCTGACTAATTGCCCCGCTAAAATCGAACAATGCCGGGATGCTGAAAGGAAAGCTGCAAGACCGCCGCTGGACAAAGTGCCTGCCAGATACAATAGAGCAGTCCGCAGACCAGCGAAAACATAAATGACAGAAGATGAATGACTCCGGCTCCCTGGCGCTGCCTTTCCCCAACTCTTGCCCTCTGGAGTTGGAGGCCAAAGTCAGAGGCTAATGACAAATTAAGCGAAGTGCAATTAAAACAGTCGGAACCAAAGAAAAAAACAACTAACCCTGCCGTCGACCGACAGTCTTCTAGAAATCCATCTGCATCTGCATTAGCACAGAGAGCAAAAGATGTTTTAAGAACAGAGTCATCATGATATCTGAAACCTTAGTGTTATGACTCATAGCTTATCAATAAATTACAAAAACAATACATATTCAATTCAAGATATGTTAATTGTGTAATTTATTTAAACATTATTTACCAGCAGTCAAAGTCAATAAAAGTTCAAACACTTTTAAATTGTTTTCAGATATCTTTTTCCCCCAGTGTTTTTCTTCTGGGTGTGTCCGCCTGTCGACTGTCCAATTCATTGGGGGAATTTATTTTCGCACGCATTTGTCGCAGATGGGGCTCCCAAAGACGGACTGACAGGCGGACGGACGGGCGGACAAGCGGACAGGAGGACAAACGGACGGACAGAACGCAGCCCACGTTCCTGTCTCGTCGGATACGCGGCTGCTTGGTTATCAGCAGCGAAGATGAAATGAAATTGTGCTAGACTATGAACGAGATCTGCCCGTGTGGGCCGCCGTTTTCAGCCAGGCCAGATACCGCTGATATGTATGTGGCCGTGCCGCCCACACGCTGCCCGCTTTCTTTGTCCGGCATTTCCACTTTGGCTCCTTGGCTCTTTGGCCCCCGGCAGTCGCAACATTTCGGACAGGCAGCTCCATTCGCAATTCGCCATTCGCCGCCGCCACAAATCATTTCCAAGTGCCAAAAGACAGCAACAGAGACAAAAACAAAGCACGACCAGCGGAAAACAGAAAGCCAGGCCAAAACCAAAGCCAAAACCCCCCAGAGAGCATTAGAACGGCCAAGACTGGGCTGCAAGGCACACGCAATGTTCTGGCGGATAAGGAATATCTGCAGATTGTATGTTATGATGCCCGAACGAATTGTCAAAAATTTACCATGCTTGTCGATTTGGCGGATTGTGTAAACTGTTTGTGGTAGTAACTTATCTTAAGTTGAAACTGAATAACAAGCATTACAAGATACAACACTATAGTCAATTTCCACGACTTTCAGATACGTGTTACTGAGCTAGTCAAAAATGTTTTAAAAGAGTGGGTGCGACTGTTTTTGCTTAATCTCATATCCTAGCTGATCAAGAATATATATACTGTCAAAGAGTTAAGCTTTTACCTCTTCGAGAGACTTTACCTATTTTAAAGAATATCCGGATTAAATTGAACTTATAGAATAGAAGAAAAACCCATCAATAAAGTGCTTTTATATACATGCAAAATAGGCTGGCTGAGGTGCAATCGCGTGGAGTAAAACTGACACAAGCTAGATTTTAAGTTGCAAGATTTTAAATGCGTTTAATCTATCTACATCTGAACGACATGTGCAATCAGATTTGCGATAAATAAAAATTGCTCAAATTGCCAGTCATGGGAATCAAATGAAACGCATTTAATGCGCACTTTTCGAAATCAATACGTGCTGATTTCTGGGCTCTCGAATTGAGTTTTGGTCAGGTGGCTTTACGAAATACTTTCAAAATATTTGCATTTATGCATACATATCGTAAAACAAATTGTATAATTTTACATTTAAATGCGCTTAAGCCAGCTCTTAATAAAATGTAAGCTTTTGATTGGGGCTGAGCTGGGGCTTGGGGTGGGATCGTATCGGATTCCGATTCCGATTCCAATTCCGATTTCGATTCGGGTTCGGAATTCGGTTTCACCTTCGCCATGCGTGCGAGACCTCCAAAAATGCGGCGAGGCGAAAATCGAACGCAAATGATTTATAATTAAATATTTTGTGATTATCAAGAAGAAACGAAGGAAAAAAAAAACAAAAGCGCCAAGCAATTAGCAGAAAATATACGAAACAAAATCGCATTAAGCGACGTTGCAGAAAATTTATGCTTAGCATAAAATTAATAATTTGCTTTTCTGCGGGTTTGCGCCTTGTTTTTCGGTTTTTCGATTTTTGTTTCTGTTTCGTTTTTGCTTTTATTTCTGCAGCTCAATTATAAAACATTTCCAGCGTATAATTAAGAAGGTCTTTGTGCCGCGTAGCTAATAAAAATTATCAACAGAGTGCAGCTCGGTTGTTAATTTCATTTAGCGCACATTAAAAGTAAATATATTTTTCAAAAACAAAACCCGGCTCAAATGCATGCCCATCGAATTATGGCCGTTGAGAAAGATTCCCCCTCCAAATGTCACACAAGTCTGAAAATTAATGATTCCAGTTCAGGCGAGTTCGTTTCATTAGTTTTCCACTCAACTGAAAAATACGTCGTTTTCGAACTACCCAGATAAGATTGCTTTCATACAGCGAAGTTGTGGTAAGCTAACCCTCAGAAGTTAAAAAATAGATCCCTAAAACTGGAAATATTTTATTTATAGCAATTAAAATGCGTAATACTCTCCCCAAGTACAGTACGAGTATTTAACTTGTCGAATATGAATAAAGAAAACTCATACTCTGAAAATGATTGGGGCCACTGGAAGTGGACCTACATATACGATGAATGTCTGGAAAAAGTTTTTTCCGCCTCGGTATTTGTGTGTTGATTTTTGTTGATTTTGAAATTTGTATTCAAGCGTTAATTGGCTTTGCTCATTAGCGGGTTTCTTTAATGCTATTAACTTTATTTGCTGTTTATTTTATTAGTAATGCGGCATTGTGTTTCCTGCGCCCTAAGGTCGGCCAGCGACTAATGCGATTGTTATGCCCGATGTGTGTACACTCGAGTCTATCGCATGATTGATAAGTACAACTGTCCAAAGGCGAGTTAGTTGACTGCCCAAAGAGCACTGGCCAAGTGTCCAGAATATCAAGTGGACCTGCCCGCCGCCATTAGTCACAGGCCAAGAAATCGAATTGTGTCAACAGCACTGAAGTCATCACTCGAAAAGGCGAATTCAGAGTGAGCTACTTTCCATTTCGTGGATTTGTACCCAGAAATGCAAGGCATTTCGATGGCATAGCACCCATTGACAGCAGCCGAGCAGTCGACAACCTTCGGCCGCCTTCAATTGCCGCTTTCAATTAGAATCAATCAGCTGTCAACTGCACATTGGGCTGCTTTTTGGGTGAATGTGCCTGCTGGCCGGCCAGACCTTTCTACTTCAATCATCCGCTGATTTCTGCCTCAAGCTGAAAAATGAAAAGCAGCTGAATCGAATCGAATCGAATCGTAAGTGATTTTGGCGGTGAATGATTTATGCACGACTTGGAGGGTTACAGTCCAGAATTTACGTCAATATGCTCAACTAACTATAGTTGAAAGTACAAGTATGATTCAAACACTCGCTACTTTACATAACTGGATATATACAAAAGGCACGCATATAAAGGAGCTTTTATTCCAAGAATATCGCTCCTTATCATCAACAGTTTCCCAACTAAAACTATTACACATTTATAGAAACGAAAAAATTCCCAAAACTGGAAGTTCCCAAAACATTTACTTACGCCCTAAAGTGGTCAAAACTATGACGCGTGGGGAATATTTTTCCCTAAATCGATAACATTATAATGAATTAAAATTTTTTAGGAAAATGTGTTGTTTGTGATATATTAAGCAATCAAAGCACTAAGTGGGGAAACCTGTTTTATAATGAGGCCAGATAACACACAAATCTTTTTCTGAGTGTGGAAAACAACTCAATGACAGCGTATCTGTGTGGCCCGTGAAAATGATCAGAGGATTTGTCATTCGGTCGGGCGGCATCCATCTGATGCAAAGCGGCTCTTCCTGTCCAGAAATGCGAGATGTGCGATGTGAGTTGGAGAAGCGAGGCCCAAGTCGTTGTTTCTGTTGCAGTTGCATGTCGAAAGTAATAATTTTATATATGGCACGACAAACACACTTATCGGCGACATGCGTGTTTCCCTCCCCCCGACTCGCTTCACCATCACCCCGCTGTGAGCGGATGTTCGAGTGTGTGTATTTGTGCTTGTGTGTGTGTGTGTTCCTTTTGAAGTGCACAGCATGTTAAATTCGTAAAATTCATTAAGATTCCGTTGCCGATGCCAACCAGTGACTGGCAACAACAACGACAACGGCAACGTTGCTGATGTCGAAAAGTGCCAAGAGCAGAGCCAACAAGCGGCAACCGAAACGACCCACAAGACCAGAGATGCCAGCAGCAACAGCAACATCAGAAGCAGCAGAGCTACACTGGGAGAAACCAGCGGAAGGGTACACACAGTGTGTTAGTCTCGGATTGATCAAATAATCTCATATCGTATATATGAATTCTCAAATGACAATACTTACGTTAATATGTTAAACATCCATTTTGTTACGCAAGTTACTATGTTTCAATATTTTAAATTATTACTTGGAAACTGAACTCATCAAAGGAGCGACTAGTTTCATTCTAGAATCAGCAGCTTCGAGAAAAGGTTTTCCAAAGGAATTGTAAGTTACTCGCCAACGACAGTACTTGTACTGCTTATAGACCCAACTTACAAATGTCCAGCTTTGGTAAATGGTTTTCCAGTGTATATTTGCGCTTGATGGTCGTGCTTAGTAAAAAGCATTTGAAACAAACTCAATTATGCCCGCTGCAGTGCACACAACCAGCAACCGACATCCAGCATCCAGTTACGGAGGAGTCCTCCCCGAGATGCCTCTTTCGCACTAACCGCTTCCACTTCCACCCCGCCGCACTCATCTTGCACTTCACGTGGAGGCACGCGGCTCGGCTCGGAAATCTCTGAATTAAATGTAACGTCTGTGTGCCCGAGTGTGACTGTGACTAAAATGCGGTCACATTGTTTGCCACCTCCCCCGACCCCTGGGAACCTGAAACTTTGCCTGCCCGCATGTGTCACACTACTTTGCATTTAACGAAACCCCAAACCGACGAGCCAGGTACGCTGGCTTCCAGCCACAGCTCATCAGCGGACCCCTCGAAGAGAGCTCCTTATACACTGGCCAGCTATCCTATTTATATGCGTATAGCAAACACCATCCATACTTCAAATGCTTTAGCTTTAGCTATAGTAGGCAATAGTAGGAATTTGCATAACTGCAGATACTTAAGTTGTGAAACATGAAATACAAAGACTTATTAGTTTCTTGTAAGTAGATATGCGATCTAATGTTATTGTAGTATTGTAGTATATATAAATATAAGTAAATAAGTTGGTGATAATACTATTGTAAATATTTACGAATGACTTTTGTGTAAGGTAATATAAGTTCATCCTCCAAATACACTCAATCTGACTTCGAATCATACCAACCAGATTCCACAGGAACGGAATTCACAATCGCGGTGCCGGAGACCCGGTTTCCCAAGCAGTTCCATAGTCCAGACTTCAACTGCCTACTCAGTAATTCCATTTGACATTCAATTTTACCTGCTAACAAACATTTCCCGGCCGCATCTGAAAGATGGGGAAAAGCCGAGGAGGATAGCGATTCCCCGGCGAATTTTAGAGCATCGCATAAATTCCCATTTCTTTGATTTATAAAAATGAACGACGCCCCGAAAAAAAGAGGGGAGGCCTAATAAATATTCATGCTCGCTGCGGCCGACAAACTATTGATTAAAAACCAAATTAAAAAGAGCCGGCAGCGAGAGTAGTCGTACTTCCAGTAGATACGATCCGATCCGATGCCGATTTCCAGCCGGCTGGCCGCCTTGCTGAAGGAAGCAGTGGAAGGGAAAAGTACTGGGTAGCGTTCTGGCCAAGCTGGGAGGGAGGTGAGCCGGGCCCATTGAGTCACTGGGGCGGCGAACGGGGACCGCTCTGCCATAAATTAAAGGTAATTAAAATATTTAAAGGCTCGCAGTCGGGCTTTCGCTTTACGACCTTAAACAAACATTGCCAAATATCCGACTCCCCCGTGGGCAACTATAAACCCCTTATCAGCCCCTTGGGAAAATGTGTCATAAAAACAAGACAACAAAAACATAAAACTGGCGACTTAACCCGCTGCCTGATAAGCGCAGCAGCGGCGAGGCGCAGTTCGAATGAAATCTTAATGCAAATAGCTGGAGTGGTCAGTGGAGCGGGCAGGTGGAGCCGGGGGCTCGAAGCTGTGCTCCTGCATAAATCATTAGGCCTCCAATTCGGGGCCCAAGTGGGGCGGCTGTCGCCGGGCGGAAACTTTTATTTATGGAGCGGCGACCTTCGGCGGGCAGGCGCTTGGGGCGGGCAGCAGGGGGTTAAGCACAGGGTGCAGGGGCCCGCAACTAAGCCGCATTAATTTTCATTAAAAGGGCTTAAATGTCGCGCCAAAGTTACTTGCTTGTTTTATTTTTTAATTAGCAGCCAGCGACGGGAATCATGATTTATGGGAGGCAGCAAAACGCAAACAACAACTGCAGCCCAGAGCCACAGCCACAGCCACAGGGATAGCCATCATAGCAATAGCCATAGCCATAGTGAGTTAAGCACTTTAATTAATAAAACACTCAACACAAAACAAATTGACTACTTGACTGGCAGCAACACAGAAATAAGCCAGAGTAGCGGGCCCTAAAATGAAAAAAAAGGCTAAAACCTCAAGATGGGGGCACAATGGCTCTCCACAGCCTGAAGTGGACTTTTGCAATCTTTACGATGCCCACCAAATGATATTGACAAAAGTGCTCAAGTGGTAAAAATGAAAAATGAAAAAAAGCACCAACAATTATAGCTCCTCAAGTGTCTGGTACAATCATCAGTCATGGCGCGAAATATGACGGACGAAAAAGCATTTATAGATTCCCCAAACGCGATGCGTAATCATGGGGATAGGGTAGGGTTCCATTTCGGTCAGTTCGGTTCGGTTGGGTTCGCTCCGATCCGATCAGTTCCTTCGACTCCATGTGCCTGTTATTTCATAAATTAAAGCAGCTGGCAAATAATCAGGTCCAAGTGGCATCTGCGGGGCAGTAAACAATTACGATTATGGCCATGAGACTGCGGAGTGTCAAACTTCTCCCGAATCATTTTATTGGGCGCACATTTGATCCCCTCGCACAACGTACATACCATATATGGACTTTCGGAATATTAAATCAGACGGTTGTTGGGCAGTTCCCGGGGAAGTTCTAAAAGTGGAGCTCTTCAAGTCGAGTAGCCCTCGAGATTATCGATTTCGGTCCAGAAGCAATCTTAACAGGGAGGAAGTTAGCTGGGGCAAGCCGAAGCTTATATACCTTTTCAGTGCATATATGTATTTATTATTTTTATTATTTATTTAATTAAATTTAAAACATTATTTTGTAACCAATGAGAACACATGACTTCATAACTGAGACACTACATTGCGTAGGAACAGACGGACGGACAAGCAGACGGACAGACGTTGGTACTGATTAAGAATATATATACTTTGAATGTTTCTGATTCAAAACAATATAACCTCTGAGGAATTTAATTAAACTCTTCTGGATCGGAATCATATATTTTTACTTTAGACCTCATTGTTAATCCAATAAATAATTATAAATAGCTCATAAATAATTACGAAATACGAATTTTAGAACTTGTTGAGCACCATTAAAGGCAACTTTAGTATTTTGAGCTATCATAAAGTATCTGTAGGGTGCCTCTTCGATTGAATTTGGAAAGTTCTTTCCCAAAGAAGATGTGAATATTCTTTTATAAGACGAAGTTTATCTAAAGACAAATTTGAGGCATCGTAAGTTGGAGTTCTATTGTGTTATTTTTGGAGAATGAGTGGGAATCAGCTGCCTTAGAAAAGATACAGAAAACCATGAGCGGCGTTACATTGTACCGCGGTTTGCCCCACCTTCGATGGCCAACGACTTTCGGCCCACGTCCTCCAATCAATCCCAGCTGTGACGTGCTCCAGTCATGTAAAGTGCAGTTTAAAGTTGAGGCTTCGTATACAAGACAGACCAGGGAAGAGGAAAGGGTGTGTGGATGGGAAAGGGGTTTGGGATTGGAACACTTGACCAGTTATCAGCGTCATAAATCCCTAAACAATCCACTTGAAATTGAAATGCCGCAAACGAAGGCGTCCGAATCGAAACCGAAAAGCTGTCGCTGGTAAGTAAAATAAATGAGTTAAAAAGCCCACAAAACGAAAATAGCGATAAGCGGCTGGAAATACTTCACGTTTACTAGGCCCGGTTATAAATGAGATGGGGCGGTGCGGGGCGGGGCAAGTTCCTTTGCTTAATCACACTTGGGCGCAATTGCGGCTTTTGACCGATATTACGAACCACTCAACTAAGTCGCCATTCACGTAGACTGCTGCGTCAGCCGGTCGAGATAGTGGCAGTTCATACCCAGTTCATACCCTTGATAAGTTTTGGTGAGTTGTGGAGCCCAACGAATCTGAATCCAATCAGAAGCGCAGATTGCACCCTTAATTTTAGTTTCCGGTTTGCGGCATATCTACAAATTATGAGTGGGCTCAACCTATTTTTAGATCATGGCTTTCCAAATCAATCTTTTATGAAACGCAGTACTTAGAGATTGTATACAATCGCGCGAACTATTGTATTTAACAATATTTTCAGTCCACGAGGGTATTTAGCCAGTCGCAACCGTAAAACTGTCATTCAATTGTGGGTCTCGTTTCTGTTCCCTCGGAATCAGTAATTAATTAAGATACTTTTCAGTTGATAATTTCGACAGGCATTCGAAAATTACGTTAGACGGACGGGAGGCTGAGCAGGTGGGTGGCAACGAATGAGGGGCGTGGTCCGTTGGGGGTGTATCAGATTTACGAGCTGACGGGCCGACTTAATTGTGTTTGCTTGTCCCGCGTCAGATGGATTCGGGTTTTACTGTTTCGCTGTTTCACTTAGCCGCTTGGCAATGCCTAGATTTATGGGACAGCTCATGATCAGATTGTAGACTGCCCCGTGTGGGCAGGTCTAGAGGGCTAGAGAGCTATGTGCACGCTTATCGGAAAGAGTCTGGTGCTCGCGCACCCAGGAATGCTCGTCTAATTTATGGACTCCATACTCCTCCATTGCTTTTAATTAGTCGGGAATAAATATAATCGCCAGCAGAGCTAGATCTCAATCTGTCCGGCTGCAACAAAGTCGCCTGCAGCCAAGCAGCCAGGCAGCGATCACGTCGAAGATATCGCTATCGATTCCAGCGCTCGGGGCCCCTAGTCCGTACCCAAATCGGAGAATCGGGCGGTCACGGTGACGGGAGGGACGGGGAGCCTTTGTGCTTAATCACCCAGCGGACGGTGGACCTTTGAAGTGGCCTTTGGGGCCGCCGTGGGTTAATTGCGAGCCGCTCATTGGGTGGCAAATCAATTAAAGAGCAGCAAGAAACAGTGCTTCGTTGGCATTCCATTCCTGGAATTCCCCCTTTCCCGGCAGTGGTGGTCAGGTGGTCAGGTGCTCGGGCGACCCTCAATGTCAGCGTAAGCCTCTAAACCTCCCGAATGGGAGTTAGACCCCATGGGAACTCGCTTAGGTGCGAAAAAGCAGCAGAAAAGCAGTTCATGTTAACACGATGGATCGTAAAGCACCTAGCTAACCTAATATATTATCAGGTTCGACAGAAATTCGTATAGCATGAGTATCTGGATAGTGTTGAACTAATTCACTAATTAAACCAAATGTTTCATAAATGCGAATTAATACCACAGCTGTGAGTCAAGGTGAGTCAAACATGCGCCCTTAAAGCGATTCAAGCAAAAAACTCTATCCTCGAAGGTGACCACCACTTTGCGCAGTCGTTATTGCCAACCCAAAGTGAGCAAGCTGAAAAGTCCCGGCTTCACAGAAGACCACATTAAATGGCTTTTATTAATGATTATGATTTCGCATACATTAAACCCTCTGGCCGCAGTGGCTTTGGACCCAGACCCAAAGAGCGGCCCAGTGGCCCACAATGTGAAACTGGCGCGCGCATAATGATTAGTCCAAGAGCAGATGGATGAGGGCAGTGGACAGAGGGCGGAGGGCGGAGGGCAGAGACGAAAACAATACCGGAATAAATGACGAAAACTTATTTTTGAAATTCAAATCGAAGCGCAGTCGAGGCCCTTTGGGTCTGCCTGCGAGTCTGGGCCCAAGTGGATTTCTTTGTATGCCTGGGCACGCCGGCGACAACTGGGAAACTTAATTAAAACAAACGTTTGCGGGCCAAATTAGCATATCAAAAGACCCAACTCAGCCCAGTCAGTCAGCCAACTCAGCCAAGTCAGTCAAGTAATCCACTCAGTCAGCTCAGACGGGAAAGGTGGCTCGGACTCCCGATGGTTTTACGATTTTCCGCCGTTTTGGTCCCGGCATTTGCATTATAAATACGTTTTGTTTTCGCCGGCATGCGTAATTTGATGATCTGAAGCTGGGCGAAACTACAATTAATCGTTAGAAAAATGCCATAAATTAGATTACCCGGCGAAATGCGACGCAAGCTTTGCGCCGATTATCGCCAGTTCGAACAAAAATATAAGCTGCAGCACATAGCACACACATAAATGTAATCAGGGGTTTGTATAACTGGAGGCGAACAATGAGGCCATAATTTAAGGCATAATGGCCGAAATCCGACTGGGCCTGCACCGCACCGAGCAATTCCGAAAACGTTTTTGTAATTTAATAAATTATTTATGTACTCGATTCATTTGCCGGCTTGGCCGGCCTCAGTTCAACGTATCATTTTTATGATTATATTATATTGTTTTCCCGTGCCCAGATAATGCAATGCCTAAAAATATTTTTATTCTCTTGTTCGTTGGCATTCATTAGAGCCTGATTGTTGTGTGTGGTGCGTACGAGTATAGATTGGATTCATTCACTTTGGAAATAAGTCCAAAATTTGTGTGTTTTCGCAGTGGCCCGAACCGGTTTGGTCGGGAGGAGGGGATCGGATCCGCTCAAGAACACAGCCAACAAAGCCCCTTTTTTATGAGAGGCGCGCCATAAAGGCGAACAATAAACTTGCCACATAAAGCATTCATAATTTAATTATATAGACCCCACACACACAAAGGGGCTAATTCTTTAGAAAATAGCAGTTTTAATTTGATGTAATAGGTTTCGAGTGGAATATGTATCCGGCCGAGCAGAGTTGCCTCTATAAAGCAGGTGAAACAATGACTCCGAGATGTCAGCAATCTTTTTGATTGAGCTGCATTTTAACTTACGCTAAGTCTGAACAATGGGCTACTTGTTAGGCTTCAATTGCCATGTTGAGTTACAAAAGCTCGACTGCGATTGCCCTAATATTTTCAGTTAATGCCATTAGACTAAAGAAAAACGTAGTATGGGTGAAACACCTATGATCATTTCAGTACTATTATGCTATTAAGAGAGTCTAATATATTATGAACTCGTTGGTTCATCTGTTTCACTAGTACGTTCATTTATGTATAATTACCAGAGATCTATACAAATTGAGTTGGTTAGTGTAAGTTGTAGGATTTTGTAAATTGAGAAACCTACTCGCGATTAGGGAAATCCAACTCCGCATACATCACAACACCATGTCAAGTGATAGCCTCCCACTCAGCACGCCAATTTGAAGTGTAATACATACGTGACTGGCCAGATACTGTATCTGTATCTGGTGTTTCGGAGAACAAATAGCTCTGCAATCGTGTCACAAGGTTCGCTATCGCGGAATTCTTTCGCACCCATCTTTGCATGTGGTCAGCAGCTCGGCCCCACCCCCACACCCACCCCCACCCACCGGCATCCATAAGTCACGTCAATGGCCAGAATAGTGTCGATAATAACTCACGTGCTCCGGCCATCGGCCAGATAAGCTAAATCCAGCTGCGGATAGCTTCTTGCAGTGCAGGTAAATATTGTTTATGAATTCATTCACTCCCCCGGCGTTTCTCGATTTTCGTGCGCAGAGGAGCCAGCCGTGTGACGTGTGTGCTAATGCCGAGTTATTTATTAGTTTCGGGGGTGCCAAGTGTTGGCCAAACTCATTAGACTGGGCTCCAATATCGCGGGGAGTGCTGTGCTGATCGAGCGTCACGCGATTTTATTAACGCACTTAGGCGATCCCAACTGATCCAGAGACGTGAGCGATTTCGCTAATTTCGAGAAAGTCGTCGCGCGACGATAAAACTTATCGAACAGCTCGCTGTAAATAATTAAGTAAGCGTATTAATTGGTCTGAAATGAAGCAGTGAATCAGTGAAACAGCGAAACATTTGCATATTTCTAAAGAAATTCCATCTGAGCGAATGCGAATAACATCAATACCAGTGGACTGGTCTGGGTGGGGGAATGGCGCAATATTTGCTCATTGCAAAATCAATTAACGGTTTCAGGCAAATTGATATTAACGAGTTCTCGAAATAACAACTCAAATAAAACCCCAGCGCGCTATATGGACATGCCAAACTGGAAAATCACGAGACGGGTCGGGACGGGACATCAAAATCAGAGCCTGGAGGGAGTCGCCGAGTCACGCAGGTCCGTCGCCGCCATAGGCAAATACACATGCGAGGAAATAACATAATGGAAACGAAAACAAACGGCGTTAATAATAGCTAAAATGCTTTTAATTAAGTGCAAATGCCAGATTAACGATTACAAGAAAAACACGTTCCATTAAAGCCAACGCAAACACACTCGGATAATGACACATGGCCAGATTTGACACGAAATTGGCTCCAGCTCCGGGGATGGAATGGAAGTGTGAGTTTTGCATTCGAGCGAATCGAACCGCAGTCCGGGGAATCGTGACAAGATGATGCTAATCCGATAGCAATCGGACTCGCTCCCCGGATCGTGTTGTAATTGTTGACGCCGCCGAACTTGATTTGATTAACATTTCTACTCTTCCAGCGCTCCGCTTGCATCGACAGATACCGACCCGGACAGCTCTTTTAACTGGAATATCGGGTTAGAAAATAACGCTCGAAGATAGGTGACGATTAGTTGGAAATGTACAAATACATATAATAAATCAGCTGATCAGAACTTGGACTTCCACCAAAATGATACGCTATTTTACATGCACTACCAGTGCGGTTCTCATTGGTCGTAAATTGATGTACTATATCTTTCCTCTAACAAAACATACTGACTGGAAAAATATACCTCGTTTCGAAGGCTACAAAAAGCAGCCATAAAATAGCTTGACATGAAATTTCTAGGATTTCTAGTGTACTAAATTTATGTGCTGGCATCGAGAATACCTATAAATCATGCTATAATAGCTGTCTTCGATAAATTGAAATCATTAAAAGCGGATTATCAGCTCGCGATGGGAAAGTTTGTGAAACGGAGCGCGAGAACTCGGGTCTCAAAATCCACGAGCTGCGTTCGAGCTATCTGGATCATGTGCTTGGACTTCAAATACTTAGCTACTACCTAAGCTACCTGGGCACCATCTGGACGGACGCCTTTGTCCAGTCAATCAGCAATCGATTCAGCGGAGCTGCCGCGTTCCTTAATTACCAAAATCCGGCACTGTGGAGCGTTACGCATTCGTACTCGCCGGACCCATCCGAATGAAAGAAATCTTAATTAACGCATAAACAATTAACGCGTATCTCATTATGTTCTGTTTCGGCAATCTATCTAACTTCTGTCCGTCTCTGCTCGTCTTTTTTAGCCATTAAGGTGGCTCAGTTCTTCAGTGTATCATCGTTATTGTTATTTTTTGGGTCGGCGAACCACCACCATTCATAAATGATTAACGTGGCCGAAGTGCAATTAACATTGCAAACTGGGCCCAGTCACGAGGCGGCAGGGGATGAGGGGAAGAAGACCTGCACCCGGACCTCCTCACAGATACTTTTCACATTTCCCGCTTTATCGGCCGATAATCAAAAACAACGCAACAAAAACTGAGACTTCAGGGGGCCATAAAAGCCATATAATACTCGTAATAATAATAATAATAATACTTGTGCCCACATGGTCCGCTGTCTGCGCGAGAGCGCTTAATTTTATTTCGTTTCCCATTTTTTTACTGCTCGAATTTGGCCATATAAACATTTTTGTGACGCGCGGTAATTACGCTGAAAAACTCATTTGACGGGTCGCCCATTCAGTCGCCGTGTAATAAATCTCTCGATGTGTATAATTTGGTCGTAGATACAAGCGATAGCTGGGTGCACTTTTTGGTGTTTACACAAAGAGAAAAAAGCGGGGAGTGTTGTACGGATGTTTGGAAGTTCAAACTAAGCAATGTTCAAAGTATAATTTATGTGTAAAATCAATTTAAGCCTAAGCATAAGTATTAGTTTATCAAAGAAAGCAAAGCACAAGTATGTGAAGTATCTACTAACTTGGGCATAGTCGTATAAGAATAAGAGTGGTAGATTTAATAGTGTTAATTATCACCAAATATTAGTTTTTTGCCGTGTATCTCTGGCACAACAGGCGACTGAGCAATGAAGATGGCATGGACTCGGGCATGGGGAGGAGTGTCTAGGATGTGGATTGGATCGGTGCGTCTCAGTTGGGATCTGCTGGTTTCCAGGCCTCTAAGCTGCCCGCAGGCAGTCGGAAAAGGGAGAGGGCCGGCCATTAAGTGGAATGCCTGGCCTGCAATCATTACTCATCCGAGGCTCTAGGGTTTCCTCGCCTTCGACTATTGTCAATGGCAAAACAATGAACAGGCGGCCGGCAAACAAATGCAGCGCAATTAGCGGGGGGCAAACGGCAGATAGCATACAGCAGATACAGCCGAGATACAGATATGGCACAGCCATCAGATACAGAAACAGACACAGATGCAAACTATGTGTATGTATACATGTGAGAAAGTATCTCTAAGTATATGCCACAATTTATGGCTTCCTACACAGGCACAGTGTGGCCCCAAAAAAAGCAAATATGTATATGACAAGTCATAAATGCCTCAACCTCATGGACGCAGTTACAGCAAAAGCAACAGCAACACAAGCAGATACAAATACGAATACGAATACAGATACTTTTGTTGTTGCGCAGGCCATAAAAAGACACAAAAATCGACTGACACATCGCTCAATAAACATAAATTATAATTTATTTAACTTTTGCACTTTGTTTCATTTAATTCTCAATGCTCGTTTCCAATTCGAATGGGATTCGTTTGTTTATTATTTGTCTGCTTTGGTTTCGTCGGACTCATTTTATTCGGCGGAAATTCAATGAAAAATTCAAGGAAAAGCATTTTCAGCGCGCTGGCTCATTAAAAGACGCGCCACGCACAACTATTTGAAATATTTTAATTATTTTCCACTCGCACACACACGGGCCGTGTGTATTTGCGATTTCGTGGGCGTAGCAGGTTATTTCGAATTATTTTTAAAGCGATTTTAATTGCCTCGCCTGAGACCAATTGACGTCTGTTTTGGGGAACTGCTGCAACTTGCCCCATCATCTGAGCCCGGATGATTGTGAAAAGCACTTCACCGCGGTGTTGAGTTCAGTCCGCCTCGCTTGAATTATGAGCCCTGGAAATCCACATTTGAAACATGAGCCCCGTGAGTGCTGATAGTGTGGCACAAATAGCAGGGGGGGTGGGTGGTGAATAGCTGGGCCGAAGGCCGCGCAACAATGACAAATACGTGAGGTGATATTTCATGCCACCATTTCCATGGAGGGAAGTGTGTTCCCGGGCGAAGTCCCTTCCCTTGATCACAGTTACAAACCCCCATGCCAGCAAAACGCACTCGAGTTTATTCAAGTTGCTCAAATTAATATTCAATTAATTTGCATTTTTATTGTGTTCGGTTCAGTTGTTCTTTGGGTTTTTCTTACGCATGCAGCCCAGTATTATTATAATTCCTTTATATCCATAATATGCTACAAATTTATTCCGCTCTACAGCTTTACATCGCTATATTATATATTTATAAGTTGCTTTTTTTCGGTTTTCCATTCGTTCGGGTATGGATCTAAATAATTTACATGAAAGTTGTTTGGCTCAATCGGAACTGAAACGTTAATATCGTCCATTAGAGGCTATGATGTGAGTTGTTTGGGTGCCTACAACATATCATAATTAATGCAAATGTTCAGCTGTGTTGTGCAAAAAGTGGCTAGTCATCCCGTTGGAGTATGTAGTTGGATTTCGTACATTATTCAAAGTACGATGCGCAATAATTATGAATAAAACTACTATCACATTGAAACACACATATGTATGATACCTGCCGGGAAACAATAATAGTCGCTCATTGTTATTAAATATCTACACACGCAAGGCGAAAACTGAGGCAACTTAAGTCCGATCATAATGCCACGAAATTGTGCTCTAACTTAACAAATTTGCCTGGCTTGGAGAGTCGATGTCTTGGCAGTTTGGGCAGATTATATCCTATGCTAACCATATACTTTGCGGCGGCCAAAAGAAGCGGATGTAATGGGGACTTCCAGTGAATTGAGTGGCAAGTAGTTGTGTTCACAGCAGAGTAAATATACATAGAGCTACATATGTGTGAAAACTGTTGTCCCTTCACATTCATAAGTAATCGGATTTTGCAGCTACGGCTATAGCCATCCCCACCAAATATCGGATGGATTGCATATTTATTACGGTACATATTTAATTTGCTGATGGCCTAGATAGTGGTTACGCTGCGGCACAGGCGAATATGGTAAGGTATGCTATATAGATCTTTGTATCAATTTGTTTAGCTGGCTAATTTCGCTTACTCGCTCGCTTTTGTTTTTGTTTCGGATTTCGATTTCGATTGGTTTGTTGTAAGTCACAATACGGTTGGCTAATGCAAGTTTATGTACTTAGTGTAGTTAAATATATAATGGTATTCGTACGTGTGTGCTGGCAGCTCGTTCCCCATTTATTTGGGTCCGTTCGTGTCTCGTCTGGAGACCCAGTTTCGAGTGGAGTGGAGTGGAGTGAAGTGGAGTTTAACTACCCAGACACGTCGAATGGCTTCTTCCCCCGAACCACTTCCCCCCTGTATTTACAATCTCAATCTGAGCCGACTCACGAGGCTTACCATCTAATTCATAGCTTCAACTGCTACATTGTCTTTCGAGTTGGTTTACCTAATAGTTTTCCTTATGTACCGCTCCTCCCGCCCTGCACTTCCAATGGAAATCAAGGCGGAACAGTGCGTTTCGAAATGAAATGAGAAGAAAACGAATAGTTTAATTACAGGGTATACCAAGTTGGTATCGGCGGGCTGGCCGATGGCTGCTGTAGGGGCGTTTTACTTGGAGCTCGCAGCAATGGCCGGCCAGTAAAGCGGCCCTACAGCCTTGAAACGCACTGTACCGAGGTGGCGCTGCACTTAGGCAGCTCTAAGCGTTAATGCTTTTAATTGTTTTCTGTGTGTGTAAGTGCTTTTGAGTTGTTTATCTTTAGATATTTTGCGCTAGCTAACTAGTTTTACACGTTGTCATGTTTGCTTGTCGCTTGGCCAAGTCTAAAGTTTGTAGTTCAAGTTGGCTTTCGTGTTCCATAGGCTTAATGCCGCTTGAAAGCCATTTGACCTTCCTCTCTGTTGCCAACTGCCAACTGCCTACTCCCCCTCCCCCTGCTCTCTTGGCCAGTTCGAAGGCGGCCAAGTGATTTGGCTGCGGCTCGCAATGACTTTTTTAGCTACTTCTGGGCCAGCCAAAAGCTTTCACAATTGCGCTAAAATGGAGGTTTAGGCGGGATTATGTGAGCCACAATATGGAATTAGAAATCAATGACAAATCGCTTTTGACATCATCCAGTCCGCTGACTCAGCGCAATTCAGCCAAAGTCTAGCAACTAAGCGGGGATGGAAAGATTCGAAATTCCCATTTTGTGAGCTTAATTATTTATAGTTTGGTAAGCTGTTTTTGGGGCTTGGCATTTGCATATTTCCGCGCACAACAATTCGTATAATTTCGTATTTAGCTTGTAGTCCGCGGGGGGAAGTGGCGAGAGCGGGTCAATTAAGTGCCATTAATTTGCCTTTTTAATTAATAATTTATTTTTTAATTTATTTAAAGCCGCTGCTCAAATCCCGCCGTCTATCTCACTCCGCGCTGCGCATTCATGCATATAAATAATGCTAATTAGTTACAGCTACCGCCTGACAATTTAATACATACGTATATGTTTGCATTCGTTTTTATCTGATCTGTTATATTTTTAATTAAAGCTTATTAATACTGTCGCTGGCGGACCTCCCCAACTCCCTTCCTTCCTTTCCATCATCATTTGGCATAAATAGGTATGTATGCATATACATATATTTACTTTTACACTTAAATTATGACTGTAGCTATCAGCGCGCTGGGAAACAGGCATGATAATTACCGAAAGCCTAGAAAATATTTAAATGACTTTTTTCTGTATTTCCCTCCTCTTTCTGCTTGTGCCCGCTAAAAATGTTTTAATTATGTCAGAAATGATGTAGCGCGCTTGCCAGCAGATTGAGTTTGACCCAAAAAAGCGAGCAAAACGACAAGGTATAAAAACGCGATGACGACAAAACCGGTTGCCCGGCTCTGAAATCGGAGTCCGCGGGGTCTCCGAAGCATCTGATGCCTGAAGTCTGGGAGTGGAGTGGACTGGAGTGCAGTGGAGTGGAGTGGTGTGGAGTCTCCTCCATTCTATCAGCTTTATGACCAGCCTCAACGCGAGTGTCCTCCGCCTTTTCCCATTTTTTTTTGCTTCTTTTGTGGCTGCCACTTAGCCCCCTGCCACGCCCACCAGCGCCCCCGCCCACGAACCAGACAATGTTTGGTTAGACAGCTTCCGACGCTGTGTTTCTGCCCCGAATTATTTTATATTTATTTTCGGCGCTTGACAACCGTCGACGCCGCTTCCACTTGGTTTTGGGTTACTCTTTTTATGCCCGGCGTGGACTTCGCTTGATGCGCTTTGCGTCATTTCGGTTCGAGCAGCTTGGTTACTTTTGTGTGGCAGTGGCAGTACGAGTGGAATTTAAAAATAAACCACTCTTGCAACTGGGTGATTCTGTTTTTCATGCCTTTTATTTGCATTTGTTTTTCCTCCGCCGCTTCGGTTTATGTATAACTCGGCTTTTTGTTTGCACTGCCGGCCATTATTGGGTTTATTTATCCGTTGATGACTTTTAAATGGCAGCTGTTTCCCGCTCGACGGCAAACAAAAAAAAAACACTTCTACATAAAGTCAATTAGAGGAGAAAACCTTTTAGTTGACCTATCCCGCTCCAAAAGGCCTGCATTCGGTCGGACTAAGCGGCTAATCGAATATGGACATCGGAACTCGCGTTTCGCAGCGCCGAGTCAATTGAGTCACCTGCTAACTCCTAAGTGGAATTCATTCGAATTGTTTTCTAAGTTCTAATTAAATCTTTATGTGGGAATCGCTGATAAGGAAATCGAGGCTCCCGACTATAACAATCCATTTGCGAGTTAAAGTGGCCCTACGTAATTATAGTATGCAATGGCAATTAAGTATGCCCCTATTACTAATCTGTACTGAAATTGTACCCATGTGCAACATGGACGTAGTCCGAATTTGTTGAAAAACTAACTGGAAAATCTAGGCGGGTACCACAATCCCTGCAGTAAGATAATCCACAAAAAAACACAAAACTAACAGCCCTCGAAGTTACCACTTGATCACTGAGCTCATTTTCAGGCCAGGGGAAATGTGTCGAGTAACGAAAGCACTCAAGTTTGGCACTCGAGGGACCGGCCATTATCTGCGATGCCCACACATGGAACCGTAATCAAATCAGATGCGAGTGTGAATCCAAAGTGCAGCTTAGTAATGCCAGACGAGACGAGACGATCCGAGCTGAGCGGCACCTGCCTAACGCGGCAACGGGGCGGATGAGTGACGACAATGGCGATGACCTCGCATTCGAATTGGGGCGGTGGGGCCGGGGGTTAGAGGGGCCATCACTCACCCAGGCGCATGCAAATGGCCCCAGCAGCTGATAGTTGATTGCTCAAACGAAATGAAAACAAACAACCGACGCTGTCAGCTGGAGCTGGATGGGATCTCTAGTATATTTTAATTACACTTGTGTGAATGCCGCCGGCAGCAATTGAAATATTTTTCCGTCTCTAATCTACGACCAATTTAATATGAATTGAATAAGTGAATAGATGGATCCCGCGGAGAGTGCGGCACCATTCAGGAAGCAGTGCCTTGTTTAGATTGGGCGTGCAGGCGGGACTACTTTCTATGGAAAGTGGCCAGTGGAGAGTGATTTCTAAGGTTTCTTGCCACAGATGCTATGCTCTTGAATGGGCTTCCACGAAGGATGGAGAAATACAAATGTGCTCAGAATCAGATTCATTTATAAATGTGTTTAAGGTTACTAAGCAATTCACAGCAGATGAATAAAAGTGGCGCTCCCCTATATGTTTTTCCCAAGGAAATGGCTCGTATGTTGAGTAAGTTATGGATTCATATGTGGTCTGGCCATTTCTTCGACTATCCAAACTGGTCCCACAAATTCCTGCAATGGTTCCGTCGTTCTCCAATTGGACCTGACGTCTTTCCTTGCTGAATCTCGAGTGGATTGCGACCGCATGGTCGTGGAGTAGAGTCGAACTTGTTTGGATGTAGGGCAGCCTAAAGCGGCCAGATGAGTCAGTGCCGGTTCCCCGGCAGCGGATGTCGTTCGTTTCAGTTGAAAACTCTTTTTTTGGCTTAATTAATTCGACGATTGGCTTAATGGCGCGCTGAATCCTCAGCGGGTTTTCCTGCCCATGCATAAATTAATCAGCTATTTGCTTCCCGGAACCCAGCAATTCCCATGGAACCGCGCCAATCGCCTCGCCGTGCAATCAATAATGAAAGCACACACTTTCCCGAGGGACCTTGGGGCCGAGCTAAAACAATTTCAGCTGATAACATCTCGCGTTTCCTGGCCACTCGAAACCATTAGATTTTGCTGCGTTTTCAACTAGCAACAAAGACTAAATGTGGAGCCTAAGCATTGAATTGTGCGGAAAGTAGGGGAAATTCAAGCAGAGCCACAGGCAAAGGCAGTTTCATTATACTGCTGTAACGAATAAACTTCGAGAATGCTGGTCTTTGAAAGTAAGTACAGTGAGGCGCTGGTGGCGTGAACAAGAACGTATTTGAACTTCTAATCGGAAACAAAGGCAAACAAGCGAAATAAACAGACGTCGTGGAACACATATATGTACATAAGGTGGAGATGAACATCTTTCGATATCATAGTGTGTCAAATATTTGTTATTTGATCTAAGTATAAGATTTTAAGAGTGAAATTTCAAGCCATATATCCGAGACCTGCATGTTTTCGAAATTCGTCTCAGCTCAACGGTTCGCCATTAGCGAGGGACCCCTGTGCGCCGAGGTCACCCCAACCCGCTGCCCGGTCCTCCATCAATGACAATAATCAATCACGGCTCACCGCAGCGGAGGAGACCATGGGGCGGAGCAGAATGAGGGAACGAAGGGAGCGAAGATGAAAATCGAATCAAGGCGAACAGAAAGAGGAGTCGGTGCGGTGGTGGGAAGTGTGAAAAGTTGGCCACAAAAGCCGACGGCAAGGGGAGTTTTCCTCGCCGCGGCCAAATCACTTGAACTATGCTTTTCTCGCTCGCTACGTTAATTGAAAACACAATTTACTTAATTTTTGCATATCTCGCTTCAAATTACGTTGCATAATTTTGAATAATTTTTATTCGTATTTTTGTGTTGCTTTTTTCTGCTTTACTCTTCTCTCTCCATCGTTCGGTAATAATTTTGCTTTCATATTTTCGTATTCTTTCGGTAAATGGTTGTTGTAACATTTTGTTGATTTGTAATTAAATATGCGTATGTGTAACTTTTAGCAATTGTTTGGTTGGATGTTGCTGCCGTTGTTGTTGCAGTTGTTGTTGTTGCAGTTGTTATTGTTTATGTTGTTGGCTTACACAGAGCGGTTGCTGTTGTTTCTTGTTGTTTGTTTAATTTAAATTAAATTAATTACTAAAATTATTTTATAACAAATATCACTACAATAGTTTGCATTTTTTTGTTGTTTGTTTTTGTATCGTTTATCAATTACTACCATTACTAAAAGAAAAAAAGATCGCTCATTTCCTCTTTTCTCACCGTCGGACAACAATTTCTCATAGCAGCTAGACAGAATTTAGTTTCATCTCTTAATATTTTTAGAGTTAATTACTTTTGATTCTAAAAGCTTTGAGGGGTGTGTATATATAGTACTGTTTAGGGGAGGATCTATTGGTTATTCCTTGAGGCGGCTATTTCATCGACGCGTACTTGGTAGGCGCCTGTCTCATGTGTTGCAAGTTGCTTTTGCTGCTGCTGTTGCTGTTGCTGCTGCTGATGTTGCCGTTGTCCTGGTTGCTGCTGCTGCTGCTGGTGCTGCATCACACGTTGTAGCAGGAGATCTGCGGCAGGTGCTGGAATGTGGGCGTGGCCGCCACCGCCGTGGCCGCCGAACTGAACGGCACAAACGAGGTCTGGCCGGCAGCAGCGGCGGCGGCTGCCAAGTTGAGCGAGGCGGCCGCCGCGTACGGGTGCATCCGCTGAGACCGCAAGTACTGGCGGTACTTTCCGCTCAGCTTGTCGGTGGCCGTGTTCACTGCTCCCGTCGCCCCCGCACCGCTCACCGCCCCGCCTCCGCCCACCGACGCCGACCCGCCCGTGGCCGCTCCGGCGGTGGGCGTGGCCGAGTAGAGGCGCATGGGATTGGTGTCAGGGCCGGCCTGATAATTGCTAGGAACTGTGGCCATCGGCGAGCGGTCCATCAGCATGGACGTCGCGTCCCACGGCGGCGGAGGCAGGCAGTGTTGCTGTTGCTGCTGTGGCTGCTGCTGTTGCACCTGCGACTGCTGCAGCTTCCCCGAGGCGACCGCCGTCTGTCCGTAGCTGCCGGAGATCATGGCGTCCCGCTTGCCGCCCCCTGCCCCGCCGCCACTGCCCTTGGCCGCATAGTGGCTGTGGGGATGCAGCATGTGGTGGGGCGTGAGGGCGGTGCGGGCGGCCAGCGCAGCCAGCTGATCCCACTGGCCGGCGGCTGCGGCGGCTATCGAGGCCTGTGCCGCAGCTGCTGCCGCTGAGTTGGCTGCATGGCTCTGGCTCTGACTTTGGCTTTGGCGTTGGCTTTGGTTGCTGCTGGCACGTTGCTGCTGCTGCTGCTGTTGCTGCTGCTGCTGCTGGTGCTGCTGCTGCTGCTGGCGGACCAGACTAGACTGTTGCTGCGGATAGTGGGCCTGCTGCGACATCTGCGACATTTGCTGGTGTTGCTGCCGCAGTTGCTGCTGTTGCTGTTGGTAGCGTTGCTGCTGTTGTTGCTGCTGCTGGGCACTCGTGGCCGCCCGGGCTCCACGTCGCGCGGCACTACTGCTGGGCGCCGTGGCCACCGCCGCACCGCTTCCGCCTCCGCCCAGGGCCGCTCCGCTGCTCAGCGAACTGCTGCTCACCGCCCGCGCGGTCGCATGCATGTTGTTCACGAACGGGCTGCGCCGCTGCGACTCCATCTTGCGGAAGTAGCACGGGTGGATCATCAGCAGGGGCTCCACCCTCTGGCCCGCCGGCGGCTTGGGCTGGTTGGGCAGCTCGTACTCCACGCTGCAGTCCACGTGCAGCGGGATGCTGTAGTCCTTCTGCGGCGATGGAGCGGGCGCTGCGTTGCTGTTGCTGCTGGCAGTCTGTTGCTGCTGCTGCTGTTGTTGCTGTTGTTGTTGTTGTCTGCTGTTGGCAACGGCGGCGGCGACCTGCGTTTGGGTCGCCGCCGCATGGCTGTGGCGCGAGTTGCTGCTGCTGCTGGTGTTGGCGGGCTGGTGGTGATGGCGGTGGTGTTGCTGCTGCTGCTGCTGTTGGAGCAACTGCTGCTGGTGGGCAGCCACGGCGGCGTGGTACATGTGTTGCTGCTGCTGCTGGTGGTGATGCTGCTGCTGCGTCTGGCTGTGCTGCTGCTGTTGCTGCTGCTGCTGCTGTTGCTGCTGCAGGGCGGACAGGGCCGACATGCCGTGCGACAGGGACGACATGTCGTAGTTGGCATAACAGGCGGCCATCGTCATTGCTGTTTTCAGGGGCTCTTTTAGCTTTTGCTCTCGTTTCGGTAACACAGAATTCGCTTTTGGTTTGCTTATTTACTTTGATTTAGATTTTTAGCATTTTGCGGGCGTTTTTCGCTTTCTTCACTTTCGAAAAAATTCACTTTTGTGGTTTTATTGGCACTGGTAATCCAAAAAGAGCGGCTAACGGTAAATTTGCCGCTGCAGGTAATCCGTGAGTTGGTTGTTGCTTTTGTTTTTGTTTTTGTGTTTTGAGATAGGAGGAACCTTAATCCATATGTGTGTTTGCTTTGCTTTGGAATTCGCTTTAACCCGTATAATATTAGCTGCTGTTCGCGTGTTTAACTTTGTTTCGTTACGTTTATTGTATATTTATTAGCGTTTTAATCAGTCTTTGTTTGGTTTTACATAAATGCAGCGAACAGTTGGAGCTGCTGGGTGAGTGTGAGTGCGAGTGGGTGCGCGTGTCGGGGTGAGTGAACAATCCACGTGTGTTTTCAGTCTTTTTGCCCGTTTTCGCTGGCTAACTTAACCGTTGCTTCTTAGCTACTCCTTGTCTTCTTTTCATTCGGTTATGTTCTGTTCTGTTCTTTTCTCGCGGGGGTGAGTTCGCGGAGTAGGTAACTTGTTAGTTCTATGCGCAATAGAACTGCCGAACGAACGTCTCATCCACTCCGAAGAAAAACGCGATCTGAATTGTAGTTTCTGTTTTGTAGTTTTGCTGCCGCCGCTTGCTTCTCTGCCGCTGTCTCTGCCGACGTTTGTAAGCGCAGCGAGTTTGCTGAATACGGAGCGCGCACGAAAAACAGCTGTTGGCCAGACGCCTACGCCTGTGTGTAGGCTTTGCTTTTCTTGTTTTTGTTGATTGTCAGGCCGATTTGCTTAGTTTTCGTATCACAATTGGCCACAGTTGCGTTTCTTTTTTGGCTTTAACTGCGTGTTCACCTTCGACGCGACGTTGACTCTTCTTAACTCTCTTCTTCGTTAATTACGTGCCATAGACCACGCTATATCTCTTCCGATGTCCGCACGAATCGAGCTCTTTGAAGCGACTGACTCGAAACGTCGACTTCGCTCCATTCTGCCGACGCCTACCTGCTGTTCGGCACAGCTGATGTTCCGTGACGTATTCAGCACACACACAGTCGCAGGAGACGAGCGCAGAGGCATTGTTATTGTTGCCTTCCTATATATGTTGCATTCAATGGCCGCTCTCTCTCGCTCTCCCTGTCTCTCTCTGTGACCGCTCTGTGCGTGCGTGTGTGTGTGTGGTACACATTCAGCCATGTTACTACACGGCGGCCATCTTTACAACTGCTTTGGTCGAGACAGAGAGAGACGGAGAGGCGAGAAAAGAGCGAGAGAGCGCACATTATTTTGTAATACGATTTCTTTAACAGTTTTAGTGCTTTAATTTTTTACGGCAAACGCTTTTTTGGGAGCAGCTTTATGGGGTCGTAAAAGCAGATGGGCTCTAAAGGGGTTAACTGCGAGTTGAGAGCTAATTGAGTCGCACTAAAAACGAGGAGTTGAATAAATCTATCAGCATCACCTGGTTCAAATGGGAATGGGTTCTTTTTTACTTATATATTTCTGAGCACTTTGGTACATCGCTGAAAATTAAAACCCATATAATATCAACAGAAGCAGAATAAATATGATCTGCACACAATTGCCACAAAATCCTCTGCAACGCACCTTCGAACACACCTATGTACATAGTTCCTAAATATAACAATACAACAAATACCCCAAGAACCTCTCCGGTTTTGGAATACGAAAGCTAAACTGCGCACTGAGAGCCTTTCTGCAGGCCAAAAAAGGAAAACGAATTGCAAAAACTCAAACAGACAGCGATATTAAACATTTCTGCACTAAAAAATGGGCAATTTAAGTCAGGAAAGGGCACTGTCTCGCTCGCACACACACAGCGAGAGAGCGAGAGAGAGTGAGAAAGCGGCTGGGAATTACACACATTGTAATAAATAAGGAAGGTCGTTGCCATAGCAGCCGCCGTTGGCGTCGTTTTTTTCCCCCCATTTTGTTGTTGCTGCGAGAGAGTGGCTCGCTCTGTGGGGCTCATTCAGCAACTGCTGATAACAAATCAGCTGTTTTGTTGTTTGGGGAGGTGTGTCCGCGTGCGAGTGTGTTGGTGAGTCTGTCTGTCTCTCTTGGTACATATTTTTTGTTTTTTTTTTTCTCAAAGCATATGTTTGTTGGAATCGCTGTTGCAGCTGTTGTTGTTGTGGGACTGGAAGTTGTTGCTGTCAAGTTGCCATTGCATTTGAGTGTTGTTGCTAGTCGATGTGCAAGTAAAACGAAAACCCATGTGGCGGATTGGCATTGAAGCATATCTTTTAATTCAAAAAGTAAAAGTAATGCTGCTAAATTTCTACTAAAATACTAATAATTCGTATTATGTGCCAATTATTCTAAGAAATAAACGGTGTATGCATACAAGATAATTGATACTATTGTTGATAGCCTTAATTATTTCCTGCCTTCCTACTGTTGTTTCCATGGTTTTGTTAATGATTTGTCTTCATTGCATCTGTGATTGTGGATGCTTTTGGGAGTCTGGTTTGGGTTAATATTGCCACCATGGTGCTGTAGCTTTGTGGCCACTTCTATGATGTTGTTGCTGCTGCTTTTAAGCCTTTTCTTCACTGGTGGTGCTTCCGCCGTATTATTTGTATGGCTTTTGGATGTGATGTTGCTGTTGCTGCCAGCTTTGCACTCGTGCCTCCCTTTGTGTGCTTATTTCTGCTCTGTTGTATGCTGTGCAGCTTTTTGCTGCCTTTAGTTGCTTTCTGGCTTTATGTTGCTGCCGTGATGTTGCTGCTTGCGTGCTTAATGACGAGTCGGCCGCATTACAGTTTGATTACGGGCCGCCAATTTGGAAATTACCGAACTGCTCGAATTAGCGGACCAGTCGCTCTGCTGGTGAGCCTATGGCTCAACCCCAACCCAAGCGAACGGCCAGAACGAACGAAATTGGCCAAGAGGGGCAACAGACAAAACGACAACTGCCACGACGACGACAATGCCAGAAGTGGCATAGAAAACTACGAAATTAGAAATTCCAGACAGATAATGGTTTACTCAAGTGGGGTTGGTTGAATGCAGATTAAAGGAGGCGTTGAAATGCCTTAAAATGCGCCCTTTATGTTTTCAAAACTGCTCAAAATACTATTCATTTTCGTTAAATTGCAAATATAACTTGTAAGTATAAATTCTAGTGATAGGATAAGGTTATAGTTATCATAGTTAATGCAGTCCCGTATCGTAAACCATGGACAGAGTGAGTTTCTTTGTATCGGGACTACGATCGACTATCGCACTCGGGAGCAGTGAAATGTATAATTTGTATTATTTTAGGGCAGCTCTATGATAACATTCAGGATGCTTGTTTGTCCCCAGGTCATTCCTTTGATCGTCAGTTTTGGGATCTGGCATTCACTCATTAAATCGGTCCAGCCCACATTTCCTGTTCCTCTAATCTCTGTCATCGTCTCCTTTTATATTTGCCTGGTGCATCGCCCTGCTGCCCGGACTGCCTTCTTTTCTTCCCTTCTGGCATATCGAATCCATAACTCAACTGCCTTTCTCCTGCTGAAGTCCAAGTCACGGTCCTCCCGATCCGTTCTCCCCGGCCCGGTCGGCCTGTACGGTGAAACCTGTTTGCATTATTAAGTAACCGCTAGGCCGGCAACTGATCCCGACTGCGACCGGTTGCGCTGCATGGCTTCTTCCCAAGAAGACTGTGTTCTGTGTTTCGTCGCTTCTATTCCCCGACGTCTGCACGAAACTTTCGTTTTTTATACCCGCTACTCGCTGGGGGTTAGGGGTATATGCCATTCTAAAAACTACACTTGGCCGCAGAATTCTTTGTTTGGTTTTCTCATTGAAATCCTAGTATAGGTACACTTACAGGCAAAATCTGTGACGTTCGTAATCCTACCATATGTCACTATGATTCAATAAGAACGTAAAATAAAACAAGTTCTATACATAAATAAATTACTGAAAGAAAACGAGAATGGAAATTTAATTACTTATAACGTGCTAGTAGGTGTTTGAAAAAATCCTTTCTAAGACCCAAGGATGAACCTTTTTGAGGCATCTGTGTGTAGGGTATCTCTTGATCGAGCAGAGCGATTAGGCAGCCCATTTCTGTGTGTCCCTCTTGCTCCCTCCGCTGCAGTTGGCTGTCTGTTTGTCTGGTCCGCTTGTTAATTCGAAATAAAAACAGGAAAATTTACTTTACAATCTGTGCTAAAATCGTAAATTTTTAGCCGGCTCAGGGGAGCGGCAGTTGCTGTGCCATGGCTGTTCCACGTCCAGTTCCGCAGGTAAGACGACGCTGCCGACGAGGCAGGCCAAGAGGCACGGCGCAGCCCGGCGAGGTAGGCTAATCCGCTTGGGCATGACAACGATGACTATTTGTTCTGGGCCCGGATCTCATGCCTCCCGCCCTCCCCTCCTCCTACGACCATCCTGTTCTGTTCTTTTCTGTTTGCGGTTCCACGTACTCTCGTACTCTCGAATTCTCGGGCCGTGCCTAGTTGTTATCTCTTCTTATTTAATTTTGGCTGCCATTGCCGGAGTTGCTGTGCTGTCGCCGTCTAATCTCCACGGCAATATCATCACGAACGCTGGCTACCCGGCTCACCAGCTCACCAGCTCAGCAGCTCCTCGGTGCAAGAGCCTGCCCGTTGATTGATGCGTTTCCCATTCGGAATTTATGCCATGGACCATTTTGGGCAAGCGCTAAGCAATTCATTTTTTTCCGGCCAGCGGTCCTTGTTTCCCTCTGATGCGTGCACCTCAGTCCGTTCAGCGTTGCCCGCTCGACCGCT
The DNA here is from genome assembly GCF_016746395.2 of Drosophila simulans. Lineage (NCBI taxonomy): Eukaryota > Metazoa > Arthropoda > Insecta > Diptera > Drosophilidae > Drosophila > Drosophila simulans. The sequence continues at coordinate 1,599,385 of NC_052523.2, forward strand.
TTACCGCCAAACAAGCTGGATTTTGAAGAAGAATGCATTTCAAACTGTTGCAAACTTTTGTCTATTGTATTAATGTGGTCAAGTCATAAAATTTCCAAAACATCGATAATTGTTCAAACCACTCTTTTCAAACCACTCTTTGTGTATCTCAAGCTATTCTGCTGGTAGTTAATGTGAAAGCGATTTCAAAATTCGCCTCCCTATGTATTTCTTAGATATATCTTCTGTTAGAAAGTATCTTATTGCCTGGTTACCATGTATCTTCTTTAAATTCTTCAATAATCATACTGTATGCCTAGAGCTGGCAGCCGCAACTCCATTTCGCTTCATGACTCACAGCGTGCTTAATAGATCTCAGTGGGCATCACTGATCGGATCCCCTCCAGCTGCAATCAGCCTGATCGGCGAGCGATACTCTGCCAGGAACAGCAGCAGCGCGGCAGCAACATCCACCGCAGCAACAGGCACATCGGCAACATCCACTGCGCAACAGCAGCAGCACCATCAGGAGCGTCCTCAGACATGGACTTCGGATGGCAATGGCGATGGAGATGGCGATGGGGACGGCGTGCACGTCGAGTGAATCTAAATTGCTAAATACCTTTTTATGGTTGCTGGCAGTCGCACTGCGGAGCTTCGGTTTAAGATTTTAAAATGTACGAGTATCTTGGTATCGCCGGCTTTCGCAGAAGCGATCCATAGTTGCTTCATAATGTATTGTGTGCATTTTGATTTTCCCTGAAAGCGAACGGCCCGCTCATTCCTGTGATTCATCATGGCATCATGGGCTGTTGCCGCTTTTGGAAGCTGCTCCTTCGGCATGTTTTTAATAGCCCTTCGGGAATTATTCATTTCCATTGTCTCGCTGCCGTCCAATTTCGATTGCCATCGAGTTATAAACAATTTCAATTATTTTTCCCGTCTCCTTTTCCGTCGCTCGAAATTATGCAACTAATTGCCGGGAATGCGGAGCATTTGACTCCCGAAACGATGCGTTCCCTTTCTCGTCTCCAGTTGGCAGTCAGCTGGCAAATGCATAATTAACCTGACCTTTGATCGCCGGAAGGGATGGCCAAAAGAAGGGAACTCAAACGGGGTTGGCCCAGGGTTCGAGAAATTGCAGTTATACGATTTGGAATTTTATTATAGTTCTCTTGTTTCTGGGAGGATGGATTCCTCTGCTTTTTCTACCGCTTATTTCTCGTATCATGTTTTTTATTGGAAATGCTATTAAACGAATTCCGCTGAAATACTTTTGATGAACCGGACACCGGAATGTCGTTCAAGTTGGGGTTTTCAAAAACAAAGCAACATACTGCGAGGCAAAAACCTAAAGCGACCACTTCGGCAAGCAATTATAGTTATGTCTCTGGGCATTTCAGGAATTCCACGTATAAATACCATATATTCAATCCAGTTGCCTTTTGAGCCAGCCAAAAATGATCTTCAAATTTGTCGGCGGGCCAATTTGCAGATCGTAATCACAAGCCCGGGGAAGAAGACTTCGTCATAACGGTTTCGATAATGGGTTTCAGATGGACGTTTTTTAATAGGCACTTTACGAAGTGGTTAGTTTTTTATTTACTGTTCATTATTATATAGATGAATTCGGAATGACGTGGTTTCATTTTATTATTACGAAAGTATTTCTAATTGTCTTACCAAGAAGTCTAAAATATGAATTAGGCTGGTTTCCATGCTTCAGTCTTCCCTTTACTGAAATCTGAATCGCCCTTTGATGTCTGCCCCAAATAAATTCGCGTTGCCAATGGTTTATGCCAGTCGTGATAACACTACAAAGCCCCATTATCCTAGCCCCTCTCCAAATGAATAAAGTGCAAACAGAAATGCACGCGATTTCAGAGCCCGAAGCGCCGTTCTGAGTTAGGGCCACTTAAGAGCATATATTTTAAATAATTCCCAAAATAATAACAGATTCACTTAAACACTCCAAACACTCCCCAGTCTGTTGGCAGTATAATATAGCCAGCCTTTTACAACAATTACGATATTCTTACGCAGAGGCGATAAAAAATGTTAAAAATAAAGAAAATAAGAGAACGTTGTCTTGAAAATGCCGCCGGCGGAAACTGGCGAAAAAAACCATCAAAAGCGTACATCAGGTCTTGCCTCATAAGGGTGCTCCACGGATCCAATTAGTAAGCAATTTATATGCACTTTGTTTGTGGTGAGGGTATGACGGTAGACTTTATTTTCGTTTCGGATTGAAAAAGAATAGGGGAGCCCTTATCTGGATAAACTAACTAATGGGTATTGCTTTGCGAAGTCCTGAATCATGTATGTATGTATTGTAATTTAGCATTTATTATTCAGAACATGGTCATTCTCTGAGCTAAAGGTGTACTTTGCTTAGGAACAAGCTATTAACTGTAGGGACATTTTTCAAAGGACTAGGGGCCACCCTGTATTTTTTATATCCCTATAATTAAGGTTCAGTTTTCGAGTTTAATAAGATTAGAGCACAGAAACAGAGGGTTGTGTTAAATGTGATGCATTCAAAAGCAGATTCCGAGCCGGAAGGAATCCTTATTGATCGGTCCGACGAAAACTGGTTCTAAAGTGCATCATAATAGAAAAGGGGAAAACGTGTTTAATAAGTTTTGGCACGATTAACGCCTTTATATTAAGAGAAAATAATTCATTGCTCGCGTAAAAATCAAAGTAACGTAAGGATCCCATTTCGCTTAACATGCTCTGCCTTTGATGTCCTAAACGCCCAAGAATATGAACAAATACCCCTGCCTGATTCCAGGTATTTATAATATTAAATTTCGTAAGAGCATTCCCTCTTCCCCCTTCGCATTTTTGTCGATTTTGGCATTGCAATTTCTTCCACTTGGGCAACACATTTTCGAGACATTTAATATGCTGCGACTCAAAGTTTCCCGGTTGAGCTGCATTTGGCCAATTTGATTGCAGTTTCGAGTTCCAGTTATTAAATACTCGCGGGCGGAAGCGGGAAGGGGTATGGAATAGCGGGTGCTGGGGCAGGGAACCCTCTCCTCGGTTGACATATGGGGGTTGTTTTGCCGCCCTTGCCCTCGTGTCCATATCCATATTTAGTTGCCGCCGATGCGGGCGCAATACATTTAAACAAATTGTTTTCGTTCTTGCTTAGCTTGGATATCGTTATGAGGGCAGCACCTGTCGACCAAATCACACTCGCAAAAACTAGTATCATTTCATAAAAATATAACACTTTATACTAGTACTATTCGAACCACACGTTAGTATTGTACTTTTTAGCTAAACACTTAAGTGGTGTGTGTTAACTTTTGTTTTGCCTTTCCTGGTGGCTAACACAGTGCCTGTTGAAAATGTAATAACTCATCTGAAGGAGGCTCTTGGGTATTCCTCCCTACTAGATTTACAATTTCTCTGCGTGCACCTCCAATGCAAACGTACAAAACGCTCTCTGCAGATGGTGCGCTCGTTTGGCCAAAGTATCCAAGGGATTACAGGCTGTGGATGAAATGTATCTGGCAGCGCCTGCGTCTCGCCTGGCACGCTATAATTTAGCATAAATTGTCCATGCTGTCGAGATTAATGTATCTAATGACCTGATTTGCTGATTTACAGTAATTTCCAGCTTATGGCGCGCCGGAGAATCGCCGACAAACACACACACGGAGCGGTTTTCACATGTTGGTTCTTAGTTTCACCCTAGCTACCTGCAGATACATTTTGTTTGCGGCCGCTTTCCAGGAAGTGTGCGCCAGATACACGAAAGATACGGCTGCGAATCGCTCGTCCCGCATCCGCATTTGAATGCGAGATGAGAGATCCACGAATCTCGGGGATACAAGTATCTGCGATACCCTCTGCTTGGCCTCTCCTGCGGAAATGAATTTCCAGCCATTAATCATGCGGCCAATAGGAGGAATTTTATGGCTTGCTCCTCCGATGGCCAAGCACTTCTTCGGGCTTTTCTGGCCTAATGATGGGTTTGCTAAAGGGATTGAGCACCAGGTCTCTGGGTCTGTGAGATAGAAAAGTGGTAATTTCAGATTTTGTTCTTGCTTACCCAGTTTTAGTGCGCGTTTTCCACTAGCCTTCGACGTGAAAGTAGTTGGAGTTGTTAAAAGGGAGAGATGATTTAGAGGTGTCCTTGCTTTATAGGTTTCTAACTGAATTCATCTGCACGAATCACTAAATACTGGTGATTAGTTAAGGCAGTTACCCTCATTTTATGCCCAATATTTATTAGTGACGAAGGTGTAGTGAGTCCTGGGTTGAAATGCATCCTCTTAATGAGGCAAGGTATGCTATCAACATAATTGGGGCATATCGAACAGGATAAGTGGATTTCTTGAATCATTTCTTAGGCTTAGTCAGCGCACCAGCCACAATTTGGCGCTCAATCAGTCGGCTTCATTCGCATTCCCGCTGCACATTCAAGCGGCAAGGGGGGAAGAAGGGGGCGTGCCGGGGCTGGATCTCCGCTTACAGAGACCCCAATCCCAAGTGAACCAAATCGAATCGAATCGCATCGAGTGGAAACGAAACGAATGGAAATCGAATGAAAATGGGAATAAAACTCATTGCACGGCCACTTGAGACGCCTTGAAACGCCTTTGACGGCTGTTGGTCGACAGCCCAGATCGAGATAGTGCACTGAAAAAAACACTCGGGAATGAATAGCATTTGAGATTAATTCGAAAGTAGTATCTATACATTTGAATGGTAATGGTATGTTGTCTTACTACACTATATATCTGAACAATAACTTGAGCTAAAAACGGTTCCTTTGCAGCGTAGATTTCACAGTGTAACAATCCGAATTTAATTCTATCTTTTTCGCACCCCGCCCGACCCTCCGCCCCGTCACTCACTTCCTGTGCTGATCCAATAACAAATCGATGGCGGCGATAATTTCCACACGCAGCTGCTGCCGCTGAGCTGCATCTATTTATCTTGCCACCCTTTCCAGGTCCGAGTTCCCCCATATGCGAACGGGTATCTCGCTTTTTCTTGCCATTTATGTATTAAGCCCTTGAGTGCGATATTGCGGCTCAAGTGCGACGGCGGGGAAGCCTTGAGCTTTTCATTTCGCGAGCGGAAATAAAACATAAAAGTAACTCTTGGATGTTTAATGATAAAGTTTGCCCCCCTTTTTCATCCTTCCCTTCATCTTTTCCCTTCAACCCCCAACGCCCTGCCCGCAGTCGAGTGTGTGTTTGGCATTGTTCATCGCTGCCACGCCCCTTGCCCTGCCGCCCTCGGGCACGGGATTGTGCGTTTTTGCACGCTCAGCAAAAAAAACAGGAATGAACAACAAAGAAAATAAGGAGCGAAAAACAAAACGGGAATTGTTGAAAGGGAAAAACGCATTAATTACGCTTTTTCAGCATAAAAAGCAGAAATCGAATCGAACGGATATGCCCGGGGTGGTTTGGGCTGGGTATTACATTTATTGCCGCTGCTGTTCCCAAAGGATACTCCCAGGACACCCAGTGCCGATCCATTCGGGCTGGTTTACCGCTTGATTATGCGCACTCCATGGATAATTTCTGGGCGGTTCCAGAAACTATTTCAGGAACTCTGGCCAGCTGACACGCTCCATTAGGTGGCTCGGCTATAGGTACGTCGACTGGGAAGGGGAAGTGGAAGTGGAAGGACGGACCGGAAGTGAGTAAATGAGAGTCGACAGTTTTCAAATTAACCGATGCAATGACAAACGCCAGGGCAACCAAACAAACCGACAAACTATCAAGCACAAACTGTCGTAAAAGAAATGGAAACAGAGCAAGTGGAAGATGGTCATCATAGGCAACTCGACAACCGCAGATACTCGAAAAAGGACGACGTGGCAAGGTAAAATTGGAACCGTTACACCTGCTGCAAACGCAATAGAGCCGAATATTATGGCCGTTTTCGAATCAGTGGAGTTTTCGGGGTCAGCCTTCCATCTGTTAGCAATACTTCGAAGGTAAGCTAATTAAAATATGTAACGAATGCAGAAATGAATTCTTCACAAATTCAGTAGTATTGACGGCAGATTAGTGATTTTGAGATTCTTTTCTAACTCCTATTTCTATTTCTGCAGCCATCCTGTGCGAAGCCTGTACATAAATGCGTATACGAACATATACATTTATTCTTCTCATTAAATCTCACCAAGATTGTCTTTGGCATAAGAAATGTGTGTCTTGTATATTTTAATGTATTGCTAATATTTTGGCAGTAGCTGTTGCGATGAACTGTCGCTGCAACTGTCGCTAATTGCTCGACTTCGGACTGCGGGGAGTGGAGGGCAGTTGAGTAATGTTGCCAGGAAGTTGTTGAAAATCAAGCGAATCGAAGTGACTTGGCCGGCGCTGTCGTCCCACCCCACCCCTCCGTTACTATAACTTCGACTCCAGACCGCAGACTATCGGCAAAGGGATGGTTTGGGGAGGGGTAAGCGGACGCGAGGGGTGCTCGAGCAGTTGCCCCGGGCGGCGGGGGGAGTTGCAAGACTCATTAGCATTTTTTGCTGGCGGTTGGCTTCATTATGTGCATGTTTTTCCCCCGACTCTGTTTTTTATTGATAAATTATGCAGTCTCACTTGCGGGCTGTAAATCGTTTGATAACACGCAAAACTTGCTAACGGAAAGTGCCAAAAAAGTGCCTAGAAGGTTAACATGTGTGTTTGGGCCAAAATTCGAGTTTCAGTTTAACGATGCGTCTCGGCAATCACAAATGAGGGTTATGACTTGTGTTTTGAGTCAGAACCACTTGAAGTAAATATGCACATTCGAAATGGGAAAAGCCCAAGTATACACCTATATGAGTTTTCGTAATTTAGGTTTGATATTTTTTGAGTCCTTTGCCTCTAATTAAATACATGATAATTGTCCAAACCTTTCATTCAACCACCTTCACCGGAAACTCTTCAAACACCACTTATGAACTTTATCGTTCAACTGTTTTTTTTTTCTACAATCATGAAGGGCTTCAGAGTTTTAATTAAAATCAACAATGCGAGATAACTGCAAGGGTCACGCGGATGATCTCTACCTAATTCGTGAACGGACCATCATTGTTTTCCATCCTGCCGAAGAACTTTTTGTGCAAGTCTGTCGAAATTTTCATGATGCAAAGCGAGTATCTGCGAGATACCGAAAGAGGATCTCTGCACAACTCCCCGAGCGGAGATCCATCTCATTATTCCTCCCGTTTATCACCATTCGATCATATACTAGTTGTCTTTTCCCACCATTCCGCAATCTGCGTTCGCCATTGTGTGTGTGTTTCTGGTTTTATTGTTATTGGTCTCGTGTATTGTATTGTATGTCCATATCTATTCGATCCCGTCACTACTTAAGTTCTATTGTGCGCTGCCTGGGTCACATGAGGGCCTCCCCCCTCCCTCCACTCACATCTTTCCCTACACGCAAAATAAAACCGACTTGAATGACAACAATTTTGTGTCGACCTTAAATAAGAGATTCCACTTGAACGGAAATTTCGAGAGCCCAGTGCAGTGGATTTCATAAATTAGAATAGGGAATTGATATTATTCCACTTGGATATTGCTGTGTACATCAGCATGTCACTCCATTCTCATTCGATTTGAGGTAACATATCTCAGACCTCGAAAAGATACGACATGTCCGAGGATCGAGTACTTTAGAAGGACTTTTTTGTACGAGTGCATCCTTGAATCCCTGCCCCACTTTCTTGGCCCCTTTGAGCCCGTTCGAACGTGGCAGAATGGACCGAGCCGGGGGCACAAAGAAGGGGCAGTCGTCGTGTGCAGAGAATAAAGGGGCGCAGTAACGGAAGCCTAAGAAATTGCGAAACATGTCACTGGCAAACGGCGACGGCTGCCACAAAAGGGACCACAAAGAGATGCATCTGAGATAAATAGAGGCTGAAAGAGAAAAGTCTGGGGCGCTGCGAACAAACAAAAGTGAAAAGTTGCTGGGCTGGGCGCAACTAAATTAAATACATCACACAGTGCCCCCATTTCCACTCTGTTCTAAAATCTTCTGGTATACATATGAGTATCTATCTCATCTGTGAAGTTGAGGTAGTGACTGCAGCACTGAGCGCAAAGTTGAAGCGATATTTAAGTCGATGAATATAAGTTTTGGTATAAATCAATACATTCATAAGATCTTACAATTGCATTAGTTTCGTCACAGGCATGGACCAGGAAAATTCACTGTGTTGGACGATTAGGAAAAGTTAAGAGGACGACGTCTGGTACTCCAACAAAGGGACGATCTGATAGAGAACTTGTGGTGGCAGTGGGAAAAGTTGCCCCGCCCACCTATTAGTTCGGCCAGAGCTAGTTGTTCATTAAAGTCGTGGCCAACGCCCCTTCGGGCGGATTTGGGTGGCAACTGGCACGTGCCATAAATTCGGGTGTAAATGGAGCATGCCCAGAACCGTATCCTGTATCCAGGCGGCATTTGGCGTTATCTTACAATAAATTGCTGTCTTAGTTTTGCGGGCAAAACCACCCTTCAGGGAGCTTTAGAGCAGCCCCCTTCCCACCGACCTGCTGAAAATTAATATTAATTTGGAGCGTGTATTATTATATTGCACGGCAGCAGCAGCGGCGAACGAACGAATGAAACGATACCAAACTTTGACATGCCCTCCTGACGTCTTATTAAATATGCACGAAGCCAAATCAAAAGTTTTTAGTGAGCACTGGAGGGAGTGAACCTGAATGGCCTGACAGTCTGCCTTCATCCCCTTCGGCTTGGTGGCTTTGCTGGGTTTGTTGGCCCTGCCTCCGCCTCTTGGTAATAAAAAGTAATTAAATTTCTGGCTTTGCCTTTCTGTTGCCATTGGCAATATGCATTTCCATTGCTGCACTTTCGGGACTTACATAAAACGGAAGCCGAACCGCGGGCAGAAGGCAACTTTGAAAGCAATAATGGCTCTAAGTTCAAAGCCGTTTTTTGGCAGCGCCATTTATAATTACAGGATAAAAGATCCACGAACTTTTCAGTCTTCTCTTCTCGGGTGGGGCATTTTAAATGGATGCGTTTAGTAACTATGTCGAGTTTAAAGTTCTCTCGATTACTATGAACAAGCTGTACATATAGTTTGTGTTTTATAGGATAAGCAATAATAATAATCAAAATTTGATTAGGTAGATAAATAGTCAATCTTCATATGTAGACATTTCACGTTTAATTGGGCAATAAACTTACTATCGCAGGGCAAATTGAGGTTTCTAAAAATGAGTTCATAATTGGATTTTACCATACAAAATCCTCGAGGTATCCAGACTTAATTAAGAACTGCCTACGAAATAAGATTTGAACATTAATGCTCAAGCCCGAGCAAAACGAATTAGGCTTGAACATAGCCCTTCTGCCGGCACGGACAGGAAATTGAAAATATTTGATTTTCGAAAACTCCCTTCAAGAATTTCAATCGATAAGTCTTTGATCTGGGGCTGCACCCGCGGCGCCTCCTCCTTCCTTACCCTTTCCGTCCCCTCCCGTCACATCCCAATCCGCCCATTCTCATTCATCGCGATTTGTTTGAATCTTTCATTAGACGCACCTAAGAAATTTCATCCCGAATCGTGCTGCCTTTCATCTCGTGGCAGTTTGGCAAGAACAGCGGCCATGGCCATATGCCATCGAAAAAATCACTGAGAAATAAAAATAAAAACTTAATTTAATTATAAATGCTTAAGGAACCAGAGCCACATTGCTGACACATAGCATCTGCGTTAAATAACTTAGTAAGATAACATTTTAGAACGTTTCTAAATAAATATTTATTCTGAAGTTTTTGAATATCCCTTAAAAACCTCGAAAGTCTCTATTTTTGTCAGTGTATTATCGTGCTATCATGGTGCCGTGCTCAGTGCTCTTGTGCCTAATTGCCATGGCATTCTGGGCGCAGCCTGAGCATCGGGATCCATACTTTTGGGGCTCGGCTACGGGAGCCAAGAAGAGCCGAATTACGAAACGTTCGCCCCAAGGCAAGGCTCAGACAAGGTGTTTACACCAAGTGAATGCCGCCGCGCTCCAGCCCGCCCATCCCATCCAGAACCCGGTACAAACTACACTCGCAACTGAAACCGAATGAGAATGGCAATTACGTGAACGAAAGTTGGCTAATGTACCTCCCAACCCCTCCACCCCGCCCCTCCTGCGGAGCCCAGTCATTGGCAGGCGTTTAAAATATTTGAACAGGCGGCAGACAATCGAACATGGCCCGGACAACAAGGAACATACGGACACACGGACAAACGGAAAGGACAAGCCTCCGCACGGACAGGAAGCAGCGGGGGCAGGTGCAACACACTTGGCACAACTTACACTATGGGAACTGCCGGCCAGCCTGGCAGCACATAAAAATTTATAGAATATTTACGTGTGGCAGCAGTCTTTTACCTTTCCTTTCAGCCCTCGACTCCTGGCTGGCCACGTTTTAGGAGTTTCAGTCGGGGAGTGCCAGTTTCAGTCGAGTTACCAAAAAAGAGATGCACGTGAACTGAGAAATGCACGAGCGGTGGCTTATTTGCAGGACTTTCGAGGCTTGACTACCTGCACGCTGCTTTTAGCCCGGACATCTGTATTGAATATTGGAAAAAATCATTATTGAGCATAACGTATTTAAGTGCACATTACAGCAGGAACATGTGGGCTTATAGTAATCACTCAAAAGAAATAATAGTGACTAGCTAACAACTGCATCGACTAACAATGCTAAAATACTAAAATATATGTATTTACTTAGAAGCTAAGCAAATTGCAGCTATAGCCCCGATTTGCGGCCTCGATGCAACAAGCAAGTGAGAAATGTGTCGATTCCCTGCTTCCGTTGCAAATTTAATTAAAAGCCATTTCGCAGCAGCCTCCTTAGATCTCTCATGCATGTGCGAAATTCCGCCCGGAAACGCTGCCTCTAATTAAGTGAATTCACTCCGGCAAGTCAGCCGGAACTTTATGCAGAACTGCCAAGAAAAGCTGCCCTTCAGAAACCCTCGAAGATCGTGCAGAAGGCAACGGGGTGGCAAATAAATGGGAAATCAGGCCGGGCTGACAGCAGGTGGCTGGCTGACTGACGAGCTGACGAGCAGACTGACTGACGACGAGCTGACTGACTGGAGAGCTCTCCCCGGGGCCGAACTTATCCGGAATTGAAGTTAAAAGTTATCTGTCTGCAGCGCACCACCCCCAGCGCACCGCCGTTCGCCTGAGTGGCTAAATTCATTTGGCAGCCAAATGCAAATTATTACAACTTACTTTTCCTTTTTATGCTTTTCTGGCGAGGACTGGCTCTGGAAATTATTTACTCGAATGGAGAATGGAGGCGGAAATTCCGGCAGCCAGGCACAGGCCGAAGTTCCGCCGCCGGCCGAAGGGTTGCTCCCAACTTTTGGGCCCGAATTTCGACGTGTAAGGTGGAGTGAGGGGAAGGGGAAGGGGAAGGGCTGTACAACTTCGACTTCCGTATGTAGTCGCTTATGATTTGCCTTCAGCAGCCCTCGAGATAGAGATATCGGGCGGCTTGCTGCTTCCTGTGCTCCAAGCAGACCCGCCTTATAAATCATGCAAAGGGTTGGCACTGCCGATAAGGAATCTCCCCACCTCGACTTTCAGTCCCGTGTGCATTTTCTCAGGCCCTCGCCCTCGCCTTCTCCATCGCAATTGTCATGTAAATCAATGCAACTGGCGCGCATCGCTTCCCAAAACCATTTCCATTTCTTGGCACTCCGAGGAGCTGAGATGGTTTCCAGTTCCTCCGCAGGCGGAGGCGAAGGCCTGCATTTTGCGCTTAAATAAAACCAATTGAAGCGTAAATCTTTCACGTCGTTCCTGCTGCCGATAACGAATCGCGTAATGAGTGGGAGGGGCGATTGGCGGGGGAAATGGAAAAACACGAGGGCAGAGGTTGAGCCAAAGGGCGAGAAAATGGGAATGAGGGTGATGAGCAGAGGGAAAGCCGTGCCTGAAACAGCAACACTGGGCAACACATTTTGGGTCGATGAGATTATTATTAGATTACCGGGGTATTGGCTTATCCTTAGCAAAGTAATATGGAAGGATAATATGGAAAAACCACAAAGGAAATTCATATTGATTATGAAAAATGCATCGAATATGTAAGTGTTAGAGGTGACTCTAGTCAGAACCACCAAATACGAGCTTGATTATATCTGCTAGTCGCAATCATCGTGACTCACAAGCTGTTATTACTTATCGCCCCATTTTAAAGTCTCGTTTTCCTTGACATTCACGGATAATTGCCACAATCCAGAGATCCAGTTGCGGGCTGTAAATCGAAACGCGCAGAAAGGGGACTGCCACAAAGTCCTCGCCCCTTCCCAGCCAGCTTGAGCTCCAATTCCCCTAATACCAGGGGATCGACCTAAGTCCGCGGCGAAAGAGCATCGAAGTCGTCGTATTAACTTCCATGTGGTCGCCGTCTAGTTTTACGGCTTAGGCTTAAAGCGAACGCGTCGACCTGACCGGCTTGTATTTCAATTAAGTCGCCTCGGAAAACGAAAAAACGAAACCTGAAACGCGGCACATTTATTGATAGGCCTGCCGGGCCAACGTGCCAGACGAGTAATTGATGTGCCCGATTTAAGCGCAATTGATAAGCGGCCGGAGTGCGGACCTGAATGCAGACCTGAATTGCAGATCGGATCGGGCTGGCGTATAAACAAAGCCCTGCTTCGATGTTCGCCCAGCCTTCTGCTCCGAACTGTCCATTAAAAAGTCAGCAACTGTAGCTAATTAAAGCGACGTCTGAGCAGAGCTCGAATCAAATTCGGCGCATATCAAATTATGAACACAGCTGGCAGCAATTGCCGCCGGAGCCACAACCTGGCGCACATGGATTGGCCATCATCCAAACACACACGTACATATGCAGGCAGACACAGTGAACCCTCGGAAGGGAAGCTTATTATCCCCAGAAGGAATCTAAGTCGAGGAAAACAGCAAAACGACGGGGTCGCGACACTGGGTTCCTTATTAAACATGGCAGCCATTTAAGGTGTCGATTCCCTCGGAACTCGTTTTCAAATTAAAGTTGAAAATAATTTCGATCCATTTGAAGCTGACATGGACAAGCGAATGAAAATTGTACTCCTCCGATTGAGAATAACAGGGGTACATCAAGCGATGTATTCAAATGTACCTCTCAAGCTTCACCATTCGAGTGCTCACTGTCCCTTCATGAATGAAAGTGGTTAATGCCATATGGGTTGTTGGAAAAATGAGTAATAACTTCGAGGGACGCTTCTCGGAGAACCCTTCATACTCCGTACTTTCGCATTGTGTCATTTCCGCTTTTTGCCTAATTTCGAAGCACTTCCGCTTAATTAGAAACTCGCCTAAGAATCATAATAAACTGGGGAAGGGTCAGAGAGGGCTCTTTCCCATCGACCACATTACCCATCCGAGCTGGCCAAAAACATGTCCATCGCCCGTATTTGCTCCGTAAATTCTGTTATTTTGTTTTCCTACGAATGAATCTATCCCCTCCCCCTGATTTCCAGCCCCCTTGAATGGACTTCGTTGGCTCTTATCGATGTTTGTCTAGTTTATGTGCCGCGCTTGTGTTGTTTTTGGTCTTCATTTTGTTTGGTCCGTGTTTTGTTTGTCTGCAACACCTAGGGCCGAAAGAGGAAGAACAACCCAGCAGGCGGACGTCAAGCTGAGCTCAAAAAACCAAATGCGACATGACCACGACTCAAATTTCCATCGACAATCACCGTGGTGCAAGATCCATGGAGATGGAGTCGAGCTCGACAGGAATGAGTATCGAAAAAGATATGATAACTGTAATCCGAGAAAAGGGATGGTTTACTTATGGCCTGGGTATTTGATTGCAGCTTAAAGTGAGGCTTAAATGGAAATGAGAAGATCGGTGAGACAGCTGCTAAACTGGTTGGGGATATGCTAAATTATAAATCCAGGGTTATTAATTCTCTGCCTTATGTGAAGCACAAACGTAAGTACTATTGCTACTGCTACTTCATCAACTTAATTTAATACCATGTAAACTGTAAAGATGGATCCTCAGAGTTCCAATACTCTGGGTCAGGGGTTCGGCCAGAAACATTCCGGGAACATTTCTGTAATGGTCACTAAGCCAAAACCAAACTGTGCAGCCAACTAAATGTGGCGAGCACCATTACGGATCTTATCTGCGGCCCTTAGCAAAAACATGAAACATTCCCGAGTGCTCTTATCGCGCTTCTTGGCTCCGCAACTTTGGCCATTCCACTGTGCAGCAAATGAAAAGTTTCTGGGTCGGAGGGGTCGGAAAAGCGGGGAAGGTGGGCGGAAAACTTTCAGCAAAGCAAATGCCTAATAGACATTAGCCCAAAACCTGATTGCCTTGGACAGTGCCTTTATACTCTACTTTGCGAAGTAGGCAGGAGTTCCAAAATACTGTTTTATCAGCGGCCTTATCGTTAAAGGGATAAATATTTGAAGTGATTATTCCAATTATTTTAAACTTGCTTCTTGCGTAACATTAGTAATAATATATAAAACTAAATCAATCCCGTGCCTTTCTAATATACAAACTTGCAACTTTAAGGGTATATATAGCCTCGACATCAGGCTGAAACCTTACTCCATCGACCTAACCTCTGTGTTCCTGGTGTTGCATTACAAGTGGAAATTTTCAGTTTTGCAGCAATTTAGTTTAATTTCTTTTCGGCTGCCGCACGCCCGGAACATAACGAGCGTGGTTAATTGTAGCGATATACATACTCGTAAAAGAGGTCGGGGATGGAGTCGGAGTCGGAGCTATCCTGACGAGAGGCAGACACGTAGAGTCTGCCCCTGGCCGGGCGAGTCGCGACCTTCCCGCCCCTGGAATCCCCCCAGCCACCCCCTCGCCTGTGTTGTTGCTGTGTTGGCAGGCCGCGTTTTGTTCCAGACGGTGGCAAATGTGTCATTAGGCATGTTTCATGACCCTTTGTCATGCACAAATAATTATAATTTAATGCACTTGCGGCAGGTCTCAGAACGCGGGGGGATGAGGTTGCACAGGGGGTTAGTTGAGATTTCCAGATAGCAGTCCTCTCGAATACCCCTCCTCTTTAATATCAAGCTTTCAACAATGAAAAAGAGGGGCTGCTTTAATTAATTGTAGCAGTTATAATGAACAACGAAAAACGCAGGAAACTGCAAAATGTTTACTAGTCTTTAGTCTAAACGCAGACTACAAAAACTGGTTACATGCATGGCATATTCATTTTAAAGAAATAATAAGGTTTTATTATTTGAAATTAGTCCCAGGATGTATATACAGTTCTGTGTCCTATTAAAACAAATCACAGGTAGAAGGTAGTCTTTCTGACCCTACAAAGCGTAAATATTCTTGATCAGGATTACTAGCCAAGTCGATGTGACCATGTTCATCTGTCTGTCCGTATTAACGCTCATATCAGATCAGGACACTATAAAATCCAAAAAGTTAATAATGAGCATTCAGATTTAAGACTGATGTACCACAACTAGCTGCGTAATAGGTATCTTATAGTCGAGAAACTCGACTATAACGTTGAATTCAGATATAACAGCTGTTTCCCGAGAAACTCGCGACAAAATTGGTTATTGCTACTCGCTACACTGAACAGATTTGATTCCATAATTCAACCGTATATAGGCAGCTGGGAGGAGGCGAATCAATTACAATCCGGTCATCAAAGAGATTTCCCTCACCTTCTAGATTGCAGCTTTCCCGGGGATTCCGCCAGCACCTCGGGGCTGTCGCAGTAAGTTCTACTTTACTTTGTGCCACATAATTGCCACAATTCGCTGAAGTTGCCAGCCACGAGTGCTCCGCCTGGCAATTACGAAGGCGCAGGATGTGTTTTAGTGTCGCCCTGCCCCCAGAGAAGCGGGGCTCCCATTTCAGCCCATCTTGTCGCATCTAATTTGCACAGCTCGCGGCTAAATATGAAAAGTTTGTCGTGGCTAATTTGCTTTATGGCATTTTAATTGTATTTGCCCAGCCTGGGAAATTGCTGGCTGCCGACTACTGATTGCCAGTCTGCTTGCTGAAAAGTTAATGAGCTTATGAATTTCAGATGGATGTGGCCCACCCGTGCACCCCAGTGGAGCAGTGAGCTCCGATGGTACTCCTTCGGAGATAGTTCCGCGCCTTTGTTGCTGATAACCGCATTAGGCAATTATCGATAATTTATGAAAGTAATTGAACGCCACATCGCATGTGCGGATGTCTGTTTGGCCCCCGACGAGCCTTGTATCTGTATCTGTATCTGTATCTGTAGTTGTATCTGTATCTGTATCTATATCTATATCAGTGTTTGCCGGCTGAAAACACAAATGAGCACAGCAGGGCTCGCCGAGTGCAGATACAATTCTTATAAATAGACAACAACAGCGGCCCTTGTCGACAGTTGGCAATCATCATCGTCAACCAACTAGGCAAACACAAACAGGGGCTACAAAAGGCCAACTAAGTTGCCGAAGCTACTGATACCCTGGGGTTTCTAAGGCAAAGACTTGACAGCCTATTTATATACCAGCACAGTCGGGTTAATGGTGAACTTACAAGGAATATCTGTATTATTGGTATAAAGCTGAAATAGTTCGCTTAAACAATTCGAATTTCAGCACGGCCTTTCTTTGGGAGTCTCGTTGTAGTTTGGGCTAAGGGTTTAACATAGGTCTGGATTTTTATTTATTTTAAGAACGCTTGAAATATTACATCATCAAGCTGTCTTAGTTCAGATCATTGAATTATGTTTTCGTTGTGTGACTCTATTAATGAATTCACGCAGTGTTCTGTTTTTAGAGTCATACTTTAATAGTCAATTGCCTGATGTTGTAATTAACGAAGTCTTTAATCTGTGCAAGTCATGACAGCTGAACTATACAAGCTAATTTAATTTCGAAAAGTTTAATAGAATAAACATTTTTGTATTTTCCAGTTCTGGTTTTTGAACTTTCAACAAAGATTCTTTGCAAGCTTTAATATCTAATATTTTAATACTGATCCCCGTACATCCCAAAGAATTCTTGAATGAGCGACAATACAATTGTGATAAAGTTCTTTAATTATTTTGCTCGTATGCTTAAAACAAAACTTATTTAATAGCATGTTTTAATTAAAAGTAACCCAAATGGCAAATAATGTGCAGTTTTAATGTGTAATGTAAACTGTTATATCTCTGGGATTACGTTCTTAGTAACTCTACTAATAGTTTTGCCAAATAGACTGACTAGTTGCAACAACCCGTAATTTGGCATTTTTACGAGGTGCTTTGCTTTCTGGTCGACATCAACTATAGAATTTAACGCCAATGACTTTCTTTGGCGTGTTTCGACCTCATCTGTATCTGTGTCTATAACGCTCCAACTGAAACAGGGACAGATAGAGAACATGTCAATATTGGCAACAAAGCATTGTCATTAACGAAACCAAATAAAAACATTAAATGTTAGCTGGCATGGCAGGAAAGTACACACCAAATACATAAAACTGTGTTCAGAATTTCGTGTATTTGTGGACACACGCAGTCGTACTATTTATTGTGTGGGTCTGTATTTGCCTGGAAAAGTTGTTTCACAAATAAATAAGCGCTTCGGAATGGAAACATTCGCTCCATTGCCCATAAATATTTGTTACCGCTTATGTTGATTCAAATGGTTCGGATTGCCAACTGATAAATTGTTGCGATGGGCGGAGGAGTAGGGTTGGGGTTACCGGAATAGGATTCGGCTTTATAGCCTCACTTAATTGTCACCCAATCGACATAATTTATAATAAGTGAAATGACAGTTAACATAGGTGGGCATCTAGAGTGATCGTAATAGAAACTAAAATATAATCAAACAACCCAGATGGTTTTCAAACACTACATTCATGAATTCATCTGAATACCATGAACTACTATTAAAGTACTCTATAACACTGAAAATAGTAATATAGTCTAGTAATGACCACCCTCACCACATTAATATGATGTATTAATTTTCCATTCGAACTTACCGTATTTACTCATTATATATTTTTTTATTGACAATATTTAATATACAATTATTATTCAACCTGCAGTCGACTTCAGAGCGTTTACTCCGATTCGTTTTATAGAGAATGTTTCGTTTTTAGCCACCATCGGCACTACGGAAATGTCACTGTCCGCCTTGTAGGAGTATCGTATGTTGTATCCTTTGGATCCGATTTTGTAGGAGAGCAGTAACCATCCTTCATGCGGCGCTGGGAACCTTTGCTTAATCTCCCCATCGAGCTCTGAATTTCCGTCAGTATCTGCGATTACCGATTCCCGTCGAAAAGCCGATCCATCTGGATGATTGATCTCCAGCTGGTAGCCCCTGCCGTAGGCTGGTGTGACTTTTGAGTAACTCAAGCTCAGGATGAGAATCCACTGGGAATAGTCACTCTATAAAGAATAATTCATGATGACTTTCGGACTCACCAGAGATACTAGTCTGGAAGACATGGTGTTGTACCCACTGACACCGAATTGCAACTAGATGTGAAGTGTTCAAAAGCTCAGAATATTCGACAGATGAAGGTGCGCAAAACAAGTTTGAATGCAAAATAAAATTGAATTCAGATAAAAAGCGGTAGAACCACCCAAGAACCAGCCATCCAGGTAGGTGGCTCGAATCTTTAATTACACTTGCGATTTTGTATTACTCATGCATATTATTTTTCAAGTTTGCTCACTGACATCTTAATGATGTGTTCTCAATCTTCTGCTGACTATCTTTTTGCAGATACTTGTGAGTGAGGTAAGCAATAGATCTGTCGAATATATATATTATCCCGAACATCCCGAAATATGTACATCTTATTAATTGCTCCAACCTCACAAAGGTGTTGAGTGGGGGAGCAGGCTTTGGTGTTTATTGGAGGCCGATTGAAGTGAGTTCCGCGAACGGCCTCTTTGATTTCCAGACTTTGGCTCGGAGCCCTTCTGCCTTATCGAAGGCTCGCACACACAGTCACCTGTTCGATGTCTGTTTGCCCCTTTTAGCGGCATGTGTCTGGCCATCACTTACCACCTCAATTTCCCGAAAACCGAATGCATCTAATAAATAGGCGCACAATTAACAAGTTCCTAGTGATTTATGCCGACGTCGCCGCTCGCTTGGGTTGTTACTTGCGCTGGGTTGGGTTGGTTCGGGATGGTTTGGAATGGTTTGGGTTGGGTTGGGCACTGTTCGGATCGGATCTGGGACTGCGATTTTATGGGCACCCCGACCGAGCGGCGGAACAATGCAGGAGATAATTTTTTACGAGCCACTCGCTGGGCACGCCATATGCTCGGGATGGAACTGGACAGGGAGAGGGCAGGTAGACTCTGGATATGTGGCCCGAGATCCAGGGCCCTTCCACGGACCGCGTGTGTGCAATTAAACAATTTCGGGAAGGGCGTTGGACATGCGCTCAGCCTTGACAGGGAATCTCATTTGGGCTGCAAAGTCAATAGAGGGGCTGTCAGATCATCGGGTTCCGAGGGACGGGTTGTCTTCGGGGGAAATTTAATTGAATTTCGTTGAAGAAGTGCCCGTGCGCCCAAGGGCTTGGATTATATGATAATTCCATTTCGGGAACTCGGAGGAAATACATAATGACAGACGTGGTAACAAGTTTAAAATTGAAATATTGACGAAGCTACAACAATATCTTGGTATCCGTTCAGATACCATATTCAATCAGAAATTATTTTTAATTATAAAATTTAATTTAAAAATTTAAGTGGCTTATTCTTGAACATCCTTTCCCACAACGAATGTTTTCCGTGTGCCGTCGAGAAGTTCCCTCGAGCCATCTGAGACAGTTGTCCAGGGAAAACTTTTCTAATTGCTCCGCCTGCAAGTTTTGCCTCATAATTTCCAAGCTGCGGCGTCGATTGAACAAAGCAATATTTGCGCAAGTAATTTTCGGTCCAAAAAACTTCCACGTTCCTGCTCCCAGATCCAGAGTCGAGCTGAGATGGCAGAAACGGCGGACCAGAAATGATTTCCCAGCCACGTACTGCGGCACGTTGCCAACTTTAATCTCTCGAGCTGATTCCCGACTCCGTTCCGCCCGGCTCCACCCGCCCCCACTAATTTTCGTTTAAAAGCGCAATTTATGTGAGCTCAGCAGTTTCGCTCTAATACGAAATCAAATAGAACTTTTCCAGCGGGGCTGGCCCAGCTGAATACTCGTATATGGATTTTCACGAGGAGTGGCGAGGCGGAGGCAGGGAAATCGTTTTGTTTGCCGGGCTCATCTTGATTTATGGTCAGGGAAGTTCGCACATTGGAGATGCCATTATTTTGCGTATTTATACAAATGCCTTTCCCCACACATGAACATACACTCGTAGTAGCTACGTGCCTCGCCATAAATCAATAAATGAAATTTACACGCATATTTCGTGTTACGTGCCGGGTGGAAACTCACCAGATAAAGCTCCCTCCGAGGGCAGCGGAAAACTTTCCCCGTTGGAAACCCGAATCTGTCGAATCATCGGTGCAATTCATTTTTCTTCATTAGGCGTAATCTAGGCTTTCTACGGGTCATCCTCGCGGAGCGGTAGCAGGAAAACCAGTTAATTGCCGCCCAGCTTCCTCCACGCTCCCCACTCCATGCATTTGTCCAATCAAACGCATTTGATCATCTCGCAGGAATGGAATCCTTAGAAGTCCCATACCGAAGCAGTAATTTATGCGGCTGCTTCTCGGAATGGATAAATGAGACTCTGGCTGCGATGACAGGCCAAGAGGCCTTGAAGGGGCATATATGTATGCCCAGATATAGACTCCGTCGAAGGGGAAACCCAACAGCAGCAAACCTCATCTACATCAGTCGAATTTTCAAATGGGCCGTGAGTTCCAAGTTAGTCACCACAGATACAGTGGAGTTTTCCGACTTCAATAATTTATGTAATTCGATGCATGAGTTATGCCGTCTAACAAAGGTTACTAGAAAGAGCCAATGATAGCTTAGATATAATACTATCAATCTAAAATCAAAAGCTGATAACTTCTTTTCTTGTATGGATAATAATCGGCTGTTACATGAACTTTGCCATATGCAGCGTACCCTTCGCATAAAACACCGGGTGCAGGAAATTTAGCCATGCCCCAAGACAGATCTGCGAGATGCACGAGGAGGGAGCCCGTATGTCGCGGTATACATAGTCCGCAGCACCAGAATGCCCATAAAAATGGTGCGCATTGTTGTTGCCCGCACTGCAGTGGGGGGAAGCAAAAACAACGACGGCAGCAGCAGCAAAAAAAGAAGCATATAAACAACAATGTCATCAACATAATTGTATGTCAAGTGAGTGGCAGCAAGAAGCGTTGAAATCGGTACATGGGCGGATACCAGAATATTATGTGGGGATCGAGTGTTTCAGCAGGCAAAGCCAGACTAAGAGCCAGATCCACAAGACTCAACCGTATAACATATACTCGTAAATGGGTCTGATCTGTATAATTCGCCGCAGTTGCTCCCCACCGAACTGCCACGAAATAAGCCACTGGACCTGAAGGGCAGGAGCTTGGGAAGGGGTAGGGGTAGGGGTAGGTGCCTGCAGGGCTCCCTGAGAACTATAAAAAGAAAGGGTGGGGGAAAGGCGATGCCAGGAACCACTCGAACCCGAGACCATGAAGAGACAATGCAATCAAAGGAGCCACCAGCAGACGTTGAATTTTCAGGGCGTCAAACGGGAGGGGGGGCGGAGTATCCCCCTATTAGACAGTCGGTTGGGGCAATGAATGAGTGACGAGTCGTGCATAAGCAATATTAAGCCATCGCAAAACAATAGGGGCGCGGCTGAGGGAAGGTGGGATGGTTCCGCCCCTGCTGATGAACACGCTCTCAACTAATTCGAGCCAAGTTTTTCCGCCAGTTAGTGCCAATTTCGATAGAACTATTGGTTAGATAATACTCGCTATTTAGAGCTCTTAATAGCTTCATAATCCTCCGCTTTGGAAATTAGATCTGCATTCAATGGAAGGACATTCAGCATTCGTTGTGTGTCGTTCAGGGTAACTACCCTTGTGGGTCTGCCTCCTCCGAATGCGGCTCATATCGGATCATATGTACGATGTGCGGCTTAGGCGATGCGGGTCGTCCGATGACAAAAACACGGATTTAGCTGCCGCTGCACCTAGCATTCAGTAATTCTCCATTCACGTCAGCGGCATCATGAGGCAGCAGCGCCGTCATTGTCGTCTCCAGTGTGTCCCCCAACCACCCAACCACCCAGCCTCCCATGGAACCCCATCCTCCTCGTCTCGACGTCATCGTCGTTGTCGTCGTCATCAGCAGCAGAGGCGGTCGTCGTTGTTGGTTTGTGTGTCATTGAAATGAAACGCCGGGCGACGCCTCTTGAGCGGAATTATTATTACCACTTATGTAGTCGCCATCGCCATCGCCAGCAGAAGCAGAAGCAGCGCAAACTGGCATTGTTTTCCCACTGCGAGGCTTGGTTTTGTTTGCTTTCCTCTTTTCTATTTTGTTTCGCTTTTCTCGCATCTGTGCACTGAGAAAAATCACTGAAATCTGTAAGTCTGTACTTGCAACTTCGGTGTAGAAGGTTTGATTTAGTGCACAGATGTAGTATTTCGGAACAATCTTCAACAGGAACAACCCAGACATAATACACACGATTTGAGTTCATTGTAACATTTATTTTTCCCTCTGCACATGCAACTTTGTGCTCTGGCTACACTCATTTCCACATGAATGCATCAGCAGCAAGAGGGGTCGGGCAGGGGATGCCATGTGTGGCATACCGCACGAAACTGTGGACCCATACCCATGCCCATTCCCGAACCAAACCCAGCCAAACCGACCCGCCATAAACCGCAAGTCGTTAAAAAATGTTTGAAAATTGTAGCAGCGCAAATACTTGTAAATAGATGACTATGATGACGATTGCGCTGCGGATACGGATGCAGATGCAGATGCGGAGGAAGGTGGAGTCCTCGTACTCCAGATACAATTCCACATAGACCATATAGCATATGGACACTCAAGAGTCCCCAGAGTGCCATTCTGATATTGCCATTGGGAATACCGCTCACACTGGGGGGCTTCCGATTTCCCAGTACTATTGAGTTTTAAGATAAAATATTTCAATTGAAATGGTAGCATAGGTTGCAAGTTGATAAACCCCTAGAGATCTCCCGCAATTAGTAAATATTACATTTATGTATATACGCTAGTTAGTTACTATATCTCCATATCACAAGGTATCACTAGTACTGTACATATTTTGATGCAACTAATCATAGGTTGAAAATACCTAAAAGTAACCAAAAAACACTACTACAGGGAACCTTGGCTAAGATACTGCGGTGCAACAAGTATAAAATGATTTCAAAACGTTTACTGACGTGTCTGGCGATTCTATTCTTAGGTTTTATTCTTTGGTTCTAATAGGTTGACAATGGTTACACATGTATGAAATTTCAGTTCGACACGTACAAAGGTCGTCATTGAAGCTACCACGCTTTCTACCTAGAAAGAGCCTATTGTGCGGCACAAACATCTCATGTACTTTTGCGGAGAGTCCAACACACATCCGTCAATAGCAATGGCTATTTCCAGCATGGAGTTCTCGGCGATTTCTCCTCGATGGCCACTCGAGGAGAATGGCAATGGCAAGTGGCTGTCAGTCGCTGCTCTATAAAAGGTCTCACATATGCCTACATAGCATCCGCAGAATGCCCCTAATGTCCACTTACCAGCAGCCTACTTAAGAACACGTCGTGCCTACGAACATGGCAGTCGATCGATCTGCAAACTTGGGTCTGCGGATATCAGAAGCGGACCCAGACAGATAGATCTAGTTCCAGTTGGAGGGAGGCGACTTTGGGAGGGGAAGAATGGCGAAGTGCACTCAGAGAAAAGGTCTGGAAAGTGATACAATGTGCTATTGAAATGAGCAATAAAATGCTATTGGTTGGACTAAAGGTATACTCTCTCGTTTAAATCAATGATTCGGTTGTCTGTCGATTGGAACATTTCGATCCATGCACATGGGCTCCATTTACTTCATATTTAATTACCATTTCAACTAAACGCTTCGCAGAGCCCAATTAAAATCAAGTTAGTGCCGCATAATTGGGGAGTTCAATAAATTGACCGCAAACGATTAGAAAATCAATACTTGCCACAACATTTTTCCATGTGCGTAGCACTCATTAAATGCCAAGAACATGCGACATGTAAATGCGGGTTGGGGTTGATGTGTCCACGTCTTCGGGTTCGTAAATACCCTGGAGGATTGCGGGTGGCGACGCACCTTCGTCGTCCCATTTCGAATTCAAAATGCAACGCCGGTCATGCAAACTTTAATTACACAACTGCGCAGTGGCCAACTGGCGACATCGGTTACTCCATGTCCACCGTGCGTGCTCATCTGTCTCCAGTCCGATCAAGTTAGAGATGGCAAATAAGTCATTATTAGTCTAATACTCATTTGACTACCAATCGATAGATCTGATCCAAAGATGTGACAGATATTATGATATCTGACATATTATAATGAAATATATATTAATATATATATCATTTCTAAAGGCCTTATCAGAATTTTATGTAATTAATAGTTTCCTATACCTATATACTGGTTGCCAAGGCATAATACACTAATACTTATTTGCCGAATAGCAACACTATTATATATAGTTAGAATATAATATAAGATATTTCATAGTTGGAAAATCCGCCTTAATCTGAATTACGTAGCACTATTATACCAATACCTATTGGATACCAATTGCCATCCCTTCAAGAGTAGTTTTCCCCCTCCTTCTCATCCGATTCTTTCACATTATGACCATCTGGACTCGTCGGCTGGCTAAATGTTGCTCATTAAGTAAATTACAATTGCTGCTTCGGCGTTTTTCTTGTCTTCGTTTGCATGTCGCATGTGGGCGTGGCACGTACTTTTCCGGATGAAGAAGGCGGAGCGGGTAGCGGGGATCGGGCGGACTGGCACTGGTTATGTGTAATTAATTTTGATTAACGGTTTCTGCTCCGGCGAAAACTTTTAACTTAACTGGATAGCAAGTTACAAGAGCGTTTCGGTGCGTTACATTTTCCTTTTGCCCGTCTGAAGTTTCGGTAAGGAAGCTCGAGCGAAGGGGAGTGAATAGTAGTCGGCTGCTGGGATTTGGTGGTTAATGTTAAATGAAAGGTTACCTGCAAGGGTTGTCAGCCATGACGACGGGGGAGGAGCTGATAAGTTGCCACAGGCTGTAATCCAAGAATCTGGGGCCACGTGGGGGAGGAAGCCAAGCTGAAAAGTTTGCAGCTCGACGACGACATTGCTAGGGATATAATCAAAGGTGCTTTCCTTGAATAACGTATATTGGAACAGGTGCACGAGAAGCGAGGAGGAATGGTGTTTACATAAACCAAAACAGTTCCTAACTCATTTTATTATGAGAAAGCATTTCCAGGCCTTGGGGACCTCCAAGTTTGTTCTTGAAAGGTGGGGGGTAAGTGAAAAAGGTTACACGTATGATTTCTTTTCTTCATTAACCCCTTAATACTAAATGGCAAAGGGAGTCTTTCACTACAACTTTCCCCAATTTAATCCACAACTGATTAGCTCATGTTTGGAGCCCGCAACAATGTCTTGATTAATTATCACGCCCACAATGCAAATTACACTGCCATCCTATCCGGTGAAATATGGCACAGCTGGGTAAGCCATGGTGAGCCCCGACTACCGATACCCCGTGCCACTCCTCATTTGGGCTTGTGCAGCAGGCGAAGGAGGAGAGATGTACATATGTATAGAAAAAATGATGGCCTACTCGGGCGTCATAAATTAAAGCCAAACAAAATAAATCAATAAAGATTAAATCTTACGTGAGGCACACACAATTTGAAGTGCTCGTAGTTTGGAGGCATAATCAGCTCGCTATGCCCGCCCGTATCTAAGTATCTGAGTATCTGGGTATCCGAGTATCTCTATCTGTCTGCCGGCATCTGCATCCGACTTCGAATCCGAATCCGAATCCGAATTCGTATCTGGGGCCTCCTCCGCGGAGGAGAACGTGTGTCTGCATATGAAAGGGCCGCCTTGTGTCGCCCTCCTCTGCCGAGTGTCTTTGGCAGCCCTCGGAAACTACTTAAGTATTTAGGTCTCTGCGCAGTTGCCTCGCATTTTGAATGCTGAATAGGTATTTAAATTTCATACAAATTCTATGGGCCAGTCTGGGGCTCTGCTTTTTCTGCCTTTTGAGGGCCTGAAGAAAGGAAAGAGCGGCTCAGCACTGCGAAAGGCCGTCCGATTCAGTCAGACGGAAAGCAGCTTAAAGTCCCCTCTCCATAGCTCGACATCCGCCGACTGTTTTTTAGGCTCCAGCAGGAGGAACAACTGAACACCGTTCGGATACATCCACACATATCGGTAGAGAATGCTTGCGCTTTAATAACACGCAAAATAATAATGCCGGTAATAAAAAAGCTGCCATGCAGCATCAACAATGCAAATGAAACAATCAACTCGCTGCCACACAATGGAGGTTTTAGAAAAAGCGGGAGTCTCTTTTCGTTCTGCAATGGGTTATGGCGACCGGGGGATTGGGCCTTTGTTGGATCTGGTTGGGCATGACATAACTCAGCTTGTAAACTGGTCCATGATTACGAGGCGATATCAATGGGTGGTCGGTTCCCCGAGGAACTCCCGCTCAGATGGATAAGCTGGGTGCAACGTGCGGATGAAATTTGCACAGAGTTACGGGTTTCCAGCGGACCCATTCAATAGGAACTTTTCGGCGAAGGTATTCGTATTTCCTAGCTAAGGAAAGGTTATGAAAAGTTATACAACTCCATGGTATATATAACACAAGACTCCGCTATATTATTTATATATAGCATTGCTTTATTCATTTACCCATTTACCCTTTTCAAAGATAAACTTTTGTTGACTAATTCGGCTGGGTTTTGCTGTACAAAGTTCAAACGGCGATTGATTGCGGCTCAAACGATTTTTTCCACCCATAAAAAGTATAATAGATTCGTACCCTTTTCTATGCGCCCCGAGTTCTAGATAACGTTCCTATACACATTTTTTAATTTACAACCACCGATCGATCCTTTGCCCAGTCATTATCGTCGTGACCAGCAGTCCGGCAATCCACGGGCTTCACTCAGCCACGACTGAGCAGATAAACGATAAATGAAACGGTGCCCGAACACTTTTTATTAATAAGTGCACATTAATGTTTGCTTGATTAAGCGCTCAATCAAATGAAATTCTATACGCATGACGTCCCGAACAAAAAGTGGAGGAACATGCGGAAAGGAGCGGACTCGACAATGCACAATGGGTGAGGCCCAGTCGCAGTCCTTGAGGATGGAACAATCCCCACTAATTCCGAGGCCTCATTTCCAATGAACATAACTCACATCATGCGACGCTCGACCGTTCTGTTCGTTCGAGTTCTTCTACTTCGATTTTCGTGCGCCTGATGTTCTGGATTCGTTTTCCTTTCGGGCCCATCAATCATAATAATATTTCAGAGCTAACACATCAAAGGAGGAATCTCGGTCTGCGTTTTATTTTCGGCACTTGTACAAACACCCGCATATGTATCTTCTACTGCTGTGGATGTGCACTGCTCTCACTTTTATAACCCATCGCCAAAGAAGAGTTTGCAGACATTCGATTACTAATAATGAAACATTTTCAATCATCCAAAAATGTAAGTTTAGATACACGGTCAGTATCTAGAGTTCCAACCTAACCCATCCTGACAAGATGGACGGAATATCTGCATGTACGCGCCCGAGATACTTTTTTCCGTGTAGCTGAAACTGTGTCTCGCTGGATTTTTCAGCGGAAGTGCCACGGCGATGCAAGCTGCACCTTGCGATGATGTCCGCCCCTTAGTCGTCCTCGTCACTTTAATTGTTTGCACAGCAGCCGAGTTCGTTGGGATCTGGTTTTTATCTGGCCCGACACACATTTACCGTTCTGCTGCCCGGCATTGTTCGTCCACAAGGACTCCTCCTCGGCACCGTGTGAATTTCCCAGGAGCCCGAGAAGAGGGTTCCTCCTCCTCCTTCGTTTATTTGCAATTTTTTGCATTCAGACGAGAGTTCAGGATGTTTGCACCTTTTCACAGTTAGGATGAACGGACGGACAAGCGGACGAATGGATGGATGGATGGATGGGAGCATCCCTGTAAGCGAGTATCTGGCAATAAGTACAACGTATCTGGTTGCTTAATGACAGGTTGAAAGAGGCGACCTTCCCCGGAATCATTAATGCGCCATACGAAGCAATTTAATATACGAGTATGCACTTCGTTCTGGTGGAACAACCCCTAATGGAAGGGCGCGGAAGGAGCGAGGAAAGCCTTTAGAAAATTGCTCACAGTCGAGTGTCTCCGAAATGTAAATGCAAATACAACGAGTACAAAAGTATCTCAAGTATTAAGCATTTCACGACTTGAGTACGAGTTGAATTTTAATGCGGCGATCTCAAGAGGCGCACACAAAAACGAAAACGTAAAAGAAGAAAGAAGCTCAAGTGCCCAAGGAATCGGAATAAGAATCCGAATCTGAGTTGAAAAACGCCGAACAACAAGCAATATAAAAAGCAATTGCTATAAATCAAATAAATCATGGGAAGCTCAGCTCAGTAGAGTGGAGCGTATTTGCACATGCTGGGAAAGATTCGAGACTACTCGAGGGCCGAGATCCCAGGGAACTCCAATCCCTCACTCGACCAGGTCGATATCAGCTGGCCTTTGAACCCGCTCGCGAACCGAATCGAAACACACTTCCAGTGCCATAGAGTGCTGTTCGAGCGGATCGCATAAATTCAGGGATCACATCAATATAATTAAATCGAGTGATGGGGATTAACAAACATGTTTCGTTCTTATTTATCTGCCAGACTCGACCACTCAGATTTATGGCCCCACTTGCGATACCTGCATACTAATTAGTTCGATTACAAATTGTCGCAAAGCGATTGAGAACATCTCGCAAAATGCTAATTTCGAATGCGCCTGCTGCTGATGTCAAATGAGCTCCATAATGAATAAAGATTGTGATGTCAAACGAAATGTAACGTAATTACCAAGGGGTGAATTAATTGACTACACACATTACTCTGGACTCACACATAAAGTCAAGTACTCGAACGTCTTATAAATGGCACTTTAAAGTTGCTATATTTGCTTTTATTTGATAATATGCTGCTTAATTTAAGCTACTTATTATTAGTCTAAAATATCTTTGAATTGGCACTTAATATCGTTCAATATTCAGGCCTATACTGACTCGTCAATAAAATATCGAATCTGCCCCTTCCAAATAATCACATTTACCATTTAATGTAATCGGACTTCCTATCAAAGCGACTGGAATGTATTGAAATTAATTTAAACAAGCTGCCTTTCAATCAGCCCTAATTCCATTACGAATTTTCTCATGCGCCCGGCCATTTGTGACTTTTCAAAGGAGATGAAAATCGATAAACATAATTTGAATATTCGAGTGAAAACACATGGGTGCCCGTGAATAACTGCCTTTCGAAGCGATGAATGAAAGCAATTGTTGGAATTCAACAGAAGTATTTAGTATACTAGGAAGCCTCCATCGCTTCCATTTAATTCAAAAGAAATGCAAATTTCGCTTTGTGTGTTATTCAATTTGAGAAGTAAAAAGCAGGCAGCCGAGAAGCAGCCCTGCATTTAATGAATTATCCAGAAAATGCAAATGCCAAGTGGACCGCCGCCGTCTGAGCCCGAAATGGAAGATGACTGTGAGGATTTGCAGGCCGCGTCTGGATCTGGATGCCTGCCAGGCGGATTCAGAATCAGAATCAGAATCAGTATCTGCAGCTGAAGCTGAGGCCGAAGCTATGCGCTGCAGTTGAATGCTGAATGTTGAATGCTGCTGCGATGCTGCCAGCAATTGTTTGTGTTTACTTAGCGCTCGCTCCGCTCCTTTGTGCCCCTTTCAATGTTGCACGTTCAGGTCCGACGGGGCCTTGCCTCTGCTTTTGTGCCTCCGACTGGGCCAGCTCTCAGTTCTTGATTTTTCTGGCTCTGGCTCTGAATGTGGTTCCAGCCTGCCTAGACGACTTGGGCAGAGGGTCGAGAGGAGAGCAGCGCAGCGCAGCGCACTTAATCATATTCGATACAGATAAGCTTCACTGCCGGTACGTGCATAGAATTTGAGCATACATAATAATCATCGGCATGCCCAAGGAGGGGATGTCTGGTTGCGTGGCCAGGGGCAAGGAGCTTACCCATATTATGTACACTGGCAGAAAGAAGGGGGTAGATACAAGAGAAAAAAACATTCATGTGAAGTGTTTCAAACTTACGACTTCATCAGAATTTTTGATTATGGTTCCTACCATGAAATATCAATGAAAGGGGTTCTGTCCTCGTTTCATGACATCCCGTTAAGGAGCTAGGAGTATACCACCATTTCGCTCAGTGTAAGTCTGGTGAGCACCCGAAGTGTAGCTAGGAAAGCCCTATCATAAAGCAAACAAAGGGAAGAATGAAGCTGGAGAGACCGAGAGCTGGCAAGTAACCAGGGACAGTTTGCAGAACATGCCCAATAGACTGGGGATCAGACACCCCGACCCTGAGCAAACCATTTATAATTTCGTACTATTATTATTCTTTTCGAAAGGCTGCCGCGGCCATCCCTCCAACCGGTTGTTAGGCAGCTTTTAAGTTCAAATTATGTGCCGTATAACGTTGCCTGCCATCGAGTGCTTTAAATTTGAACTTGGCTGGCTGGCTGGAACGCTGGTGCGACCCCTGGCTGCGGTTATGCCCATTCGGGCATCCCGACCCATCCAGCTGGAGCCGAAGTCGAGGCCCAGCCCAATCCGCAAAACCGCAGTCGAAAAGTATCTTTGTATCTGCAAGATTTGCGCCATTTGATCTTTGGCTGCCGGCATGGCATCTCTTGTTTCTGCCTCATTTTTGCCTTTGTACAACTTTTTGTTTCCATATTTTTCATAAGACGGCTGACTTGGCTCAGCCTTTGTCTCGGGTTTCCAGCATATGCTGTCCAGTTGTTGCAGATGCGGTAATTCGCACGGCAGTTTAATCACCCAGTGGATGCGGCAGTGGGTCGGGGCGATCTAAAGAGGGGAATTAAGTAGCACTGGCTCCAGACTGCGCATATCTCAGAGCCCATATCAATTAGCAGGCCCTTACAGCCGATCCTCTTGTTTTGGATTGGGCAGGCGAAAGGGCTAACCGAGGTTCTCTGAGGTTTATTGAGCTTAATCTCGATATTTGCCAGACTAAAAGTACTGGTTCAAAGCCTCGTCCACAAAAAACGTATCATGTGGTTACAATAAGCCCTGAATCCAAACCAATCACAACAGTTAGGGATTCCAAATCATGCGTGATGGATTTCCACAGTTTTAAATATTCTGACTCAATCACGGACTCCTTTTAAACGAAAATTCATTTCTTTTCCTAATATTATTACATAAATTTCATTTGCTGTAGCTAAAATAGCAATCAACAAAGAATTTTGTTTGTTTTCTTACTCAGTAATTACGTTTTAGCCATGAAGAAAATCACTTCCCCATGGATTCTATGAAAATAATACTGCGACGTCATGGCAAAAGTTTCCCATGCGTTTTCTACCTCATTATCGAGTTTCAATTACTTGCATATTTTGACAGCATAAATTGGATACCTTGAAAACGATCGCCAAGGCAACTCAATCCCACATCAAATAAAATAGGCAATATTCTGTGATACCCAGCATCTTTTCGTTAAAAAGGATTTAAGGCTAGAATATATACGACATCTACTTGATCTCACATGAGTATAGAAACAAATTTCAGTTCCAAGATTAAAGCACATTGTATGCCTTTCTCATGGTATAAAACAATATACATCTTTCCGTTGAGTTACGTATCAGATACCTTTCGACCAACCGAATATTCCCCTTTGACCTTAGAAGTACAGGGTATGCAAGTTCCAACAACGACCCAATCACCAGCATAAATCCAATTAACTACAACTATCTACGAGGCTGACGGAAGTGCGGGACACAGGACATCGCAGACAAATCGGAAAAGTTGGGCAAACAGTAATCCAGTAATCCAGCAAGAATCAAAAATATTAAAAATAAAATCAATGCGAAGCGAAATATCAAAGGCGGAGTGTAAATACCAGAGGGTGACATTGACAAAGGGGTCTGGATGGGGCGGGGAAGGGTGTTTGGCAAACGCTTAATTGGCATTAAGCACGTTAAGAGGAGCGGTGAGAGGGTAGCGGGGAACGGGAAACGGCAGGGGAATCCCCGATCCTGTGGGGTGGCAAGTGCTGTCAGAGCCAGCCAAGCGTTGGCAGTTGTAATTAGGACAACGGCGCGCGGGGAATTTAAATCCATGCGGCTGAGTCTGAGCCCAAGTGAGCTGCTATTCTTTCCATCTCCTGGTGTCCTCTCTATTTACTTAGGCACGTCGTTCGAGCCCCGGATCGTGGTCCTCGGGCCTCGGTCCTTGGGCCGTGGGCCGTGGGCCGTGCGGCAGGAAAGCCTTTAATGCCCTCGGTAAACAACGGAGCGATTTGCGCACACAACTGTTGGCCGGAACTCGCCCATTCCACTGCACTGCGAGAAATTCAGTAAACACTAAACCATACCCGGCTATAGTATTCATCAGCAGCATCCTGCCGCTAGTGAGAACTTTCTGAGTGTACTGGTCCTCCTCCAAGCAGCTCCTGTCACGTTGCATGCCAACCAAGTTGCTGGAGGCTTCTGTTATTATTATTGCAATTATTATAATTGCGCACACATAGCCATCGACAGTTCGACGGCCAGAGTCCTGCCAGAGTCCTCCTGAGTCCTGCCCACACACACTGGCCCTGTCACACGTAAGTTGCACGCAAAAGTGGCAAGGGGCAGGGGGCGGAAGGCAGAGCCTGGAAATAAAAACTAATTCACTTCTGGCGCTTGGCAGTGCGCTCGTTTCCTGTCCCGTCGTCAGCAGATTTGCATAACTTTTTCCAATTTCCAAGCTCAAGCTGTGGCCAGGGCATACGTATGCTATATACTTTTATATCTATATGTATTCGCCTCATCCTCATCCTTGGCCCCATCCTCGTCCTCCTCCCCATCCTCATCCTGCGGCCATCTCCGGTTACAGGCGTCGTCATCGTGGCGCTGACGTTGCCCAGACTGCTTCTTATTTACGTCAATTGCTTGCGCATTCGCTTGGCCCTTATTCAGATACACTCAGCGGATGTGGGCGAATGTAGTTCATTTTGGTGCAAATTTCGGTGAAATTAAGGCGATTTTAATCACAGGCCAGCTTATCTGGTGGAATCGTAGATACTTGATGCATCTCGATCGTTCACTTTGTGAAGAAAAATCTAAATCTGCTCTGCTAGACTCTAAGTCTAAGAACGGGTGCAAGTTGCTGAAAGTCCTTCTCAAGTTCTGGATACTTAGTGAGCTTCAGACTGTAATCATTTTCTTATTGTGTGAGGCAACGTGGATAAAGGATAAGGAGTTCGGGAGCGGAAGAGGGAGTGGATGGGCCACCGAATGCCAGAGTTTTCCTCCTGCGTGGGCATTAGGTGTCAATTTTCAGCGTGGCGGCGAAATGCTCGGGAAATCGCTGAAATTTGCATGGCAGCCAACGCGATGGACTGGATACAAGCGAAGGGGGGGGATTTTGGGGAAGGTGGTAGGTACGTGGTAGGCCAAGGAGAAACCACTGAATTTCGCTGGGGTCTACTTGGATTACCAATTGGAGGGAAACACTTGAAGCTCGGCACCACGTGGAAATGAAAGTGTACAAGTTAATGGCATTTCATGCCGAGCAAATTAATCTGGCGAAATTTCAGCAAGACTTTCTATCGTATCCAATATTATGTTTCGCAGTTAATTACATTCAGATATCATCACTGCCTTGTTGAGTAATTTCAGAACGGCTAGGAGCCAACAATTTCTTGTCCGAATTCATTTCACTTATATCTAATTCGGACCTTAGTCTCAACTGCAATTTTCCTATTTTAGTTTAACGCCCTAAAAAGCCACACCTTGGGAAAGTCTTTATCTCAATTTTATAAACAAATACAAGAGTAGATATTATGGTATTCAGTTTCTTTTCTACTAAAAACCGTCGCATATCACGGAACGAATTGATGTGACCCGATATAAATTTGATTTTAACATCAAAGCCTTGAGAATCCCCGGCTCAGACTCGACTGGCATTGATAAAGTATAATTTAAAGTGCAGCCGTCACTACTTAACTTGGCCAGCTATCTCCACCGAAGGATCATCCCCTGCCAGACGCCCCGGGGCAATCTCCCGTTCGTGACCAATCAATAGTTCAATCCCTATCCCAATCGCAATCACGAAGAGCCAGCAGAAACTTCATCAGGCAAGTCATAAAATTTAATTAGAAAAGCATTTCTCCAGCGAGAGTGACTCCTCGAAGTGGGAACTCAAACACAAAACCTCCTTTATTGTTTTATGGCTGTGCGAAGAGGAGCAGAGCAAAATAAAATGAACGACGGCTGGGCCTGCGGAGGGATATCCTGCAAATGGGCAGGGTCCTCTGCTTCCAGGGACAGGCAAGGAGTCGTGCCAGGTCGGGAAACTGTGTGGCAGGCAGCAGGTGCAAATGAAAAGGACTGGGAAAAGGCGACTGCCAGGCGTCTTCTTGGAGCGGGAAAATCAATCGAGCAGCAAAATCAAAGAAGTTGTTCATCGTCGCCCACCAATAAAGCGATGTGCACTGCTCAGCAGATTTGTGGAGTTTTGGTCGAAAGTGGAACGATTGAATTCCTGCCAACTTGTCAAAATTGAGATGTCATCAACCTTCTTACGATTCCTACTCTCACATTTAGTTTTCAGGCCAGTTTAAACATATGAGTACCAAACTCTTTTCAGACAGCTTTAAACATTTTCCCAGCGTGCACTTACAAAACGAACCTTATCATTCTTATTTTTCTCTCCTCTCCGAGGTGTTTTTTTTTATTTTTTATTTAGCACCAAATTTGCGCAACGCGCTGAAACGTGGGCGTGTCGTGGCCCCCTGCCTAAAACGCGTTTATCAAAGTCAGTTCCCGAGGGTGGAATCGCAGCCACAAAAAGAAGAGGAGAAGCAGGGGGGGCGTGGCAGGTCCTGGCATCGTTACCGTTAGACGCGGCTTCCTTCTGTCGCTCCTAATGTGATACGCATCAATTTATGAATTTGAAATATTATGACTGATTTCGGGCGTCTCAAATGCGGCTTGTCTGTGGGTTCGGACTCGGACTCGGGTTCGGATCGGCTTTGGCCCTAATCTGGCCAACAGGTCAGGACGAGCGAGGGGTTGTCGGCAGAACGAGCAGCTTAGGTGGAAACCTGGCAGCACCCTCGGAATACCACTCGCACGACTCGCCAAGTAAATCGGAGCAGATAGTAGCTGCGCCAAAGGACAAAGGACCTCAATGAATCGGGATTTCTATTTTTACGACAAACTCAAACAAAAGCGGCGATTTAAAGCGAAGGACACCCAGGGATGAATCGTTCCATCTCGTGAAGGACATCCGACGCACTAATCAGGAAAGCCAAGCCGTGTCAGTTGGCAAACAAAGAACACGGAATACCTTTCCAACAGAGCACGGCTGAATTCTATAAATGTAAATGTATAATTAATGATTTGTACGATCTCCATCAAATAAATATAACACACGGTAAATTCAATTAAACCATAAATCAGTATTATTATCCTTCATCATGAGTGTAGTCAGATTAAAAATCTTTCGGATTGTAAATACACCATTGTAACGGGCAGAAAAGTGGCCCGCATTTAACCATTTAACATACAATTTAAGGCTTGGAATACTAAAGATTATTTTAAAACACGGTGTAATACCAGTTAACCCATTTGGGCTACAGGAGTAAAAAACACATTTCAAAAACGATGGTTCAAAATGCGATCGTTGGCAAATAAAATTGATATTTTTGGTAACATATGGGATTACGGAATAATCGATGCTGGACTCCAAATTTATACATTAAAATCAAATATATTCATAATTTTTTACAAGATTCTACAATGAATTTCCAAATAGTAAATATGAAAAAACATTGTATATCTTCATTTAAGGAAACGAATCGAAATACCTTCTGTTAAAACTTAAATCAACTGTGTTTAGCTGTCTGATTTCGGTGACGCAAAAACATTTTTAATTGTTTACAGATTCAATAAACTTAAGCGGCTCATGGTCTGCGTGAGAGATACTACAATCACCTTGCTTAATCACAGTTCTCTAGCTTTTATAGTTCCCGAGATCACAGCATTCATACGAACGATCCTGATTAGGAATATATACCATAAAAAAGGGTCGAAAAGGCATCCATCTAGCGCTTACATACTTATCAACGAATCTACTAAG
The DNA here is from genome assembly GCF_016746395.2 of Drosophila simulans. Lineage (NCBI taxonomy): Eukaryota > Metazoa > Arthropoda > Insecta > Diptera > Drosophilidae > Drosophila > Drosophila simulans. Next base: position 1,635,753 of record NC_052523.2, read on the forward strand.
CCCTTTTATGCTATAAGTTAATTGAATTAAATTAAGATTTAAAGTAGGATAGCTGCGCCACAATTTACATTCTGAAAATTAAAAAAAAATTTTCTACCAGCTGAATTTATATTAAAAAATAATAACTTTATTTAAGAAATAATTTAATTAATAATATATATTATAGATAATATTCATAATTTTGAATCGGTTATACAAACAACGGCGCGCTTTACTTTTAAGACAACAAATAAAGCGCCACCTTGCGTCCAAATCGCTAATTATACTTTTACTAGCAAGCTAAGCACCACCTTCCGGATGTTTTGGGGCTCAATACAGTGAACTTTTGTAAGATTGTACATGTCACGACAATGTCTCAATGCTACGAAATCTCATTAAATGTAAAATATGCTACGACGAAAATATGACGACTCGGTTCATTTGAGAAATGAAATAAGAAAACAAATTCTGTACTGATTACAAGTCAACCATCGGGTGAAAGCTTGTGGCGTATCTTTTCCTATGCCATTACTTTGTGTAGGATTGTCAAGATTAGCTCAATTAACATCAGATTAAATATATGCCTCTTAGAAAATTATGATGAATTGTAAAACTACAAAAGTGCTCGGTTAGTTGTGAAGTCTCTATAGCTCTTGTTTGAATGAATGAAAATAGGTGCATTGCATTGCGTTGCAGAGGTTCGCATATTCTGTTGATTTTTACACTATATGAATTTACATAAGTAAGGAAATTAATTTTTTATTTCCAGTGTATGGAAATGGTATTTCTTGAAACCAAATTGGCATACGACGGTATTTACTTGAAGACCGGTTGGTATTTTTTATCGTTCCCGGCGCGGCCACACTGCTGACTAATAAATTTTCGTATTTTGTAAATATTGGACTTTAATACAATTTAGGGCGATGCACGGACGCGTAAAAGTGAGGACGACGGAGGAGGAGCGCGAGCGGAAGAAGAAGGAACAGGCTCTGAAGGTGCGGGCCTACCGTGCAGCCATGGGAAGGATTCAGAAGAAGAGAGAGGCGGGCGAGCTGGACAACGAAATGCTCAGCCTGACGGTTCAGATCTTGCTGCGGAATCCGGATGTCAGCACGCTGTGGAACATTCGCAGGGAGTGCGTGCTGGAGAAGCTGTCCAGGCTAAAGGAAGAGGAGACCGCGTGCGAGACGCCCAGCGAGGAGGAAAACCAAACCGTGGAGGATAAGACGGGTGAAAAGAAGGCCGCTGCCGAGGACAAGTCCCATTCCATTTTCACCTGCGAACTGGACCTCACCGAGCAGTGCCTTATGGTCAACCCGAAGTCCTACAACGCCTGGCACCACCGCTGCTGGACCCTGGAACAGAATCCCAGGGCCGACTGGCAGCGGGAGGTGCAACTGTGCAACAAGTACCTCAAATTCGACGAGCGCAACTTCCACACCTGGGACTACAGGCGCTATGTAACCGGCAAGGCCATGGTGCCGGCCGCCCAGGAGCTGGACTTCTGCACCGAGAAGATCAAGGTTAACTTCTCCAACTACTCCAGCTGGCACCACCGCAGTCTCCTGCTTCCGGAGCTCTACCCCAACCAGCAGAGAGACCGGCCCATGAGTGAGGAGAAGTTGCAGAAGGAGCTTGAAATGGTGCTGACGGCTGCTTTCACGGATCCCAACGACAGCAGTGCTTGGTTCTACCAGCGCTGGTTACTGGGCAGCGGCGCCCAATTGGATCGGGCTCCTAGAATAGCTGCTTTTCGACTAGAGTCACATGGAGCAGTCCTCGCCCTCGACAAACCCTACCCAGATATCAAACAATTGAAGACTGAGCTAGTTGGGGGAGGACAGACGATTTTACTGGAGTCCTGGCAACCAGTGGACAAGCGTGGAACCAGTTGGAAATGCCAGCAGAACTTCGATTACCAAAGAAACTCAGCTTACTCCCTTAGTCTCTCCGATCAGAAGGTTGACCTCTTGCCTCTGTCTGGCCCGGAAAACGGAGCCTATTACTTTGCGCCGCCACATGGCACCGCGAGTTGCAGCAAGGATCTCCTGGCGGAGCTGCAAACGCAGCTGCAATCCTGCCTAGATCTTCTGGAGTTTGAGCCGGACAGCAAGTGGACCCTACTCACAAGTGCCCTTCTTATGCGTGCTATCGATTTCTCAGCCAATCACGAAACGAGCTTGGCGCACTTGGCCAAGTTGGAAAAGGTGGATTCCTTGAGAGAGGGTTACTACAAGGACCTCGCTGCTAGGTGGACCTTGGAGTGGGAGCTTGCCAAGTGGCCTCTATCTGCCGACTTTCCCAAGAGATTCGACAAAGCGGATGACGTACTGCTGGAATCGCTTCCCTATGATCAATACTTAGTCATCGCTGATGAAATAACCTTGCCCAAGAAACTACGAGACAAATTGGGGGAATCAGTGCCCAAAACGTTTGTAGACCTGAAGTTGCAGTCATAGACCATCGGTGAATTGGTTTCGATAGGCTAAGCCATATTTTACATTTGGTGCTGAACCGTCTTTGGCGATTTTGGAATCCTTGAAAGAAGTGCAACCAATCGCTAAATTCCATTTTGCAATTATTCCTATTTATTCCTTTGTACGAGTATGAGAAGAAATGTTATATACATTAAAACCTATTATTACGCACATTGTATATCGATGTGTAAATATACAAATAGTAAAATATCCGTGTTTAGTTTTCCTGTAAATTGAGAATGAGATTCATTTTTTTTTTTTGCTCCATGTTTATCAAGATAGATTTTCTATTTAAGGAAGCTGTAAGCTTGTTATTTCCAAGTCTTATAACCAACAAATTGAACATGCATTCTAGGAAAAGTTCTTAAAAGGCTCTTTGTCGAAATTCACACAACACATGTTTGCTTCTATCCGCAAGTGAAATCGCTGACATCCGCAGCCATCCATTATCGAATGTTCCACGAGTTAAATGGGAAAACCATCAACACTGCTGCACGGAACCGCTGGCTACTTTAAGCGGTCCCGGAATCTGCCACAATGCTGAGGGTTTCTTTGACATTGCCACCATGTTGCAGATGCAGTTGCTGCTGCGCTTCTGTTGTTGCCACCGATGTCGCCTCGTGTGTGCAGCGGGGAGCTGCGAGATTTGCGGTTTTTTGGCGGCTCTTGTGGCTATATAAATTATGCAAGACCCTCGAGGCGGAGATGCTCGTCGACGGGATGGCGATGCGAGGAGCTCAATGCGCGTCCACAACATTGGCAGCCGCATGTCATCACGTGCCGCAGCTGCACGAAGGAGACTCACTGAAAGAAAAATAAGGATTCTAGATAAAATTGGTCCAAAAATGGATATAGAACGTTAAATTATAGAGTCTACTTTAGATTCTACAGTAGATCTCGAAGTATGGTTGGCCCTACACCCATTTGGCCAGTTCGTTGTGAGGAATCATCCTAAAGCGTTTAAGCCTGGTAAAATAGTTTATATAAGCAACTATGATTTGCTTACTCTTCGCTACACTAAGTTTTGTTAGGTGCAGCGGGCAGCAGAGTGGGCGGGAGGGGACTTCCAAGGCGGAGAGGCGTTTGACAGGCATGTGAAAGGCCGCCAGACGTGCCTGGAGCTAAGCTCCTAGCAGGCGTCATTCCCACTTGGGCGTTAATACTCGCCCGCAGGTGCTCGGGCAGGAAGGCGGGCGGGCAGGAGGTGCAGCTGTCACCTGGCAGGCCACAGTGGCACACATGTCGTATGCGCAATGTTTGGGCATGGGAATTTAATGGAGCCAGTCGGGCGGATGGTTATATCCTGCTATCATATTAACATTAGCAGACGCCTTGGCATTCAAATTTCCGCCTCACCCAGTCGACACCACATCCGATGGAATACTCGTACTCCTGCCACTCGGCTGCAGCCCGTATGGCGACATAATCTTAATTATGCCAATGCCATTTCTTGCAAATATTTTGCCACGACTCCGGAAAACGTGACGCTGGCAAGATGCAGCTCATTAAAATGTTCGGGGCCAATTACTAGGGTGTAGGGGGTGGCAAGTGGGAGGGGCGCTGCTGCTGCAGCTGCATCTTATCTGAGCGCACAGAGTCGCAAACTTAATTAATGGGACAAGTCAATGAGAAAGGTCAGGAAACATGGCGGCGGAAAGGAGCTAACAGATAGATGCCCGTCAAGATGCAATCTCGCTGGTGGCCTAATAGATGACTTTGCGGGCTGAAATTCGCAGGGCTGCATATGTACTAGTCCACACTGTCATAGTCATAGTAATAAATTTAATAACACCATCAGAAAAACATCAGATAATTTGCGAATGTTGAGTTATTGAATATTCGACATATGGATTTTCTCCGTTTAATTGCATTTTTTAGGACCATCATCATCGTGTTTTGTTGTGGATAGTCCTTAGAACAAACAGGTTTACTTAATTTCAATCAAATAAACTTGGGAGCCAAACCTGTACTATTTGTAAGCGGGGTGTATGGGTTTATAATAACAAGATCTCAGTTACAAGGGTCATTAATTAATTGAAGGTAGTGCATTTCATTTGAGATCTTAAGATCTGATGATGGCTGATTATGATGATGATAGACTATTATCATTATTACATTTATAGGATTGCTTAGGGATAGAAATTGTCAATACAAACAATGAATGGAAAAAAGTCATAAGTGTGGGCGTGTCATATTTTCACTAGAATCAGCATGCTTAATTTTAACATCCTAGCTTTTATAGTTAACAAGATCACATCGTTCATACGAACAGACATACAGAGATGGCCTGATAGACTTGTCTCGTGATCCTGATTAGGAATATTTTTAGTATTATTCTTAATAGGGTATACAAAATTTCCATCTATCTGTTACATATTTGTTTCATGAATCAGTAATTTTATTTACTTTACGACTAACAGATATAACAATTTAGGGATCGATGCCTCAAGCTTTTTAGCCTGGCAAAGAGATTGGGATGGAGAATGTGATTAAGTAGATTAAGTACTTTACTTTACAGTGTTTGAATAATAAACAATAATTTCGCTTTTGTAGCAGAGTATTCCCTATTGGTCACACAAATTTCGAAGTTTGATATCTTTTGAAATGGCTACTGGGATGTCTTTTGTTCCTACCGAAGAACAGAAGGTGATTCCGATCTATGGAAATATAGAACCTTTGGCATTAAATAAACAAAACATTGATGAGATATTATGTTTCTACAGCAAATTTCGGCCGAAAATTGCCACTTTGAGGGCCAGGATACTAAATCACAGCCAGGTACTCACCAGCACTTGCTGGGAATATGGTCTTTGCACCTAGCCATGGTTTTTCATTCTTTTACGACCGTAATAACATGCTCTCGAAATTGACTCGAAATTTGTATTTGTTTACCAAATTCGGACCCTTGCCCCACGTAACTAGATTTGGCAAACTGTGCCACATATCTCCGGCCAAGTCATGTGGAGCGGCGCCACAGCACTCATAATTTATTCGCCTACCATGGCAACTAGTGGAATCTCCCTCCTGTTTTGCTCCTAAATTATGTTTATATGTTGCCCGAGTACCCCGCACCCACCCCCAACCCCTTCTTCCGAGAGAATAGACAGTGGAAATGGTCTTAAGTCCAGACAGAGCACACAATACACATGTTTCAGTGGTAGACAGTTTTTAGACGTGATAATGCAAGTGGAAAATCAGAAAAATATATTGTGACTGCCTTGCCTTGCCATTCAGCAGCAGTAGAAAATAGTATCGCAGTATGGAAAACAAAGGAGTCCAGTGCGAGGAAAAAAGGGTGCCACATGTACTACTAATACACTTGGAACAATTTTGCAAGCAAAGAGGAATGGAAAGTTTACACAAACTAGGTTTCTGACTCAATCTGAAAAAGGGTTCGTTAACTTTATATCGATCATGAAAAAGTGAGATTTTGGAATTTCGAAATATATTATTATTATGTATTTATACAAATTATAATCGCGTTTAGTGTGGTTCTCGATTCTCTGGCCAAGCATATGCATCATAATGTTTTTTCATCCTGGCCATTTGCCTCATTGGGACGGATGGGATGGATGGGTTGGATGGATGGGATGGATGCCACATAGAAGAAGGGCTTGGAATGATTTCTGTCTGCAGCTGTCACATAATGTTAACTTGGGGCTCTGTCTCGGCGGCGTGGGATGCATGAAAAACTCATTACGAGCAGCTGCAGCTGCGGTCACCCGAGTTTTCCATCCGATTTTCCCACCAGTGTCTCCCGGCCGAGCTGAGCTGATCCTTAAATAAGTTGCGGCAAATTGGCCTGCCGGCGGCCAATTGAATATCCGCATCGATTGGGCTTAGGGCCGCCTGCACTTTTAATTGCATAACACATAGTTTCACGCTCCTTGCTTACACTTCACTTCACTCCACTCCACTCCACCCCACTTCATTCCTCCGCCGGCAACTTGGCAGCTCGAAAGTTCGCTTTAACAAGTGAGCAACTTTCAATGGGCAATTAAAAGGGCACACAAACCGGGGACAACAACAGTCCTGTGGTCTGGTGTGCCACACTATGGTATGGTGTTGTGTTGTGTTGTGGAAGAGGAGGTCTCCAGCGCGAAGTCACCGGAAACGTTAACAAAATGCATAGCAGCACAGATTCAGCTAAAGTTTTCGGCCCGAAAGGCAATTAAAGTTTTGGCACCGACACAACAGAAACTCAAGTTGTGCACAGAGCGAAATAATTATGCTGTTCGGAGCAGAGGATTGGAAATAAATCGCTTGGCTTCTTTCCACTGAGCTGCTGGTCTATTAAAGGCATTAATAACTACAAATTTGTTTTCTAATAACCAATACTTGTGTATCCCGAAGAGTCCTGCGATTTGTTGCTGTGCTCAGCAGCTGGAAAAGGCCGCGCAGGATGGTGACTCTGGGATCCTCGACTTCTGCCCGCCAGTTGCCGCAGCTCCGGCCATAAATTTCGGAACCGAAGCACTGCAAGATCTGGCGATTGGGGATCTGCAATTGCATTTTACTTATGTATATGAAACATTATGGCTTGTGCCCTCTATACAAATAACTTATTAATATTTACGCACAATTCAACCAGAGCATGGCGCCATCAAAGTCTGAGTCCTGTGACGGCACACACTCACACCCACGCACACGCACACGGAAACAGGATGGGCAGGAGGGGCGGGGCTTATAAATTGCATATTTATGCACTATAAACATTAATTTACTTGCCATTTAGCTAGACGCACAGTTAATTGAAAACAACAATACCCAGGCAGCGCAGCAGAGGCAGTGGCCACATCACACGCCCCCAGCCCGCCCCTTTTGGCCATAATGCAGCGGCGGCGGCAGAGCAAACAACTTTAAATTATGCAAGGAATAGGAAATGCAGCGCACAAAAATTGCAGCCATCGTGAAACTTTCACGGGCGGCGGGAAAGCGAGAAAAACGAATGCAAGGGGCGGGGGGCGGGGAAGTAATGCCAAATTTAATTGCAATTAATGCGCAGTAAAGCGGAAGTGCCATAGAAACGGGGCAGCGCGTCCATGCTGCGCGGCCGGCATTTCCGGTTGGCGCCATGTTGCAGCCGGTGGGCTTCGAGTGGAGCCGGGTGGCACGCCCGATGTGTAAACAGGAATGCTCTTCCCGGTTCTCGGTTTAGCCCCAGGGATTAAAATAATTGGGTAATGAGCTCTCACTGTGGCCTTTCCAGCAGGTGTTTAACACACTTCCTATTTATACATCTCAGATGGGAACTACTTCAGTCGAGAGCCCAATTGTCATACGCATAAAATAAATCCTTTATTAATCTAAAACAGCTGCTAAATTGAAAGCGAAAGCCCTATTTAGATAGATAGGTAGGTAGGTAGACTTTTTCGTTCTCACGTATTTTTTATATTAATACAAAACCAATTTATGATGTTTCCAGTGATATAGGTTTAAATTTCAAGATTTGAACGATACCAAACCAGTTTTGTTATAGAGCACAATTAGTGTCTACTAATAGATTCCTTTTTAAAACAATTGAAACTATTAAAAAATAGATTGAGATTGTGTTCATTCGGTTACTAAAGCTAATATTTAACAAAAGTTGTAGTAACAATCTTAAATCTTTGTATAAAAGCATACCACACTTTCTACAAAAATTGCGGAAAAGAAAATAAACTGGGCATGAGAATTGTGTGTATAACGACCACTGCATCAAAAGCGAACTTAAAGTCATTTCTGTTGACCATATTTGATTGTTTTGAGTATTGAATATACGATTTTCCAAGACAACACACAATCAGCAGTCAGAGCAACAACACTACAAAAATGAACTAAGCTACAGAAGCATCGAATGAGATGAGCCTTGTGCGTTGCATATCCACATATACCCCAAATCCGTGACCCAAAATATTCAAATGGGCCGTGCGGAAACGGATGCACAAAGTAAGAAATCAAGTTTAAACTGCCCCTGCCGTTTTCGTTTGGCAACATCGTTCGAGCCGCGTGACACCCGATAAAGGGATGGGGCAGTCCGAGTTACATGCTACCTGGTTGCATTTACCTGGCGCCGTCGCGAAATTCAATTACTCGTGCACCATAAACCGATTAACTTATATAAATATTTATATCGCTGAAATGCAGTCGGTCGCCAATGGCTTTATGGTTCGTGCCGCCGTTTGAAGGGCGCTTCCGGTGGGCGGTGGTCGGTGGTCGGTAGTGGGGGCGGGGTCGTTGTAACGGGGGCGTGGCCTATCTGTGGGCGTGTGCCTGCATATGCAAACAGTTTTCCGGCGCGGCGTCGGGATCGTTGGTCATTCAGAGAAATGGAGCTGCGGCGGCAATAATTTCATTTGCATTTGCATTTGTTGCCGTTTATGGTCCACTCAAGTGTTGTCAGTTGACCGACCGGGTCCGGGTCGCCCCCTTTCGACCCCGCTCGGTCCACATCCCAAGTGTTTAATGATAACACGCTAGGTGTCATCCACAGGCAAGGACCCTCGAGGCCAGGACACAACAGAACTGAACTCAGCTGAACAGAACTGTGTAGAACAGAAACAGCAGCCGGAAGGCATATCATTACAATGCGGCGACAATGGGCCGTTGCAGTTGCAGTTCGGTCGTAGATACACTGGGAAAAACCACTCATGAAGTGCTCATTAATTACAACGAAGTACAGACAACTGGCGAAGATTTTCCATTTAAGTTGCCAACCAAACTTGGGACTCAGTGGGTTGGGATTTTTGGGCCGCGTCTGCTGCTATCGATCCCAGTTTCTCTCAGTGCACTGTAGAGCATGTAGGTGGCAAGTGGCAACTACTTGTCTCCATAAATAGTTGCTAAACAGCAATGGGCCCGTGTAAGTGGCTGATGCAACGAGGAGCGAGTGGGTTCCATCCCAGGCGCCGCACGTGATTGGAGGGGACAGGACGCGGACAGCGGCAGTCAAGGGTTAATCTCGAGTTAAGTGATGCACTCGACCTCCGCTGGTTGGTGTGTCTGGTTAATTGAGTTACGCAGAGCGGCGCAGAGCAAGGCGAACTTTGATTGCCATGGCCCCAGGGCCTTGGGCTATTTGTTGTCGGGCAACGTGCACAGTGTGGCTTGAGTTAGTCGCATGAATTAAGTGCCTAAGTACGGCACTTGGTTTACATCCGAACGCACAAGTCTGTTCAACAATTATGATTGTGTGGGCCACAAATCTGGCCATCCTGTTCGGCTGGGACTGTCATCAGGTTGGGTAATTGAAAGGACTCGTGGAAGTGCCGTGTGAGAACTTCTCAATACTCTCAATAAGCCAAGCCTTTGCAGTAATTAAATATTTGGTAAAATACTAGTGTGTAACAAATCAAAACCAGCTGATTTTACTTTTCGATTATTCCTGTGGCTGCTTATGATATAGTGGTCTAACTTGGCCTTGTTTACCAACAGCAGCAAAACGAAAAGTTGTGGGAAAGATTCATGCCATATGACATGGCTATATCGACTAGGATATTAATACTGATCAAGAATATAAACTATAAATAATTTATAATATGTCTTTTTCACAGTGTCTTCAACTGAAATCAATATTACCTCTGCAAGGGTATAATATTTATACAAAGGAAAGACAGGACATAACCATCGTATACTCTACAAACTTTATAAAAAAGGTTCCTTAGTAATTTTCGTTATAAATTTAATATTGTTGAGGCTTTTATGATTAATCTTCCTATAACAACTATTAAAGAATTATTCAACCATGAATTATTTAGCACAACTTAAGATGTGTTAGCGCAATCGAATTTGAGAACATCATTACATCATCTTGCATCATGACAGTTCGCTTGTACTTTTCCACGCTCGTCGAATCATCATCCTGAAGTGTTGACAACCGAATTCCAAGCTCCATCGTCCATCGATTCCCCTACAGTGCCCAGTGGCGTCCGTATTTCACCTGCAGGCTCAGCAGGAGTAGCTGCAACCGCTCCTTTCCCTCGTAGAGGCTTCTTTGCTTGTCCAGCCGATGGGTCACCAGGCGGCGCTGTAGGTGAGTCATCTGCTCCCGGATCCACATGTGGTTCGCCTGCAGGCGCCGCACCATCGCTAACAAATTCTCAGGCTGACCCACTTTCTCCAATTCTTCGTGCTCATCCATGTCCTCGCCGAAGTCCAGTTCCGTATCTATGTATCCTGCGACGGCTGTGGAATGCGCGTCCATTGTGCAACCGAGTCGTGCTACACAGCAAAGGTAAATTGGTATAATGAATACACATATGTCAAATGAACAAAATATTTTTGAAATATTGTAAACACACGCTGGAAGCAAATACATACTATATCCTATGCTTTTTAGTTGTGGGAGTCTAATTTTTTTCAGTGTGCGAATCTGCTGGCGACAGAAGCGGAAACTTGGAATAATTTATGCGTGCCAACTGGGTGGCAAACTTCCATCTAATCGCTTAATTCCGAGTTGCAAGAACTTTGGGCCCGAAATCCAGCATTCCATGCCGGAAACCTATACGCAAAGGATTTGCGCAGCGAGTGAGTGCAAGTTTTTTCTAGTTGATTGACTTGAAAATTGAACATTTGCTCCGTGTTTGGTTAAGACGTCTTGTATTTTTTGCCCAGCTAATGCCCTCGATTGGTTGTGAGCAATACCCAGTGGTGCGTTCGTAAAATTTGCAAATCGTTTGCCCTAGTGGAAAACGGGAGTGGCGGGAAAGCCGGAAAAGCGGCAGCTACTTGAGGTGGCTCAGACCGAAATTGCTTTTCCGCACACTGGGTCGACCGAGCAGAAAAATGCCAGCCCTGCTGACGCTGCCCCCGGAGTTCGATTTCGCACTATCGATTCGCTTGGTATTCATTGGCCTCGCTCGCTTGCCACAGCTTAAAGCGCTACATGTCGCCGCAACTTAGTGCCTTTGTTTCCTTTGTGCGAGTACGAGTTGCATTGCACCCGGCCGACCCAGTTGCATCGTTTGGGGTTCCTTTTCGGGCGGCGCAGCGCCGTCTGAATCGTAAATTGGCAGCACGTTCCACACGGCAAAAATATTCGGATGTCAGGCTTTCACTTTAGGGTTGACCGAAAATGGGCGGATGGCCGGAAATTAAAGTAAAGTTCGAAAGAAACCTCAATGATATCCTAAGATATTTGACGGTATTTAAGCACTTTGGAAAAATGGCCTGAAATCAAGAATGCATTTCGCCAAGTGCGCACTGCATTGCATAGCAATTTGCTGCGTCTCCGCCACGACTGTGATGCTAATGATCGAGCATCTCGTCGAGAGACAAGGCCAGCGGCTTTTGTCAAAAGAATGTCAACTGGGCGGAATGGTGGTGGGACTGCAGCAGTTTTCACTTTTCCTTTGCTCGGCTCACCACACTGCGACATCTAATGCACAGGAAGCGCCTCAGTTGCGTTGTTGTGGCCGCCAGCCGTGCGTATGCGTAATATTCGAGGAATGTTTCGCATTTCCTTCTAACCGAAAAGTTCGACAAGCTGTCTATTTGCTGGGGAGTGTGCGTGTGGGCGGCTGACTGTTTGTTTTCTATTTGTGGTGCAGGCACTTGGGGTTATTTCTGGATATTACGCATACGACATGTTTCCAAGGCGAAGGATAAAGACCAATTTTAAGGCCGTACGAGCTTTGCGGAATAGCACTGATGACGATTGCGCAAACCGAGTGGCTCATCTCTCACCTTTGGCTTTTAACAACGTTTTAGTGGAATTTTAAAAAATCGAACACAGCAAAATCAACGCCTGCTGCTCTCATCCTGACAGGCTAATTGAAAATCTATGGACCTAAGTGTGAGCCAGCAACCCTTTCCATTGCCAGTTGCATCTCTATCTTGGCTTTTTCTGAATGTCTCTTGATACTCTGCCTGCCGGGATTGGCAACTTAATTATTTCAGCGGCACGTCGTCGGCAACTGGCGCTTAAGCCAGCCTCCCGACGGCTGCAAGAGCGAAAAACGGTCGGCACATAGAAAAGGAATAAGAAAAGCTGCGATATAAACAGCGCTGCCAGAATGCAACGTCAGTGAAGGAGCAGAAGAACAACAGCTGCTTCTGGGAATCCGCGCCGAAGGATAAAGTTGCCTGCCAAAGGATTTAACTGCACAACTGGCCAAAGAAACGGCGCGAGAAAAACTCAGCGAATGAATGCATCTGTATCTGTATTTGTATCTGTATCTGTGTGTGTGTGCTGCTCCCCATTAGCACCAAACGACTTCTGCCACGCCCACTTACTTCCGGCCCACCGCATAGTGCTATGCCACAGCAAAAGTCGAAAAAAGCGCCACTTGCGGCTTTATTCATGGACTTGATTCATTAAGAGACATTCACATGCGAGCATTCCCATTTACAAACAGTGGAGCTTCCATGAAAACCTATTATAAATTTATATTTTTGTGCGTCGTTTCAGGGAAAGAAAATACTGAATATTTAAGTTGTGTAGCATTGTTTAAATGCTTTATAATCGGGTTCATGTTTTTAGCTTACGATTACAGGACAAATAACATTTAATATCATAATTCTGAAACTAATCCCTTTCAAAGATCAACAAATTATTAGGTAAATAGATTCCCAGAACACACCTACTTATCGTTGCTGAGTATTTCATATTTCTCACGTAATATCTGCGCTTCTCCCCCCTCGCTTTCCAATGACATTGGCAACTTTGACGGGGCAAAAGTAATTAATTTTCGGCAGCTAACCCGGCGCACGGCAAAAAGCTGAAAAGGCTAAAAAAAAAGGCAACACAGGCGGCACAATTAACGCCTGCAACTTTAATTGCGTTTTAATGTGCATCAGGCCGCAGAAAAGCTGCCTGTTTGGATGCTTTCTCGATGGCTCGATGGGCGGTGGGCGGTGGGCGGTGGGTGCTGGGCGGCGGGTGACTAAGTGCACGACTCGAACCCCAAGCGGAGTGGGTGGTTCAACGTGCTCTGTCAACCGCAGGCGGTGGCTCAAAAGCGTAACAAGCATTTGCCGCGCCTCAGCAACATGTCCGTCGTCCTGCACCCACACACACACACACACTCGCACTCACACTCACACACTCGCAAAGGAGCGGAGACACACGTGAATTCGTCCTGTGACTATGGGCTCTGCAGTCCGGACTACGGGACTATGGGACTACGGGACTATGGGACCACGGGACTCGGGATGCTCCTGTGTGTGGTCCGCCTGTGCCTGAGTGCCTGCCTCAAAAGCGGCTTAACAAACTCACACGGACCAACATGCAGCCACAAGGCAGCGAGCACTCGAAGGAAAATTCATGTTATTCATACTATTATCAATACTGAAATATTAACTCTGAAATATTTCAAGATCTAATTGGTACTGTTTCGGGATACGCTGATCAGAGCTGTGAACTTCATAGATATAACCACTAAGTATTAATAAGTAACTTTGATAGAAATTGTACTTCAGCAGCGGAATTGGCTTACTAAAAGGATACGAATAATTTCACAGTGTAATCAGTTTTAGTAAGCGAACGATGTGACGAAACAGTGTGATCTGCTAATAACTCGTAACCAAAATGTTAAAATCACCGAACTGTCCATCTAGTTAAAGACGTGAAAACGCACATAAGGAGTATATGCTTTTTCAAGGAGTTGTGCTGATTTCACTAATAAATGTTCCAATGGACTTTCGTCATTTTTGCTTTCCACACTTACATTTAATGGGAATCTCTCAAATCGTTTTCCTTAGTGCACGGATTTGAATCCGCATCCGGAAATGGGCCAGAACCGTGCGCCTCTGTCTGGGCAAACTATTTACATGGCACCCATTATGTCCGGACTTGTAGCTGCTTCTTTGTGATGTCGCCAGCCTGGTTCCCCCTTCCAATCGCCCGTCCTAAGTGACGTGATTTAAATTTGTATGCCCTTTGAAATCTTGCTCCGCTTATCGCTGCGTGGATGCAGCCATCTCCCTCCGACCCCAAAAGGGTGGCCCTCGGTCCGCCTGGAGCTCCTGTACGGATGTGCTTCCGGCGGGCACGGGACAAATCACGTAATCTGGCCTTAGCGGGTCAAGCAGCACAAGCGGCAGTAAACTGTGAACCGTAGCCGTAGTGTAGCAGCCCGCACGGCGAGATACAAAGATACTTGGCCGTACAAGTAAATAGACATAAAGATACACGACATGAAAACCACTGTCAACATGGAGTCACATGCTGGCAATGTCGAGTGTGGTGCGACTTGCGGACTAGCACAATTCCCGAGCACATCGGGCAAGTCGAGGGTGCTTCTCCTCAAGGGGTTCGACCTAAAAATACTCTCTAGCACAAATCGGCTTTGAAAAGGGGCTCACAATAGTTGGAGAAGTACCCAGCGAAAGTTGTATTGGGCTACATCATTTGTAGTAAGGTTAATATGTCATTAGAGAAAAGTTCAAAAAAGAAGGGAGCACAATTTAGAGCCCCTCTTTACAAGCCATTAATTTGTTTTTACCTAATTGTAAGAGCCCACACTATTCAATTTACTGAATAGTGCACCATATTACTTTTCAGACTGCATCAAATTAGTTATTTTAATTCCCTTTATACGCATTGTGACATTCCGAGCATAGAAATTATTTCTTCGTAAGTCAAGTTTTCTAAAAAGAGCCCTGCTGTTCATTGGAAACAATTCCCTAGCTTGTCATCCTTTCACCTTGTTATGTTTCTGGGAAAAGCAGCTTGGAAAAGAAAGTGATTTTCCTGTATGGTTGCTATACAAGTATGCGAGGTTATTAGTTGTGGCTTTCCACGGACTTTGAAGTGCACACTTCACCAGGAAATAGTTGCCAATTAACCCAATTAATAATATGGAATTTGTGGTCAATTAAGCCTCAACTAAGGAGTGACTTTGTGAAAAACTGAGCTTCACAATCTGAAGATATTTTACTTTATCTCCTATACAAAGCATTTTAAACAATATATAGCCCTGTATATACCTGCACAGATGTGCCAGCTTAAGTGTCCCAATGTCCCAATTACTCACACGGTCAAGAGATGCTCTCCCCGGCATCCGCTGAACGCGCAGTTACTTAAATCGAGTTCCTATTAACAGATTAATCCCTTCGGTTTCCGGCAGGACAAACATCATCATCATCGCCCCGAGTAACAGAAACTGTCGTCACGTCCGCTTGAAGACCCGAACAAACCGACAAACCGCCAGCAAACCAGCAAACCAACAAACCAGGTGAGAGCAAACACCGACGAGGAGCGCCTGTTCTCGAGGGCCACTGGGCGAGGGCAGACAGGTGCAAAGTGCACAGGACGACTGGTTGAATTGCGAGGACAATGCCTCTTCAGTCGCCTATCTACCAGCCACCTCGCCACTCCTCACCACTCCTCGCCACTCATCACCACTCCTCGACAAGGACGCGTCTTGGGCTGCGACTTTAAGCTGAAGTGTTTAAAATTGTTGGCCATTATCAGCGGCTGTCAATAAGCGCATTAAAACATTTTTGCGATTCGCGAGCTCGTTGACGGCTGATGGCGCAGACACGCGGCTGTCAGGCAGTCGAGGAAACTGTGAAGCGGAAACTGCAAGCGCAGAGCTGCTGCACTAACGAGTCCCATTGATTTTCGCCCGCCGGAAGGGCGGCGGCACGCGAGGAAGAGCGCCGGAGCGAGGATGGGAGATGTGCGCACGCTGCGTATGAGTAATGGGAAAATTCTTAATGGGCGAAGAAAATTGGTTGGGCATAAACAATGAGATTCCTGCGACCGGGGAGAATGATAATGAGTTCGCCGAGCACGGACCACCGGAAAGTGGGCGAACGGAGCCCGCGATGGAGTACGTGTGCCAAACGCACCAAATATTCTATTACGGACTTTTCAATCTTATCCAATATGCAACGCATAGGGAAGAATTTTCCATTTTATTAAGAGCCTTATTAAAGAAAGCTCTGGAGGTGGAGGGTTTTTTTGGTAAAGAGAATTAGGTGCCTATTTGAATTTTTGAAATTTAAGAAGAAGTGCAATATGGTCGCATAGACACACTTACACACTCAATAAGATTTTTATTAACCACCAGCCCCTCCCCAGAGTTCTTTCGTCGGCTACTTGCTCCTTGGCGTCTCACCAAAGAGTCTCATTAATGCGATACTTTCGTTACGCAATCAGTAATTTATGATTCATACGCGTATTAATTCCGTATCGGAGCACTTATTGCAGCTCCTTGCACTCTGTGTCGCCCACTCGCCGTTTTAATCCTTTATTCATGCAATATTTAATCAGTATTTTCCAGCGAGTTTAACCGTTCTTTATGCAATTATAATGATTTCTCCGCCTCCTTTATTTAATTGTTTAATTTTCTTTTAATTTCCGAGCATTCCCGCATTTTTATCGGCCCCTTGTTGACCCAATGCCACGCATATCGAAGCCGTTTCGAGGGAAAATTGTGCGTTATTCGAATAAATTGACGCAGGGCTGAGTGGGGCACAACCCGATTTCCATAACGAATAAAAGATAATAGGGCGATTCGCCGAAGGACTTATCAGCCAAAGTGGACGTCCTTTTTAACCCAGGGGCATTTCAGTTAATTACTCCACCTGCTAATTGTACACGAAGTGGGAGTTTCGACCCTCGGTTGCCGTCAGGATTAAAAGAGCATTCATAAAACTACCGCCTAAGGAGTTAGAAAATTAGCCCTTGCACTTTTCCATTATTTCAAATTTGAAAATTCCAGTCAAGAAAGGATTTTCATGCTTTACTGCAAGGCAAGATTTAACTTTATTGTTTTTGAAAAGTGTAATCCTTTTGGTGATGACTTTAATATTTTGAAACAATAAATATTATATGCATAATATATATACCTTTTCTGTTCGCCTTACGAATTAACTTTTTCCTATGAAATTAAATTCAAAATGTTCACGGAATTTCCAAAACGAGCTTCATAAAAAATTGCACAAGCAGTACAAACGTTCAGACACATTTCATCAAAAATTGTTGAATTGATTTGCATAAATAAATTTATTGCAGCTATTAAAATTAATAGAAAGTTATATTATTTTTTAATTTTCCTTGAAAAATGTTCTATGTCAGTTAGTTAGTGAGCAGTCAGTAAACGCTTAAAAAACGCACAAAAAAGCGGAAAATACATCGACACTTGGAAACAAAATTGGGCAAAAGAGAAGAGATTATTAGTCAAAAAATCAATTTAAACATTTTATTTTATTTAAAATGAAAAGCTCCCCAGTTGAAAGGTTTATGCAATGCACCGCCACATTACTTGCACTTGGGGCAGTAGTTTGTATCCCCAGTTTGTGTCACCTGCTATCGCCCGGAATTCGTGCTGAACAGTGTAATATTTTATTCAAATGCGCTGCTGCTGTTTGTCCTGCCTATTTGTCCTGCTCGTCGATATATCATTTGGAAGCTGCCGAAAAAAAGACACTGACAGGACGACAAATTTGCCCGCTATTTATGCGGCGGCAAACAGGAGAGGCCATCGACCATCGACCATCCACCATCCACTATCCACCATCGACCATCGGATCCGAAGTAGGTAAACATATTTAACATACACATGGGCTACATGTGTTTATAAAAACATATATGCAAATTGTCCTGGCTCGCCTTTGGCCCTCTGCGCATCGCGGGGACAATTCGCGTTATTTATAATGGACAATTCTCGTGTTGTTGTTTATAATTTATTTATGCAAATTTTCAGCTGGACAAGCCGCCGCAGTGCAGCTAGAATTCAAGGAGAGTGGGGGGCAGTTCGCTGGCTATGTAAATAGTTATGGCCAGCGAAATCAAAACTAAAGCAATTCCAAATATAATTAATTGCAATTGACCCGATTTGTAATTTATTTATTTAATCCGCGCATATTCGCGGGGGAGCAAATAAAAAATGCATTAATATTAATTTACAAGTGCGCATTTATTCCCACTTTCCCAACCCGTTCTCCTCTAACTGCACCTTTGGGTCCAAACTGGGCCAACTGAACAGTTGCCTTTGCCCTTAAAGAAGGGACTCCCATCCCATTGCTCCTCCAACTCCAGTGATGGGGATATAATTAGTGCCAACTATTCAAGTGGGACATTCAAATAGGCGCATTGAAAGCCTTTGAATTCCGACACCCTGTGGGGCATTCGAACGGATTCCCCTGAATTTGTGGACTCATACGCATGCCACGCGATGGGGTCGTCGAATATTTGAGGGGGGTCTCCATTGATAATCGGCTCATTAATAACAAAAGCCCCAGCAAAGTGGGCCTAACCAAAGCTTTAAACACGAGCGGTAACAACACGGCTCCATGTACATTGTACTATATGTTGAATATGTTTTATATGTTTTATATGTTTCATGTGTGTTATGGTTTCACCTTTATGGCTACACATGTTGCATGTAACTGACTGTTCGTTCATCTGCGGTATGTATGATTTAGCAGCTCCACGCTCGCCACTTGGCCACAACTCACTAAGTGCCTGGCCCTGCCACAAATGGCCATAATATTCAAGCATCGCCAGGCAGGATCCAGGGCAGGACGAGATGGGGATCAGCTGCCGACGGGATGGAGTGCCGGAGGTGGCTCAAGCGAATTTATTGCAGCCCCAGCCCAGAAGTCGGGCCAAGCCAACTCGGTGTCTGGGCTCGAAGGGCTTTTGTGTTGAAACAAACCTGACACAGACCAAGCCAATCAGGCGACTTTAAGAGTTGGCCACAATTTCCGCAAAATTTGATTGGGTTCTGCACCGGCAAAAAAGGAAGATATTTTCGAAATAGCCAAAAAAGTACGTTTGTGAATTTTTGAATAATTTAGCAATACAATTACAGGTATTTTTGTTTGTTCTCTCATGAACTTAGGTTACTCCACTGACTTCCTTTTTTTAGAGTGAATGAATTGCTGGAGAGTGTATGGTTCTGTGGTGCCTTGAATTTTACTATTTTAGGTTCCGCATCCAGCTGCGCACCTTTAATCAATTTTCGGGCCCATTCCGAGAGGTTGAGATACTCAAAGCAAAGCAAAGCAGAGCACCCTCGAAATCAGATACAGTCGGCAGCAGGAATGGGGAACTGGCCGAAAGGGAACCGGGAATCGGAAAGCTGCCCACCCGCAACACTCTGGAGTGTGTCATAAAATGCCAAAACAAATATAAATTTTCACACAATTCAATTTATATGCCCGCAGCACAGCTCGAGCTCAAGCACCGAGAAAGGATGCTGGATTCGAGATTCGGGATTGGGATTGGGGATTCGGGATGCGGGATACGGTTTCAAGAGCCCGGCTGTATCGACAGCTCCGAAGTAGTCCCGAGTCGGCGGGGGGATCCTGCCATCGCCCAGCGCTGCTCCTGCTCCTGGCAGCTCCTTTCGCCGGCTTTCGCCAGCCATTGTCTACTCATTTTACCACTTGATTGTGTTTGCACAACATTTCAGCAAGAGTCGCGGCATCGGCATTTTGCACTGCAGCAAGCCAGCAGCCCAAAAATAAAACAAAATGCCACGGAAATTTGAATTGCAAAGGCGCCACTGGGAGCAAACATTCGACGAAGTAAAGAGCGCTGCAAAACGGGGTTTAAGTTAATGGAAAGTTAATAAAAATATTCGGTATTGCTAAATGTAGTTAGTAGTTAGAAGCAAATACAATGCCAAACTGAAAGGCAAACATGCAAAGTTTCTGATGACCCGTTTTCCAATCATTAGCTTTTCTTATGTTTACGCAATAAGTTATTTAAATTATAATTTTTAACAACAATTATATTCCAATTCACTCATTCAACTGCAATCAGTTAAGAAGTTGCGCTTAGTTACCCCTTGCTATTTTGCTGACGTTTACAGCTCATCAAACATAAATATCGAATTGAAAAGGGGGAAATTGGTTTTTAAGGATTGCCTTTAACAATATTTTGACACGCACTGTCATCACCATCCACACATGTATATAAATATATATATATATATATATATTTATTTCAACGCATGTCTGTCTGGCGGAAAACGAAAACAAAATTCAATCAGAGCTCGAGCTGCGTCAGTAAATCAAATAAAATCCACATAAAAACAAAGCTAAACAAAGCAATGAAATGCAAAAAATCGCAGCTCGAAGTTTGAATCAACTGCTAGGCCACAAGATGAATGAAAATAGAAAGAGGCGAAATAGTTTCCGACACTCGAGATTTGTTTGTTAGCTGGAAAGCCAGCAAATACAAATAAAAGAACGGCCAGAACAGCTTTAAGCCTTTTCAGGGAGTAAAAACTCTCAGTTTCCCAAACGTTTGCCATTTGTAAGAGATATTTTTCATTATTACCTGCAAAAATATATTTCGGATGATTGCTTCGCCTGCAATCCTTTAGGGTCAAGAGCAGAATTCGCAATGCGCATCCTTTGTTGTGTCAAGCAATCATCGATAGGCATTTTTAAGTAAATACGGATATGGAATTTACGAAAGTTTTCCCCCACGAAAGTTTCGACCTTGTGCTGCTGATAGACGATAAACTGCGAGCAAAGTCAGGAGTTTTAATTAAATTTGCATGCAAAATTCTGCAGCAGCCTCATCAAAAGTTATGGCAATTGCACGGCTCCAATTGTTTAAATTAAACGGAAATGCACTGCCATTTGCCCGGCTTAACTGGCCAGGTGCGACAGGGCGCGCGGGGGATCGACTCGCTCATATGGCTCATCATAAAAGGCAATGGCTCAGAACATTGCGTATACGCAGCGTGCAACGCGACCTATTTAAACTGCTTTTAATGACGGCGCGGCTCGTTGCGAAGTGAGTCACTGACTGGGCGTAAGCAGCCGACAATCAAACAGAACATGATCCAGACATATAGTGCATATATCATCCATCAGGGGCTGGCAGAAGGAGCCGAGCTGCAGCTTCAGCACAGCAGTTGCTCCTTTCAATTTCCCCCCTCTTGGGGCTTTATTTTTTAATGGCTCCTGCTGCCGACTCGGTTGAGCATCCATTGAGTCATTGTATCTACCTTGTAATATGAAAATCGCTTTGGCAAAACTTCGTGATTGTTGCTTGTGCAGAATGCCCTTTCCTTTTTACTGTGCACCATGATTTCTGGATTTATTTCAATCAATCAGATCACCAAGTTTAATATCAGAAACGCTTCTCTCCTTTGAGAAGAATCACATAACATACGGTCAAAAGAACGTCCTGATTTTACGGAAATCTGCATATTTTCGTCGACTATATATAAATAATGTTTGGTTACCGATTAAGAATCTTAAAGTTCCTCAGAGCTCTAAAATTTAATAACACTTTGCTAAATTGAAATGCCTGCTAATTTTCCAGCTTACATAATGTGCTTGATAGCGTTTCAAAAAAACAACGAACTAGAGGACATACTGGATTACTGGATTGGCAATACCCTTTGTGAAGGTATGCAAAACCTCTTTGTTGGCTTAAGTTTCTCCGTCTGCCATTTCAGCCTTTGTTTTGTGATGCCAATAAAACATGCATTTCACTTTCAACCCAACCGTTGGCAAACAATGGCGAACGGTGGGATCCCA
Source organism: Drosophila simulans (assembly GCF_016746395.2). NCBI lineage: Eukaryota > Metazoa > Arthropoda > Insecta > Diptera > Drosophilidae > Drosophila > Drosophila simulans. Next base: position 1,657,643 of record NC_052523.2, read on the forward strand.
GGGGCGGGGCAGGACGTATCACAAAAACATCCTTCCCATCGCAACGCGAGGATCCTTTGTGCAGCGTGCACTCAATTATTTGGTCGTTACTTGTTTCTTATTACCTTTCGCCCACCGACACTACGAAACATAATAACTGCGGCCCAAGAGGCGAGGAGATGGCTTTGTTTGTTCTGGCCGGCAATACAATCGAGTTGCGGAATTGCGGAAATAAATGCGAATTTAATATGCAAAGGAATCGGAAGAAGCCAGCCAGAGATTGCTCGACGAATATCAGTTTAATGTTACCCGGCAAAACGATTGCGCCACGTATAGGGCGAAAATAAAGTGGAAAAAATTGAGTAAATGTTAATACTCACAGAAGGTTATTCGGGTTTTGGCATAGCTCAATTCCTCCTATTGGAAAATGTTAATTAATTCACCAACCAATCTTAATAAAATTATTGGACCCTAAATAAACAACAGAGGAGTCTACTCACGATTTCTTTGAGTACCAGATACCAGATAATAGGAGTAATAGAGAGGCTTTTGAGTTTGGTTGTCATTAAAAAATTATTTAAAATTCGGGCGTGACTGATTTTTGAGACGTTCAAACGGACATGACCAACTTAACTCGACTAGTGAATCTGGTCAAGAATATATAAACAAGTTTGGGTCGAAAACGCATCCTTCTTGCGGTTACATAATTTTCTAGTATACCCTTTAACTCAACGATTATCAGATATAAAGAGAATACATAATATACAACAATATTTTACTTGATAAATTGTGCGAGCGAAGTTTCTGTGATGCACAAGATTTCTAGATTGTTCTAGATTACACAATGATATCAAACAAATAAATTCCATACATCTTTGTTTATTTGTGAAGAAAAATGTGGATTTGCATGCAGTGAGTTTTCATTAAACATTAAGTTGATACATTAATCTACGACCCATTTCCTTGAGTATATTTATTTATTTATTTGCTTAATTATTTTTTTATGTTTTTATTTATTTTATTTTATTTATTTATTAATTTATTTATTTAACTATTTATTTAATTTATTTATTTATTTATTAATTTATTTATTAATTTATTTATTTATTTATTTTTTAATTTATTTAATCATTTAATGTTTTATTTTTTTTTGTTTATTTATTTTTTTATTTATTTAGTTACTTATTTATTTATTTATTTTATTTTTTTATTTATTTATGAGTTTATATTATTTATTGTGGCCACAAGCCTCTGTTCGTGATTAAAAGCCAGTAAATACTGGTTTTAACTGCCTGTTGATTCGAAACGGTTAACAGAATCCCTTAACAGCAGACTGAGAACAGCGACCAGACTCGCACATCGTCCTTGCTTGGGAAACTCCAAGCAAGCAACAGTAGACAAGTGGGAATAGGACCACAGGGGAAGATGGGAACACTGTAAATCGGAACGAACGATTCGCGCAGAACGAAACGCCGTGAATCAGAATCAGGAGGGGCAAATCACACCAGTTGAAACGGACGAGTTTCCATTCCCACATCGTCCTTCGTCGTGCCAACAAAAGGGGAAGATGGGAACACTGGGAATGGGAACCATGCGGGACGGAACGAACCAATCAGGAGGGGCAAATCATCCCAGTTGAAATGGACCAAACCATTTGGCACAGGCACACTTCGAATCGAATCGCGAAATGGTCCGGATTCAGTTTCAAATTTGCATGGCATAGCGACGGACGTAGATCGGGAAAAAAACGCAAAATTCGGAAATCATTAAAAAGGAAGCATAAGTTTGAATCATTCGCGGGCGCGTGATTGTGGGCTTCGAAAGTGAATGCACTTGGCACCTCCGCACCCGAAATCGGATTCTCGAACGGATTCTGATTTATCGCCGGCCGGTCATTGTTTGTGCGTATCTGTGCCAACCAGAATGTGGGCGTGTCCGCCTCCGCCCCCGCCGCGCCATCGAGTAAAGTGTTGCGAAGTGAAGTGCGAGAATGCCCGCCCTCGATTTCCGCAAGAGTGCTGTGAAATCCTGTGAGCTACGATTGTGAGTGCAATGTGTCTTTTGTAAATCAAGGAAAATCACATTTTAAATTGCTGCGCATTAGAACGGATACAGATACAGATACAAAGGCAGGGCCACAAGGAGGCAGCCAGGCAAGATCGAAAGTCAAACGCCGTCAAACGTTGATTGCGTCGTCGGCGTCGTCCTCGTCTACCCACGAAACGTGGGAAATGAAAAGAACGGAGGAGGACGTGAAGGATTTGACTGATGTGAATGGAGTGAAAGATGTGACCTGGCCGGGGTACCACCCCTTCCCTCGGAGGCTGGCACGTGCTATTGTCTGCCCCCATCTATTTCAATTTGATTATATTGAAGAGCATATGATGTAATATATGGAAATGTAATCTGATTAGAGGCTGGCTAAGCTGAGCCCCTCCCTGGAATCGTGCTGCTCCATGGATTTAAAAACTCATTAATGTGCAAAGACGTTAGTCCTCGCATCTTTGGTATCATTAGACGGGCAGGCAGAAGGTGGAAAACCAGAGCTGGATGGGTGGAGTCAGCAAGGCTGCTGGCAAATCAATAGTGGAGGTGTTGAAACAGCTGCCAGTATTGGCCAAGAAACTGGATAGCTGTTCCAAAAAAAAACTCAAAAAACATTGAAAACGCAAAAAGGATTTTGTGCTTGCCAGCGCACGGAAATTCGGCAATAGTATCAAGTATCACGAGGTGAAATATCAACAACATTCAGGCATTTCTCTAGAAATTCAGCTATCAAGTGTGTGAAAGAGGAGAATACTTTGCTTGAAAGAAAGACAGTTTTAGTACAGTTTAAATGACAATTGCAAAGGAGTGGGAGTGCCTCAGTATTTCAGAAAAATCATCAATATCCTCGTATTATTTTCGGATTAAATAACCCCGAAATAAAGCACTTATAAACGACCTTCCATCTTTAGGCTTTTTATTTGCGCCTTGTGTTAGGATATTTTTGTAATATTTGTGTTATTTTGTTCAGTAATAGATTACAAAAACGATTTTGTTGCACAGTCTATAAATGTGTATTGTTGTGTTTCATTGAGTAAATTAGTGTCTTAGTATCACAGTTCGTTGAGGTTGAAAAAGCAGCTTAAAATTTGGCACACGGTGGCAAGTTTAATTATTTAAACAAATATATTTGCTTACCCATGCAAAGAAATTTGTTCGAATTATATTTCCTGAAGGATTTTTAACGCCCCAATTGCATTTCAATTAGCCTAGGAAAAACAATGAGAACCCGATGCATAAGCGGATAAAGTGGCATAGTTTTTCCCAGAAAGCGGTGGGGAAATTGAGAAAAGATCCCGACATTTAACCTAGCAGTTGTAACTATATTTTGCAGATAGTTTCCTAAGCAGCTTTGCATTAAATGTATCTTAAAGATTTCGCATAGTTCACCGCTCAGCTTAGCCTGTGCACCTCCCTAGGAATTATTTGTTGAGTACTCTCATATATTTCATTTTTATCCAGTTGAATATATTGTGATTCATAACCAATCCTCTTCGGAAGCATTATGATTTTTGGCCCGCTACCTATAATGGGAAACTATAAACCATCATTGTGTGCAGCCAAATATATAAATAAAGTTCTTTCAGTGGAAAAGTATTGCTGTTCGCCAACATGATTACTTGCCTGTGCCCCTAATCTTCGTCTGTCCGTTGGTGAATTAGGGAAATCTCGGAAGTTAATGGCACTTGGTCGAAAAATAAATATCAATTTGTTGCTTAGCTACCCTAATTACACGATGGCCAGCATCGCAGGACATCCTTCTAATCGGGCCGTGTTATGGAGTGCAATAATGCATTAGGATTTCCCATTTTTTGCCATTTGGGGACTTCGATTCGGCAGCTCGGGGAACTCGGAGCCGGATAAATGGGCTCTGGCATTCATTTGGAGAAGTCGACACAGTTTTGTGGGCCAAACGACTATTTGGCCAACAAAAAATAACGAGCAAGCCATTAAAAATTTGCCGAACTCAGCAGAAGTGGAGGAACTAGAACTAATGGAGGGCGCAAAGGGAAGAGCACTGGGGCCATGCAATTCATTAATTTATTGACTTATAATCAAGCCAGGAAGAAACTTACGCCCAGAGCCAGACCGGATAAATATCCATTTATCACATAAATAGAATGCTAACAGCAGTGAATCCTGCTGGTTTCCTCCTTGCTGCTCTCCGTGCTCCTCGGACCAAACTTATTTCCCTTCCTTTTTTATTTTTCTTTTTTTTTGCCGTTCTAGCCTGGCTGCTGCGGTTGGCCTGCCAAATAAAGCAAGAAATAAGTTAAAACATACGTTCTGTGCGGTCTGACTCGGTGGAATAGAACAAATCCTGGCCAACTGGCGGAGCAGCCCAGTCACGTCCGCACCACCACAACTACTGCTCCTCCGGCACAGTGCGGTATGCAAATTCAACCGAGAAGACTTCATAAAAGCAATGCAAATAATTAAATAACAGCGCAAAGAGCAAACAGCACGCAGCAGCATGACATGCTACTTGAGTCGGCGAAACTTGGATTAACTAGCTGCGCGAAATAAATACGAAATACGAAATACCAAGCACCAAGCACCAAACACCAAATACGAAATCCGAACGCTAATCCCAAACCAATCCCAGCTCCGTTCCGCCCAGGTGCGACATCCGACAGTTGCCGATGCCCTCGCCCAGCGGAATGTCCTGGCGGCAGGCGGAGCGCGGCGCGGGAGGAGCGCCCGGTGGACGAGGGGCAGGCATCCTGGCCGGGAGCGGGAGGAGTCCGGGAACTGCCAGCATACTGCTGGCGTTTCTGGCAGCTGTCAGCTTTCGTGGCATGCGAGCGCGTAAGTGTAAACTTCTTTTACTTGGGGTGATGCCAACACGACTTTCCGGGCTACACATCTACGCACGGATTTCGTGGAAAGTGTTGGGTGAAATTGGTTCTAAGATGAAACATCTATTAAGCACATAGAAGTAAAATACATTTTATCTGTTTTATAATATAATAGTAATAAGAGCATTCAACAGAATGCTAATCTGATCATTTTGACTTATGCTGTTCATGCACGTGCCACATCAATTTTGTTACAATTTTTCAAGGAAGGAATTGTAGTCAGATTCCAACTTTAAGGCCGATCATAGGGCCTTTGGCACTTTAACACCCCAAATCGATGTTATGAAACAACTGACTACCCGCCGTTAGGCAACCAATTGTGCAACGAACTAGCCCGAATCGCTTGATCCCGTTGGCTTTCGAGTCCGCGGGAAAATCGCTTCCAGGAACGCCCTGGAGAACTTTTGTTTACCATGGGAGTCCGTCCCAAATCCCAGATACTGAGCACTGAGCACCGAACACCGAATCCCTGCACCCCTGTCCAACTTTTGGCTACGTGCTCAGCTCCATCCGAACTGCCAAGTTGGGTTGGTTTGGGTTGGGTTGGGTTGAGTTCCATGTTTCATGGCTCTGCTGCTCCGTGTGGCGCTAAGCTTTTGTTTTTGCATGCATAGTTAATTCAATTTCGCACATTTTTGTGCAAGTGTCGAGTGAAGCGTTTGCCAAATTTAATTTACATGATGAGATTTGCTTGGCTGCATTGTCGTTGGCAACTCGTTGGCACGATTTTTATAAGCTTGTCGAGTTAATTTAATCGTGCAGTGCAAATTTTCATTTAGCCGAGCTCACACACGCGCTCCCATGATTGTCAGACACCTGTCACGCGAAAGGAAATCTCGCATTCGCATTCGCATTGGCTTTCGGCTCCAGGAACTCATTACGCATACGCAGCGTGTGAAGATTTTGACTCCGCTCTGCTCGCTCTTGATGTTTGCTTCGTTTTTGTGCTTAGTTTATGAAAATGCCTGGCATATCTTCTAGGCCGTCCTAATTGGAAGGGGTCGGCTAACCCGTCTTCCCAGTTTCTGTTTCTGAGTCTCGAGTTGATTAAATTTCTTGCGTGCATGGCGGGTGGCGGGTGGTGGTTGTCCGTTCAACAGGTCGGATGCGTGATGGAACTCCTTTCCCCTGTGAAATTACAACTGGTCCGGGCCATCGTCTGTGCAAATAGCTTTCATCAAATTGTCTAATTCATGGCTTGGTTTTACCTTGATTTTCGAAGAATTTTCCCTAGCCTCGGATTGAATAAATTACCAGAGTTTTCTATTTCAGCCTGACAGAGAGCTTGCCTCAAATTGATTGCACTTCCGAGGAAATCCTTTAATATTTCAGGCTCACTTATTTATTCACGCACAACACAACAAACAGTATTTCGGCCAAATCAAACTTCGTCGGGCGGCACTTTTGAAGGAACCTTAAGTTCCTGTGGCCGAGTAATTGTTAAATAGTATTTATCATCTTTTTTTGCGCTTACCTGCTCCTGCTGCCACAACTAATCAATCTCAGTTGAACTGCTGGCAATGCGAAGGCAATATCATTAACAACACATGACCCAGTCCCCGCATCCGGGCTCATATGTGATATAATTAAATTGGGCACCAGCAAAAACGCGCAGGACCACCCACTCACACTCACTCTCATACACACACTCAGATGGGAAACAATGGGACACAGCGAGAACAGAAATAAGTAGACACTCAAATAACACTTAGGCCATCAATCAGCGCACTAGCCAAGGTCAAAAGCCCAGCCACGCCCATGTCCATCTCCGTTAATTATGCCACGACCATACCGCATACAAAACAGCAGCGGGCAGCGGGCGAATCAACTATGTTTTATATAAGAGATACAAGTATTTACCATAGGACGCGGCTCCCAAGACAAATGGCGGTCAAATGTCACGTTTAATTTATTTATGGCCAAAACACATAACCGTTGTGGAGGGGAAGAGGGGAGAGGGCGAAGAAAAAATAGGCACTCGCCCGATGGGCGGTGGACGGAGCGAGAGGGGCGTGGCACAAGGGCCGAGCTTTAATTAAATAACTGCGCTAAGTGGAGCCAAAGAGTTGGCGTCGCTAATACAGCCATTAGCTAAATTCGCTGAGAGCCCATAAATTTCACGGTCCAACTCAGGAATCACAAAATAATTCCCGAACTCTGTACTCCCATGAACAAATTCCGGTTTAGCCCATTTGGAGCATTGGAGGCGATACTTCAGACAAATAAATAGCTGCTGGCCGTAATTAATTAACTCTGGAGGATTGTCGTCCTGCCTCAGTTTTCATATGCAAGCCATATGTTTGGCGCCAAAGGTTGCCTGTTGGCTGGAACATGGGTTTTAAACAAGCCAACAGTTTATGAAACACAATGGAATACATAGAGGAAGGCCATTTATTATCCAGTTCAGTCACAATTAACCAGATCTAAAAAAGCACATTCATTCGTTGGTCTACAAATACAAAAAGTTGTATCGAGTGTCAGCAATAGCAGCTCAAGGCTTAATTACATTATAGATTAAATGCTTCTCCAATTACGAAGGTCCGACAGAATTCTCTTGTGCTAGTTGCGATAGTAATACACCCTTTAACACCCCCAGTTAATTCGAATATTTACCGAGACAATAAATTCGGTTTTGGACAAGTGGGGCAACCCACTATGCCATACTCTATGTACACACTTGTCTCGTAATGGCCACACACGAGGATGTTTGGGCCACGTTTTCGCATCAAGTCAGTAATGAGCCCCCGGCAGGAGTATTAGGCCTACTCGACTGTCCCGCGCTGAATGTTGTTATGTAACTTGCTTATTCATGTGTGCAAATTATGAGCAATAACAATGCGAAAGAAACAATCGTCAATCAGGAGACGCGGAGGCGTAGTGCTGTGAAAATCAGAGGAGCTGGTGGTGGTGGTGGTGGTGGTGGGAAACGCTTTAAAGCAATCGAAGCCAGTCGAGTGCTAAATGGGCGCGCCCTGCCACGCCCCATCGCCACGCCTCCACGCTCTCCATTTAAGCCGTGTAATTGCTGTGTGCGAGAGCTGAATACCGCAAAAAGCTGAGGCGGCCCACTGTCGTCCAAGTGAGCGATGCGACGCGTCGCCATTTGGCTTAAACAAAAAATGAAACATAAGGTAGTATAAGGTATATGAAACACGGATTGATATGCGACACTCTAATTCACTGCAAATTCTGAGGAACTTAGTTAGTACTTTCCACGTATGTAACCTCTTCAAACGTGTGTCAATCATCGTACATTAGTAATCATTCGTGGAAAACCAAGTATATGGAACTATAAATAAGAAGCATTCTTGTGACGTACTGAACCTATAAGATCGCCGTCGTCAATCCATCAGTGGCTGCACCCTCGTCAGAAGTGCGCTGTTATCGGGACTACATGGCCAAGGTGCCAAGATGCCAAGATGCCAAGATGCCGAGGTGCCAAGATCACGGCAGACCCAAGATGGCCAGTCGGAGTTAAAGGGTAGCCACAACAAAACGTGCAACCATTGATAAAATGTGCGACGGCTGCTGATGTAGGTCGGATCCGGACGGGTTGTGCCGGATTGGGAATGGGTATGGGTATGGGATGTGGGATGTGGGCTATGGGATGTGGGATATGCAGGAGCTGGAATTTATGATTCCATTTTTACTTCTCTGCTCGTTCTTCTTGCAAACAGCCTCCGGCCATGTGAAGAGTTTCTTTGGGAATGCGGACGGTGAAACTGTGTGGGGAATGCAAATGGTTGTGGCTTGTGAATTTCCCTCGCAACAATGAGAAATGCTTTCCCGTGGCAGGAACCCCGCCGACTACGCCCATGCTAACTGTCTGTCGCCATGCACATGAAATCAGATGGTTCCATAAAAATGAAATGATTTTAAATGATGTTCAATGGAATTATAAACCACCACACATATATTAAGATAAAGATGACTCCTTAAACAGTTTTGATCCACCTCTGGAATAGTTTGTTAGATACATTGAAACAAAACATTCTATCCTATCTTGATACATTTTTTGCCAGCATACTTGCTCCCTTTTCTCGCTGTGTACCCTCCAGTGAGTGCGTGTGACAGCCATTTGAACAGTTCGATTATGCATGTTTTGAGCTGAGCCTGGAGCGACATAAGGGGGAATTGGAGAGTTGCTAATATTTGCTGAATGCTGCGGACCAATAAATGACAAGTTATGCCCTCTAATTAATGCGCCTCGACATGCGACACGCGTGTGCGGCTTCTGGCCGAGTGATTCTGGCCTGGTCTAATGGCCGTCTCTTCTGGGTCTTGACCAAGTCCGCACATCCCAACCCAGCCGCTCTCGGCTTAATTTCGGCACATAAATACCAATGGGCCACACCCCGGAGGCGCCATCGCCAGGAAGCCGGGGGAGGATCCTGGTGCGGAGCCAGTTTTTGTGGCCACACCACGGCCGGCCCGGCGTTTCATTTTTCAACTGTCAGACTACCACAAAGCCAGTGACACTTTCGACTCCTCGCTGGAAGATGGAGCAGAAGGGGTTATCTGGAGGCGCTTTGGGCGTGAATACATACATGGAAATTAAAATGACGTTAGGTCAGGCGAGCGTAAGGAGCCACGGGTTCCATTTTTTCTTTCAGAATTAATTTTATGAAGGAAACCGTGACATTTTATCTTTAACGGACACTGGCTCCGGTCTCCGAAAGGTACAATCCCCTACAGTTTATAACAATAAATCAAAGGCGATTAAAATCTGTGGCAAATCTGTGAAGTCCAACAAGCTACTTACATATATAAGTTATCCAATCAAAATATAAATATGGCATCGGCATTGCACTCGAGTTACTATATATATGGAGTGTTAAAATGGTGGTTTTCGCTTTGTTTCAAAATCCTGCAAAATGCTTGGTCAAACTTTTAAATAATTTCTGTACCTAACGCCACCTCTGGGCAGAAAAATAGTTACCATATTTGTCAATATTGATTATATCACACAATTTGATTATCATCCTATTGATTATAGATTTGTGAATGATTTTATAAGTTACAAGCTTAAAAAATGATTATTGTTCCTAATACTAAAATATTTTAAATCAGATAATACTAGTGCTGCAAAAACTAACCCGCAACACACAGCCATGAGTTTCGATAAATGATATCGTCAATTAATTGGTTCCGAATCTGATCTAGTTCATTAAACTTGACGGTCATTTCGCTTAAATAAATCTCGACTGAAGTGAAGTTGGACATTATTAAAGCACATTATTAATAGAACTAATCCTAATATAGTGATTATTCGATACTAAGAACCAATATAAAGCGGATTCACACATTTGATCTGGACAAACCTAAACCCTGAAGAATTGGATAATTACAAGGAGCTGAACACGTGCCATTGCAAGCATTTTTTTTTTGTTTGGTTATTGGATTAAAACCAAAGGCAAGTTATTAACTCCTTTCGTAGGTACTACTGGTTTTAAATTAAACAGTCTAATTTGGGCTTCAAAGTAAACAGTTTAATACAAGTTTAGCTACCTTTTTAGACATTGCTTAGGCAAAACGCTGAACTAATAAAGTTCGAGAACAGAACCACTCAGAATGGCCGATAAACTTACTGCGCTCGGAATTGGCCAGCATAATGATTCCGGGTATATACGGAGGTGCCGCTTGCTCCATTTAAAGCCAACGGCGCTCATCAGTCAGCTGCTGCCCAACTTCCAAGTTTTGCAAAGAGTGCGCTGCCTCTCCGTGGGGAGCATGTCGCAAGCGGCTCTGGAGGAGGTCTTCACGAACTGCAGGCAGCTGGAGAGCCTACTTCTGTGCGACACGGTGGGTACCGGCACCGTTTACGACATTCGGAGCATTTGGCACTGCCAGATGTTGAAGGTGCTGCTGATTCCCCTGAGTGTGAGAACGCCACTGGCCGTCTGCTTACTGGAGAACCTCACGCATCTCACGCTTCAGCGCTACAAATTCAGTCCAGGAATGGAGTGGATGCCCACCGTTCTGACCATCATCCGTTACAAGCGGTTCAATCTCCATGAATTCTCCTTTGATGGATCCGGGCTGGCCGCTCCCATGAATCTTTGCCAGCTTCAGCTGGCCCAATGCACAGCCCTCACCGAACTGAGATTGAGCAACTGCCTGCTGGCTGAAATGGAAAGCCCGCCATTGCCCTTCTCCTGCCAACGGCTCAGCTTCCGGCGATGCAAAATAGGCAAAACGTGTGGTTACATGCATCCGCTTCTGAAGAAAGTGGATCTGTTTAACTGTCAGATGTTGTTTGATACTCCCATGCTACGCCGCCTCCTGAACTTGAGAAGGCACCAGCCCATCGAAGGACCACTCCTGCTCACCTTTAGCCAGTCCCCCAGACTGCGATCTGAGCTCTCGAAGTGGTCCCAGGAGGAAGTGAGTGCCAACAGCCAGTGGCTGCAAGTGAAGGAAGTGGGTCCGCACCAGGCAATTACATGGCAACAGCCATACGCTACGCTTTCCATGAGGTTTGGCCTCTCCGTAAGATATATGCCCGATCTGAATCTCCCGGAGGAGAGTATCCCGAGTGCCGCTGATGTACTCAGTTCCCTGGATTCTTCATAAGGAGTTAGATCCGCCTAGTAAAAGCACAGGCCTTAGCTATTCGGTCATCACTTGATGTACAATATACAGTTCCTTAGTCAACTTTTGACAAATCACCACCTAAAGTGGGTCTATGTGATCTTTCTCTAATAAAATCCGAATATCAATAAAATGTGGGACTATTTGTCATTATTTTTCAACTATCAAGTTACGTACATATATTCAAAAGGGGATGCTGGATTGCAAATTTCAAAAGGAATTTCGCAATTTAATTGTGAATTCCTAAGGAAAGCACTTAAAACGCCCCTCCTCTCTTCAGATAACACATTTCTTTACTCCCACAATTTAATGAATACAAATCCCACGTAAAATACCTCCAGCCGACAGATGCCCCCATTCACTTCGAGTGGCACACAACATATTAAACATATCAAATCTAAGCTCGAAAGGCTTCGCCATGTTTGCGTTAGGATCGCCATTTTTCCAGGCGGATGAGTTTTGTTTATCAGCGAGCACATAAATTACGAAAAAGTTGGAAAAAACAAGGAGTAAAGTGAAATTTATGTGTACCGCATGTAATTAATAATAAAAGAAATCGCGCAAACGAATTAAATGGTTCTGTGTGTGTGTTTAACTTGCTTGTTAGCCCGTCCAGAACGGCGCTTAATTAGACCAATTCCCCGCCCCCCCAGTCCGCCCACTCACTAACTTTATGTTTGGGCCAACTTAATTGGGTCCGAGCAGCAGTGCAGCGGCTAATCAGGTTAACCAATCCCAGCAGCAATGTTAAGCAGCAGGCTTGGGTGTTACCTGGGCGGAGAAAGTCCAATCGGACAGATGGAGTGGACAGGTGATGGCGCAAAGCAAAGATCGTAAATGGTATTCATGCGGAGTTTGGTTCGAGGTTGGTTCGCTATCCTTCCTTTCCATTTAAAAGTGGCAATCAGTCATTTCTTAAATTGAATGTCGTCAAGCGGTAGGAAAAATTAGACTTTTTGAAATAAATGGAAATAGAATAAATTTGAATTCGAAATGGAAAAACATAAGATTGGCCAATCAAAAAAGCAAGTGTCTTTGGCTCTTCCAATGTGTCATGTATAATATGTCATAATTTATGATTTTATTTATATATTTACAAGAACAAAACATCCTTGTTGAAACTGGAACACTTGAACCATAGAATGTATCTTGATCGCAACTTAGCACACCCAGATCAAACTTCTGGCAAAAATAGTGTTCAAAATTCAATATATACCAAGTGATTTAAAATGGGACGACTATCGATCTTAGTAAAGAAGTTGTAACACTAAAGCTACATATGTATTAACCAGCCTTGATTACTGCACAATTGTTAAAGTTTAAAAACTTTATCAAACGGCCGCCATCTGAATTCATAACGAGAGTAGGAGAAATCGTGTTAAACGTTCCGGCGTAATCCCTAAAATGTTAAGCCCCGCAACATTTGCTTTTAATTCCTGCAGAGTTGCAATGGTTGTTCAGTTTCCAAACGATATAATCCATGCATCATCTCATGGCAGCAGTCCGATTAGACACGCCCCCCTGACTGCTGGGTTTGGCCTTTTTCAACTTTGCACTCGAATGAATACGAAATACGAAAATTCACGCGAAATTCCCTGACAGAACCCACGACAAAGATAAAGTCCCCACACCCACCCCACCCACCACCAGTAGACCCACGCCGAACGACCCCCACTTGAATTATTATGTTATAGCTCCTGGGTGGGGGAGACTCCTGGCCCCATACTATATATGTACTATGGGCTCCGAAGCCGAAAAGTTTGCACCAATCATTGCTCAACCATTTGGGCAGAAATTTTAAATTTATTGCCCCAACAATGCGACAGCAAACAATAACATTAACAAAGTAATAATTCAAGACCCCTTAAATGGTTTCAATTATGTGCCCAAAATGTGTGACGAGTGCCGGAAGAACGAAAGGGATAATATGGGTGGTTGGGTTGGGTGGATGGTCAGGTTGGGTTGGGTAGTCAGTGCCATGGCAGAAACCCAAAACCGAAATCAGTTTATGTGGTTTACTGAACAGTTACACTAATTACCGCACAACAAAACTGCGGCTCTCATTTACCGGTGTTGTTCTTGCACTTGTTGTGCCGCCGGTTGCTGTTTTTATAAACTTTAGTGTGCGAATAGTTTTTAATTACACAGATATGCTGGCAGCAAGAAAAACAATTGAAAACCTAACGAGGGAATAAAGTTTGAAGCTGCCGGCCTCCACTGGCTGGATTCGTTGCGGATCCCCCGATACCCAGTGATGATGGATTGGCCAGTTTTAACTAATTGAAGCAGTGTCCTTTTGTTGAATTAAAACATAATTCAATTAGAGTTACGGCAAGCTGAACTAAGTTTAAAGAACAACAGCTTAGATTAAAATGAGAAAATCTAAAATGTTTTGCTTAAAACCATTAAAGTGCCATTAAAGTCTGGTGCTTATGAGGGAATAAGTTAGTTTATAGACCAACATTAATGAGCACCTTACTCAATAATTAATGCATTAAATGAGTAATTTTAAAATTAGACTTCTTTGTGAGAAACATTAGTATATTTCCAACTGAACGTTTAATTAGCAGTGAGGCATACCCCATTTTAGCTGGCCATAATCGAGTTCAAACTTACGTCCAATCTTATGCATGCAGTGGGTCATGTCCGCAAGTTTGCAGAAAAATTAAGTTACTTAAAGCCAACTGCAGCGGCTACTTAGGCGGAGGAACTGCCTGCAGCTGTGCTGCTCGCTGGTGGAAAGTAGAAAGTGGAAAGTGGAAAACTATTTCTGCAAATTGTTCTCGGGCGAAGCGTTTAATAAAAATGTAAACTTGAGTGCAACTCGACGCAGTCTCCGCTCACTTTATGCTCGCATTTGGCATAATATTATTTACATAATAAATACTCAGTTGTTGTTTGTTGTGCTGCGCGTAAATTTGCCGCCCGAGGCGCGACACTGGAACGGGGAGGCGTCCCCCGAAAGTAGGCAATCCACGGATGGGGGTGGATGGGTGCTTGGGTGCCTGGTGACCCCAGCCCACAGTGGGAGTACAATGTGGGCGGCATGACTCGGTAATTCCAGGCCCATCTGCGGCATTTTATGCTCCAATAAAATCGCAATGTGGCCGCGAGCTTAAAGCTTGATTGGATCAGGAAAGGGACGTGGAACAGTGACCAGTCCACCATTGTTTCATTAGGTGCTCCCAGAAGAGTCAAGTACAGAGAATTTGCCAAAGAATGACGACAATCTGTGCTTGGGAGATTGAAACACTGTTCATTATAAGATCCCTTCTAGCTGTTCGCCCCATAAACCATCCGAAAATCTAGGGAGTTACAGAGCCTTCTTTAACGCATAAACTGAAAAGGCATATATCAACTGATGAACAGGACTAATAATCTTAATTAGGAATGAAGTGGACACCACTGACGATAACTGCAAAAAGTTGTACTTCAGCGATCTGCTGTGCAGCTCTATCGCGATGGATGGGCGAATTGGTGGACACATTACTCATGTTCAGAACAAAGACATTATAATGTATAGAATATTCTGTCTTCGGTCAGAATAAATGGTGTATTAGCCCACTACGACATAGAATATAAGGAAGATACCAAAGCAGGTCAGGACTCTAGTGCTGGAACACGGTCAGAGGAAATACAGCTCCTGCTCCGTGATGTGGCAGGCCACATCCTCCTCGTTTTCCAGCAAGCCGCCAAGGAGCGAGAAATTCCGGAGCAGCTGCTCCAACTACAGTGTCATCTTGAATGTGGGAATCTGAGTAATACACTAAATTTAATAAGACAGGCTGGGCTAACGACTCCAAATTTACCTGAAGCACAACTATGCCGGCCGGCAAGATGACCGCAAAATTTGTGAACAGTCGGACCAAGACCAGGCCACACCCCAACAGCTGAACCACCGCAAGGGCGGCGGAGCTCTGGAGTTGGTCCTGCAGAAAGGCCAGCTGTTCCACCCACTGGAGCAACATGCCCAGCGCGTCCTCGCACCACCATGGGCAGACCGGATGACCTTTTGCCCAGATCCACCGCCCGTTCTGAAAAGGGGGTCCCCTACTGCGTCGGGAGCATGTTCCGAGATTCCTGCTCCAAGCCGCAAGACTACTGCGAGCTAAGAGGATGACAGTCGTGGCAGTGATAACAAACGGCGTACGCCAGGCTGAGTAATCGGTCCGGTCTGCCTTTAGTCTGTGGCACATCCTGGAGAGATTGCTTCGCTACGAGGCGTCGTAAGAGGTCCTTTTCCGGGCACAGCTGTCGTTTCGGAAATTTCATTTCGTAATGCGCTCCTGTCCTATTAACATACATATTGTACCATCTTCGTAGAAAAACTGATTTAGATGAATTATATTTAAAAGAATTTTTTTAAATATGAAATTTGTAGCCTAAGCTAACTTGAAATTGGTCCGGAATCCCAGTCATCCGATGGCATCACTGCTTTTGAAGAGCGTTTCTCTACACAGATAACCATCAAAATATATCCCAAAATGAACCTAGTTTTTATAATTTCTCCATTCATAATTTAGGCCCGAGTATCATTCCCCAGAGGAAGGCAGCTGGGGGAATAATGAGAATTTCACACGAAATTATCCCCCATCAATTGCTAAATTGTTTTGCACCTTGCAAAAAAGGGAATACAACTTTCAAACCCCCATACACTTGACCTGAATGCAATCGAACAGATGCCCTGAGCAAATAAATTTGCATTTTCCATGACATATCGCAATATGCTGCTGGAAAATATATATTTTCTAAAATATATATCGCAATTTGTCAATTAATACACAAAAAGCTTGCCTAATGCGCTTAATTTGATGGTAGGCGGCAAACAAACAGATTCCGTTGGGTTATATGCAAAATAGTTTGTTTTGGCTTGGAGTCTACTATTACATAATAAAAATGCTTTAAATGAAGTTAAGTTAGTACTAAAGTAAATTATAAACTTTAATTGATCGAAAAGGTATTCAGCAGATGGGCAGAAGCGTTTTCGACTCAATTAAGTATATATATTTTATCGTTCCTAACTTTTTTAACTGAAACATCTTTCGAATATTGAGGTACTATTAAAAGCCGAGGAAGCTTCAAGGTAAATTGTATGTATGTATGTTCTTAAGGTGCAGTCTTAAACTTCATATATTCCCATTCGATAAGAAAGAAGTCCATTAAAATGCAGATAACTTAAAAAATGGGTATTTAATTGGTCTTAATTCCGGAAAAACTTCCTACATAACTAACTGACAGCTGCATTTCGATTGTTTGTCAGCTTGTCAAAAGACTGAAATAATTATTTGTCCGGAAAAAACTTCGATAAAGTTTGCCAACTGATGGGCCCATCATTCTTGACCTATTTTGCAGCGCTTGCAGCCACGGCCACTCCGATGGAGAATGCCTCGCTAATTGCCTCGCCTGCGACGGGGACAAGCACAATGGGATCGGCAGGATCTCCTGTTCTGATGCTGGGCGATGACCAACAGCAGCAGGAGGACGACACAACCGTGGTGGATTCGTGGAGCGACAGGCCGGACACTGCGACGCTAACAAAGGGTTTCTCGATTCCCACGTACTTGCCGCCCTTTCCGGAATTCATACCAGCCGATTTACCGCACATGTTGCGGAATGCCTCCTCCGGAGCAGCTCCTCCCGCGGACAACGGCCCGTCCGGCAGTCCGATGCCATCTAAGCCCAACGAGCAGTCGCGTCTCCACGCCTACGACAGCGAACAAAAGGCACAGCAGCTGCGGCGCGAGAAGGAGCTGGCCAAGGAACGGGAGCTCCTGCCCCGCCGCCAGCTCAGCCTGCCCCCGCTGAACGCCACCGTCCAAGCTGGCCAACATGCCTATCTGCCGTGCAAGGTGAGTGAAGGATTGGGAGTGGGGATGGGTTCGGAGGTCATTGGGTACAATGTGGAGCCATCCAGTTGAGTGGCGTAATTGAAAGCTTCGAGTGGGGTGGCTACTTTGTAATGGGGTTTCTAAGCCACACAATTGTAAATCTTGTTTGTGACGCGAAATGAAGAATAATGAATGAACTTATTGGTGGGAGCAAGCATCCTTTCAAACTCCTTAGTCCATCACAAGCAACATACAATTAATATCCATGATAATTCGCACCTGCAGCTCAACCAGCACTCCGGAAAACCGCTCTCCTGGGTTCGGTTGCGGGATGAACATATCATTGCCGTGGATCACACAACCTTCATCAACGACGCCCGGTTCGCCTCGCTGCTCCAGTCTTCCACCTCGACGACACTTGTATCCGGAGGGGCCCTGTCCACCACTGCGACGCCCGCCGCTGCCCTGGGCAACTCATCCGCCCACGCAGTTCCTGGGGGTCAGGAGAGGGGCAACAGCAGCAGCCTCAGCTGGACCCTGCAAATCAAGTATGTGAAGCTGGAGGACGCCGGCTGGTACGAGTGCCAGCTGGCAACGGAGCCCAAAATGAGCGCCAAGGTGCAGCTGTTTGTGATAAGTAAGTGAGACGACGCTGACAAATACTTATACACCGCAAGAAAAAATAGGAGTAGATAGCTTTTTTAATGATAAAAAATTCTATGTTGAGATATAAAATTAATAAGTAAGATATTTTAGGTCCTAGGAAAGTATTTCTATGTGGATACGACAGTTTTGCATATGAATCTTAAATTTGCAGCTTTTAAATCTAGTTAAAGTTACGAAAGGTAGTTTCGAACTTAACCCTCAACCCAGTGTAACCTTCTTCAACATCTAATGCTGCAAATTTCAACTGAAGCTCAATAGAAATCCTATTACTTTTGGCTCAAAGAATTTCGCGTACAATCCGCGATAATATCTATTATTTCGCGTTGAGCACCAATATCCTATTTCTTCCTTTCCCCACCCACAGCACCCCGAACCGAGCTAATCGGCGATCGGCAGCGCTTTGTGAAGGCCGGCAGCAGGGTGGAGCTGCACTGCATCGTACGTGGCACCCTGGAGGCCCCCAAGTATATCTTCTGGTACCGCGGCGACCAACAAGTGACTGCCGAAAACGAGGCCAGCGGCGCCCAGAGCGGATGGTACACGCAAATCGACCGGAATATCTTCGGCAGCACCGAGCACAATCGGAACACGGTGAGCGAATTGGGCAGACACGGAGTTCTCAAGCGGATTTCTCACGATATCGATTTTACAGATTGGTTCCCTGGTCATTCCTCTGGTGCGCAAGATTCACTCCGGCAACTACACGTGTGAGCCGGAAAACAGTGCGGCAGCTTCTATGCAATTACACGTCCTGAGCGGTAGGTGACACTTATTATTGCAGGTCAACACTCCAACTGGTCTAGGTACTTTGGATCCGGAAATGGTTTTGGGAAGAGTTATTTTAACTGAAAACAGATGAAGTTCAGCTAAAAATAAACAGCACATACAGTTTCTTCCCATACCAGTTACACCTCGTCGGATAACCGATCGTATATATTCCCAATCGGATAACTAGGTCAGATCTGGTCTTTCCGTCGGCCTATATGTCCAAGTGTCAAATACAATGAAGAACGTTGACTCGTAATCCTCGACTATCAGATACCTGTTACTAAGCTAGTCGCTTTATAAAATATCATAATCATACGAATAGAAATCCATGGCCAAATCGACTTTAATGGTGATCCTAGCATATTACATACTTTTCAAGAAATGTAGAATACCCATTAGATCGACTATTAACTGGTGAATATACTTTACGCAAACTATAGAGAATAGGATTATAATAGATTTAATAGATTAGTAGATTAGTAGATTATAAGTAATTGAATATATCTCTTTCCAGGGGAATATTCTGCCTCCGCCATAAAGTCGACTGCTGCTGGGCCCCACAGACTGGGTCACGGGTACACCAGTCTACACCAGTGGCTAATCTTTCTTTTGGTGGCCCTGAACAAGACATGATTACTCCTCGGAGTCCTGGGAGAAGTCCCACCATGAGAGCGCTGGAATTATCATATGATCGGGTGTTTTGTCTAAGACATTAGTTTAATCTCTAGGTAAAATGCACTTTGAAGCGATTACTTGTTTATTCTGCTGATACTTCTTAAAGTTTAAGCCGAACTTTCCGAACAAAACCAAAAACTTTTTTATACAAATTCTAGACATAACAATGTTTTCTTTACTCTAGTAATAGGCCTAGTTCACTAAGTATTAAAATAAGCCACTAACTCTGAGTAACAACCGTTTATTTGTTATTTGCGTAAACAAAGCCAAAGGCGTATTGTTTTCAAATGATTGCAGATTTTATTTCTTCGTAGGAATTCTTAAAATTTATTTATCAACATATTTATTAAGAAACCCTGTTTGTCATTTGAAATTGCACTAAAAACCACACATTAATTTTCCCATTAAATTGTAAAAAGAACAAAACTTGAAGAAAAGTGAACTATCTTAGCAAACAAGTATTTCAACTTTTAAGGATGTAAAGCAACTGATACTTAATAAAGAACTAATTGTTAAAATCTTTGCCTCTGTCACTTATTATTTCTGTTTCACCTAAAAGGTCTCATCCTTTCCGCATAACTTTAGTTTTATTGTCGAGCCTCACTCTTTGATTTACATATTTCATGGGTCTACTTAAGCTCATTTTTAGCCTTTTAGACTGCGCCTCTAAGTTCCTTTTCAAGCTAAGCTCCTTAACACCAATCCTCACTTATTTAAATGGGATACCCACCCCATGAAGCAACCCATGCACCTCTGTTAATTTCTTGCCGGAAAATTATGTGTATATTTTAAAATGCAAATAGGAGAAGTTGTCATAACTCGTAGGAAGATGGAAGACGGGGCTGGGAAGGCTTAGGAGATGAAGGCACACGCAAATAAAAACCAAGAAAAGAGGAGCAATTGAGAAAAACTACCATTGTCTTGGCCATTGTTTCGCCTTGGCCATTGTTTTATGGCCTGGCCAACTATAATTTTGTGCGATTTTTCTGATTGCCGCGCACTTTACGCTGCTCATTTATCAAGACGCCACTGACCAGAGAAGAGAGCCTCAGCAACCGTGGCCAAGATGCGGCGAAAGTTTTATGGCCAAGTTTGAATCCCCCTGCCAAAGCTGGCCCACATTTCAGGTTCGCACACCTTCGCCATCGCCATCACCCCCGTCCTGCCCCATCGGCCACTCAACAGACAATTTACAACTGGACAGATGGCGTGAGAAAGCCAGGAGGAGCTGCGGAGCTGTGGAGCTGTGGAGCTGTGGAGCTGTGAAGCTGGGAAAAGGATAGGCGGCGGAGGAGACTGGGCTAATCACTTTTTGATTTATTCGCCATGGCCGCCGCATCCTGAAACTTTTCCCCACAGTTCATATTTTTCTTTCCACTCTGTGGCTGTCCCGCATTTTTCCTGCAGTTTTCCCTGTTGCTTCTGCGGTGTGGCCACCGCCAGCTGGGGGATATTGACAGCGGCGGATCGGGAGTCAGCGGGGGATTAGCTCTCGCGAATATTGAAAAATTCCGCGGCTGGCAATCCGAATGCCTTGCGGCAAACTGTCAACAATTTCTTAAAGTTCATTCCGCCCAGCCAACTGATTATGGCCCAATCCCCAGTGGTTGTGCTGCTGTATCAAAGAGATTGGCGCATTTTAATAATTCACATGGCAAACTGCTGAAATATAAATTTCGCCCGCGCACGCGACGCCGAAAGGGATTTCCTTCAGATGCGCTTTAAGGACACCCTCGCCTTTATATCGGCAATTCACCTCGCCGTGGGCACAGGCTCGGATCTCGGGTCCTTGCCCAGTGATTCCCGTTTGAGCAAGTGGTTAAAGTTTGCACGCTGACTTTTAAATTATTTTGTGGGAAGGCCCCTGAAACCTTTCAGAAAATACTTGTCGAAGCGGCCTAAAGCATTGATATCACTGAAGTTAAATAAACTTAACCAGCGTAATTCAAATAAATTAATACTAAAACATAGCTTTTAACTCTTCTATTGTGTAACGAAGTGATAACTTTTCATGTATTTTAAAGAAGTCATCTGGATTTAAAAACATTGTCGGACTTTTTAAACAACTACTAAAGCAGTTAAGGAGATATTACTTTTAGAAAATAATTTAACCACGTAAATTATTTCTGTTTCTTACATCTAAGCTCAAATGCAACAGAATGTATAACATTGTATAAACTACTGCAAGCCCTGCGCAGTTTTAAGCAGCTTCAGGATGTGGTTCTATCCAAAACCTGCACATTTGAAGTAAATTGGCCTAAAATTTTAGTACATATTTGGGCATTCAAAGCAAAAGTTGCCAACGAGGTCGTTTTGTTTCAGTGTAAGCATAAATCGCAAAAGGCATTCTTCAACTTGGTCCGCATTTATTTGCACCGCGCAAACTTTGATTTAAAGTTTTTCGACCATCTTCCCAGCTGCGGCAAAGGCCAATAACTTGTCAGCCAACTTACTGCCTTTTGCCAGCTTCATGAAAAATATATTTAGGTAGGTCAATTCCAGAACCTGTTGATAACCGGGAACAGTTGAGTAGGTGCGCAGTGCGCAGGCCCGTCAAATTTGAATTATTCTGGGCGCGAAAACAAAACTGTTCTCATTGAACAGCTGGTTTTACAATTTGTGACAAGATAGAAATAATTTTTAAGGAAAACATTTCAATCTTTTAAGAATATTCCAAAAACATTTCTTCGCATTTTTGATTTAGATATAATTAACTTTTTATTTCTCATTTGGGTTTTGATATAATATATGTAATTGAATTATGTAACCCTAAATGCGCTTAACAGAGAACTAAACGCAGTTCTTTTTACAGAATTTATTCGTACATCGATTGCATTTTATTTTTTACTGTTATAATATTTATTTAAAAAATATTATCGGTTTATTTTTAAATAAATCTCGTCTTATAAAATACAATTTAGTTTCGATTTGAAATACTTGGAATGCACAAAAATATTTTGTCGCCTTTGTGGTCGGTTTTCAAATACATTTTAATTTGTTATACCCTTGCAGTGATTATTGTACTTTATTAGTTAATATATTTTTTGTTGAAATTTCATACATTTTTTGACCAAATGGAAGGGCTAGCAAAACGTGGTTCTGAGTTTGGGACGTATCGGACTTCTACTTCATAAAATGATCTGACTTCGTTGCAAGGGTATATACTCCTCGGCCTGCCGAAGAAATTCTTTTGTTATAATTTTAAAGCCATTAGGGTATCGTGTAGGAAAATCCTATTTAATTTAAATTGGTTATTCTCTATGCGTATTCGAACTTTACACGCTCTTGGTTTTGCCATTCTTGCATTCAAAAGGTGTTTAAAATGGTTGCAGTAATTAAAAATATATACGTGAGCTATAAATTTTTCATTATTCGTTAGTTCGTGGTTTGTAAATATAACTTTAATAATTGAATAATTGGACCATTTGTTTTACCGCTGGTGTGGCTTTAAGTTCTCTAATGGATACAGTATATATATATATATAACGTTTCCTGTTCCGCACGGTTCCCAGGTAAGTATATGAATATCTAAACTAACTTTGCTCATTTACACTGCCGTCTAATCATAAATCGTATGCCGTAATCTGATGTAACAAATTGTTAATCGTAGGGTTAAGTTTAAAGTTACTTGTTTAAAACGCTTTACAGATGTGGCTCGCCTTGCTTTCGTTGCCCTGTCTAGGCTCGTTACAGTTTTGTATATATAAACATAGTATATATAGACTATAATGATATACACTGACATTTCTCACTAATTGAAATCAGTTAACATTTTGTGTACGGTAATTAACTCTGAAACGCGATAACTATGGATTGTTATTGCCTTGCTTAGCAAATTCGTTAGGTTTGTTTGTGTGTGTTGTGTTATGTAGAGCTAACGTAACAACTTGGCCCCCAATATATTGAAGTGTAAGCTTTGTGGATTCTGGTCTGTATGTACATAGCATTAAGCAACGATCTCTTCTTCTTAGTGCACCGCGTCTATATCTCGTTGGGCACGCGATATTTTCAGCTTGTCCTTGGGCGTGTTATCTTCCCCCGACTCCAGGGCAAACATCTTCATCTTCTCCTTGAACGATAGCTTTTCGGGCACCGCATCTCCAGCCCGTTGTTGCTGTTGCTGCTGCTGTTTCTCCGCCAGTCGACGCGTACGGGGATCTCTGCGTAAACGGATGAAATCCATCAGTGAAATGTTTTAAGACCTCCAAATTGTATAATACCTGTACACTTCTTGAGCGCCAATGACGCCCGGAGTGGATTGCACTGAGGTGTTCCACAGGGCAGCATCTGGAGTGGCTGGCATAGATGGCAGCATGGAGGCATCGAGATTGTGTTGCAGATACTACATATTAAAAAATATTAATTCGTTTAATAAATTTCGCTTAGCCAAAGAACACAATGACGAGTTCTAAAGAAATAATTCACTTACACTCGTATCCTCTCTGATAGTGTCCAAATCCTGATGCTCCATACCGTAATTATCCATAATATATTGCTGCTGCAGCTGTTGTTGCTGGCTATTCCCGCTCACAAAATTATTCTCTTCATCGTGGAAGCTCACCCGCTTGTTGTCCCTCTGCATCAACGGTGGCGGCGGAGGTGGTGTGCCCAATCCTCCAATTATTCCTGTTCCCGTGGCCGAAACATAGGCGGCATTGAGTTCCATGGCGCTGAGTGGTGATCCTTGCATGGTGTTGTTGTTTAAGCTTCCACTCAAATTGTTGTTATTATTGGTTTGAGTGTTCAGAAGAGATGCCTTTTTAATCTCCACGGCAGCTGCGGCCTGATTGCTGGTGGCCGTTTTCAGTAGGCCCATGGACGAGGTTGCGTTTCCAGTGCTGCCCCGCAGTTTCTGCTGTGACATGATTAAATAAGAGCTGTTCCTTTCTGGCGGTGGAGGTGGCGGCACTACAGCATCCAGAGTCTCGTTGTTATTGTCCTTATCAAGCATTGTGAGCTGATTAAGCTCCTTCGCTAGATTGGATATCGGATGCTCAGTGTGCAGATGTCGTTCGTCCGCAAAACTTGCGGATTTCTGCGACTTCGATGGCGACGAGGGTGCCCCACTGGGACCAACCCCACCTTCGGAATACCGATTGTGCTTAAGTATACTCTTCGGCTGCTGGGTGTTGCTGCTCAGCGGCTGGGCAGTTGGTGCTGGTGGCTGTGGTGGCACTGAATCCACCAGACTGTTGCTGTCCGGCATCTCCGCCAGTTTTATCTCCGTTTGTCGGTAACTGGTAATGGGTGTTTGTATGGCACTGACCTGACCGCCGCCAGCCAGTCTGAACAACTCCTGGACGTTCTCCTTGTCGTACTGCTGTTCCTGATCCTGTTCCTCTTGCTCTTGTAGTTCTTGTGCTCTTCGCTCAAAGTCGCGCTCGAGTATCAGGGTTTTTAGTTGCTCCTCTTGCATTGGGGAACGGGATATGATCTGGGACAGCTCCGATATCTGCTGCTCCCGCCACTGGCGAATGTGTTCGCGCCGCATCTCTAGATCCTTTTCACGCTCCTCCCTTTCCCATGGATTGCTACCGCTGTGAAGGGGACGATTGTTCCCTTGATTGGACGCCACATAGCTGCCCTTTGGCGGATCTAATGTACTAGCTACGTAATTCATTCCCGGAGCAATCTGCTGCGTGGCTTTAAAGAGCGGATGCGTTGCTGTGGGCGGTAGAGGCGGCTTGTCCTCTGCCGGCAGGGATTGTCCTAGATATCGCTGCTGTTGCTGCTGCGGTTTTGGTGCTGTACTTGGTGGAACATTTGGTTTATTGGGAGACTGTAAGCTGCCCAATGGTTTCGGGGGCAGGGCTATAAAATTCGGCGATGCCTGCTGCTGCTGCTGCTGTTGTTGCAACTGTTGCTGCTGAATTTCGTAGAGCGTGGATGGATCATGGAGCTGACTGCGCCTGTACTCCAGACTGCCATTCTGATAGCCACCTGTGAAATCGTTGACATTCTGCATGCTCTGACTGCTGCTCATCAGAGGTTGCTGTTGCTGCTGCTGCTGTTGCTGCAGGGGCAGCTGTTGCTGTTGTTGCTGCTGGTGATGGTACATATTGCTGATGTTGGGCATGGAGGGAGCCATCATCTGCTGCATACGAAGAGTGTGCTGGAAGTTCTGCTGGCTCTTGGTGCGGTTGTTCAAGGTGAGCTGGTGCTGGTGCTGTTGCTGCTGGCCATTGAGATTACCGCTGCTGAGTGCGAACTGTTGCTGCTGCAGGGAGTGTTGTTGCTGCTGCTGTTGCTGCTGCTGCTGTTGCTGCAGCTGCTGCTGCGCCGACTGCTGGCTGTGGTAATAGGCTGAGACGGGTCGCGTGGGCGGGAGGTTAGCGTTGGCCTGCATATGTTGCTGCTGCTGCTGCTGGTATGGCGATTGCTGTTGCTGCTGTGGTTGCTGCTGCGGTGCAAGCGGGGAACTGCCATTGTAGGCGTTCATGGCGGCATGTGCGGCGATCGGCGGTCTAGAAAGAGGCAATTAATATAAATGAGAGCAGAGTAATCGGGGTGCTTGGGTGTTGCTTTTAAGGTGTACGAACTTCATCGTTTACACTTAATAACTGAAACGTGTCGAGTGCTACAAAACATTTGCTTGCGCTCTTTCCTCCTCCTGAGCAATTAGTTTGTGTTTATTGCAAAGGTGCGTGCTCTGTACAGCAGCATGAAAATTTGATAAGGAGCGACAGGAGCTAATTACTCACGTACTTGGGACATTTCTACAAGTTCATATTCTTTTTTAATGGGTATAAAGCCATAAAGTAATTTCTTTAAACGCAAAGTCACCCTAGAATTACACACACGAGAGTTAGAAATATTGCCATCGAGCTGCACACATTTCTGTGGCCACACCTACACACCTTGCCTCAAGCAACACCCCGAAAAACACACTCGAAATCGTTGTAAATTATTAATGCGACCCTCTGCTTGATGCCTCTTTAAAGTTCGTGTGCTTTTTATGGCTGCGATATTACACAATTGAAGTCACTGCCACCAACAAAAAACTTTTTTAAAGCTTTGATAAAAATTGAAAAATTCTTGAATATTACATAAATTAACAGTAAGTTTCTAGAAACAATTATTGAATTTCAAACAGAATAATTTAATGTACTTCTTGAATTTTGGTTCCTGCTTCGTTTTAAATTACTGCAAGCAGCGATTTCCTATTTAATTAAAAACGTTTGTATTTAAAACACAACTCAAACCAAAGTAAACCAAACCATTTCAGCAAAAACGATTTTAGTGGTCAGCTGAATTTAAAATGACATTTTTAAGTGAATCTATATGTATTAGCAAAATAAACAACAGTAGCGGTAAAATCAGTAGCAAAAAAAGAATATAAAAGTTATAGCAGAATTAATTTGACGGGATTTATGCAAAGTAGGTAAAAATGCATAAATACCGCATATCTTTGGCATATTATGTTAGCTTTTAGCGTTCCGAAACTCATCCACATATGAACTTATATTTATGAAACTGATAGTCTTACCTCTCGTTCAAAATCGGTTGGCTCTGATTTTGCGCCCGATACACGCTGAGATTCTGATAGAATCCCTGCTCGTTGCCGTTGCCATTTCCATTTCCATTTGCATTGTTGTGGCTGCCATTTGGCTGACCCAGCATTCCTCCTGCTGCAGCTCCGCCGATTCCACCCATTCCAGATGTATTGGTATGCAAACTGTGCGTGCTGCGTGACTTGGAATTGGCCAGGGCTATGTGGAAAACGAGATGGATGCGGTTGAAAAAAGTGAATTAGTCTCGGGCTTACAAGGCGATTGGATTGTGCTTCGATTACAAGGATAGGAGGCAAGGATAACGGGGGTGTGCAGTTCACTTACATATGGTACCCGATCCCGTGTGGTGATGCAGAGCCGGCACCGATTTGCTGTTGGGCAGGTGTGCAGCTAGGGGATTGATGATGCTACTATTGTTGCTATTGCCTAGGGTGTTGTTGTGGCTGTTGTTCAGATGTTGGCTAAGACTAAGGCTGTGATTCGGATGACTGTTGGCTATCAGTGGACCCAGAGATTTGGTCGATTCGGCACCGCCCATCCGCGTCAAATCGCGTTCGGACATACGGCGATTACCTGCAGTTTCCATATTCCCAGCAAAGCAACACAATCATCATCATCAACGTCATCAAATTGAGTGCATAGTTTGGGGTTTTAGAGTTGGTGGTGGGGTTTAGGTTGATTGGTGCGCATGGAGGGGGAGAAAAGTAGATAGATAGACAGACATTTTAGTAAATTTCTTTCGGTGTGTAAATTCAAATTGTGTTTAGTATAATATTAATATATGCGGGTTAAATCTAATTAAAAGACTACAACAAATGTAAAACGGAGATATAAAAGCAGGGGATACAACTATTCAATTGCATTTACACACATAAATATGCACAAAAACAATAGACATTGCTCGTACTATTTACATATTTGTATTTTATTGAAAACAACAGAAAAAGTTGAACAATTGAGGAGGGCAACGCAGCTGCTATCAAATTAAATATGAAGGCCAAATGTGTAAATCAAAAACGTAACAACTAAAATACGAAAGCGTCACTAAAATTTCTTAGTAAGTTGAATAACCAGCTAAATATGAGTATTTTTACTGGTTTTTCTCTTCCTGTGACTGCATAGTCAAATACGGTTGAATAAAATTATTATAGCTTTCATTTTAAAAATGCTAATAAAACGTATTTAATACGGATTCAAGAACAGAAGAGCAGCAAATAGAATCAGTCTGTATTTATACAAAAGTGCAAAGAAACCTATATAATATACAATCGAAAGACTTTAAGTCTCACATAAGTAAGCGCAACAAGAAATAAAATCTAATCAATAAACAGCTCGACAGGATGTTTCAACGAACAAGCCAAAGTAAATATAAATTGCAGGCAAAATCAATGGCTAATGAGTACAACAACGGGGAGAACAACATGAACCTCGGTGCAGCTTGGTTGGGTTGTCATCTGTGTGTCGGAAACACTGTTGTAGATGTTGTTTCCGTCGAGCCGGGCAATGGCATTTTGAGGCAGTGCCCCCCGCCGCCCTCATTGCCATCGATGCCACCACCCGCATTGTCATCATTATCACCCCTCCGGGAATGGCCACGAATTTCGAGCACTTCGCAACGAGCAGCACAACAGCTGGAGGAGGATTCGCCAGCCGAGGAACAGGACTCGACTTCGCTGCAGCTGCAGGAGTGGCAACCGTCAATGGCATCTCCGCAATTTGAACAGCTCTGTGGATTCCGCATGCTGGCGCTGCTGCGTCTGGTGTCGCTGCTGCTGCTCTTGGTGTTGTCCGTGGATGGCGGTGTGGCAGGCGCCCGAGGACGTGGCTGCTTATGACAGTGATGATGATGATGATGGCGAGAGTGTGAGCTTGGCTTAGCCCTGAGTTGCACATGCTTCTGCTGTTTGTTGCGCTTCAGCTGCCGCACACTGTGGGCCTGGCGATTGCTGCACATGACGCTTTGCCGGTAGCTGGCATATCGGGATAATTCCGGCTTCTGTTTGGTCGGCTCCGCCTCGTCGTCCTGGCAACTGTCGTAGCATTTGAAGGTAGCAGCTACCTGGTGTTGCTCCTGTTTCCCATTTTGTTGCTCTCGCTTGCCACGACAATGAGCGCAGCACGGGCACTCGCAGTTGACTTTATCGCCGACGTTTTCCGCTTCATCGAAGTCCTTGCCCGCACTGCCATGCAGACTCCACTCCTTCAGCTGCTTTAGGATCCGACTCTGTTCCGTCTGTGAAAGCTTGGCACACGGCTTGCTACCCGGATCATTCAGTGCCGAGGTGGATCGTGATTTATTAATGCTGGGCGGGAAATTCTTGTTGGCATTAAAGTACTCTGCCATCTCGCGGACTTTTCCCTGACCCAGGGGCAACAAAAAGCGGGGATTGAGATTGACCTGGCTCGAGGCCCTTCGACTGTTTGCTTTCATAGTAGTGCTGGGAATGGTTTTGGTTTGGAAGGTGGTGCTGGCACAATATCGATTGCTTGTATTTACAGTAGGAGAACGGGTGGAGGAACTTTCGATTTCACACACACTAGGAACTTGGATGCTGACAATTGGGGCAGCTGTACCGACTCCTGACCTTTTGTGCGAACGCTGGGTGTTCAGTTGCCGCTGACAGGGTGAATGATTCTGCCGGAGCAGCGGCATGCGCTCGATGGATTCGCTGGATGAACGCTGGCTATTGGACCCCGAGCCTCCGGAACTAAAACCATCAGCCGAGCAATTTGTTGCTCTCTTGCTATTTAACTCTCTGCGTATTTTTTGAATCAAAGGAATCCTTTCGGATTGCTCTGCCATCAGAGATTCCGTCGAGGAGGCACTGGCTGCATAATGGCTGATAGCGTCGTGGGTATGGTACTTCCTGTCGATTCCAATGGCTCCTGGTTCACCATCTCCTGCTTGTTCCAGGTCAAAACTTACTGTTTTTCGATATCCCGCCGCAGGATTTCTTTTCACGGTAGAGGAGCAACTAGATGTGGCCATGCATGGTCGCTGCTGGTGCTGCTTCTCCTCCTCTTCGTCATCTATAAAAGGAATCTCATCTGATAGCGCCATGGATGCTATACCTTCTTCATTTAGTGGCTGATGCGCATCACTGTAGGCGGCAAAGTTTCCAAACGATTCCTGCGAATCCTTGGCCGGCTCATCCTGGTACTCCTCAATGTAGATGGAAGGTGGTGGAGTTTTCCTCAACGGTCGCATAGGACTAAAGTGGGTTACACAGGGTGCCATCGGCGGCGGATGATAGTAACCACTCTGATCGTTACCCAAATACAAGCTGCTGGCAGATCGAGCAATTGGTCTCGTATCACGGTATCTCGGGTCAATGTGTAACTGGTGGCCCAGTGCACACAGTTCCTCCTGCAGACATGAGGCACTTAAACGTCTCACCGGCGGCGAGGAGGCCCGCATGCAGGCAAAAGATTCACGACGACTGCGATTGAGACTGTCGTCCGAGATTGAGTTGTTGTAGTACCGAGCCTGCTGTTGGAACGAGGAGTGACGACGCTGCTGGCCAGTATTCAGATGCTGCAGAAAGTTGCTGGGGGAAGCTTCTAGCGATTCGAGCGGAGCAGCATGGGGGATGGGTTGGTTACTTGGTTAGCTTACACAACGTGAGTACGGTAGAGTAGAGTAGTGGGTAAGTATCTTGGATGATTGAGTGAGTTGAGTTGTGAGTTGTTTTTAGCGTCCTACCCAGCACCTGGAGTCGCTCTAATATGTGTGTTTTGTATTGATATGTATGTGTCTAATTGTGGGCTCCATTGGGAGCTACTCACCACGCTGGATCACCGGACTAGGCTGCTGGAGCAGCGTAGCCAGCCCGTGATAGATGGCTCCCTGCTTGGCCACTTCCAAACTGACCACAGGACCCGTTCGCACCAGGTAGTCCGCAGCCCTAAAGCAAGAAATAAGGAATAAGCCCTGATCTTCATTAAACTTCGCTAATATACACACCTCTCTTGGGTGATGCCAATCAAGCTCTGCCCATCCACGCGCAGAAGCTGGTCGCCAGCTTGCAGACGTCCATCTGCATCTGCCGCTCCACCAGGCACCACACTCTTGATGTAGATGCCCAGCTTCTCCTGACCAGCTCCCTTCGCAGCGACGATGGATAAGCCCATGCCGTTGCTGTTCTTGTGTAGCTTAATGAGCTGCAATTCCGGTTGCGGAAGTTTGTTAGACATGGCACTGGAACTGCGAGCCTGCGATGGTTAAATTATTAATATCATTTAACATAAATTAATAATTGATGCACGAGTAACTCACATTAAACTGATGCATATAGACCGTCCAAAGGCCAATGGAGGTTGGTTGGGCCGCCAGACGGCACATGCCCTGCTGCTGGAGGGGATTGAGGAAGTCTACGAGACCGGTGGGAATGCCACGCACCACATCACAGCTGAATCCATCGTCGGGCAGCAGAAGCGCCAAGTGAAGCTCTGGTGATTCTTCCAACCGAACCTCTCGTCCATCGGCACGGGTTAGTTCGTCAGCCACAGATTCCGCCATCCTTATGGCCGTATCAACCAGGTTGCGGGGAAGCTTTTCCTGCTGCAGCAACGCTGCCATTTGAAGGGAGTTTAAACGGAAGCAGGAGCAGGCTAACTGCTGGATCTCCTCCACGGAGGATTTGGGTGCTTGCAAAAACTGAGCACACTGATTGATCTTGGCCAAATGGCAATCCGCCGCCAATTCCAATCCTTGCCGTTCTGCCCACAGCTCCAGCAACTGAAGCCGCTCCGTCATTACCTTACCCCAGTCACCTGTGCACATCTGAGAGTTTGCCACAATCTGCGAAAGCGGGAACAACCAAATAAGTGGATTTCAAAGAGAAAGTTGTAAGACAGTGGTGCCAATAGATATTAAAGAAAACAAATACTTTTATATATATAAAAAATCAAACGATGCTTGAAGTAGCGATTTCATAGAAATGAATAAAAAACTTTTTTACATACATAAAATTGATCAAGATAATTATAGATTTCTTTCTTTTTAAGTACTTTAGAATTTTTAGAATCATCATTTCTCGAATATACCTAACATTCGTCTTAAACATTTTAAAACAAAATTTTGGTTTTTTATACTTTAAACAATTAACAAGCCGTATTGGCCCCACTGTATGCACATAACCTGGCCTTTGTGGGCCGCTCACCGTATTGAAACATATGACATTGATGTAGTGGAACAGCTGCGAAAACAACTGGATCGTTAGGGCTGCATTTACACGGCATCGTCTAAGAAGGGCCATCGCCGATCCCAGCACAGTCAGTACCAGACCCGCCGCGGAGTCGTGATCAATGTTCTCGGAGAGAAACTGGTTGAGGGTTTGCGAGAGTTCCAATCGGAAGCAGTTGACCAGGTTGCGAAACGCAGTCTGCACGGCCTCGGCCAAAACCTCTTGAGCCTGCACACTAAACGCGCTTATGTGGCGATCCGATTTAAGGAAGTGAAGGAACTCCGAGCTGTTGGCCATCCAAAAGGCCAAGATTCGGGGATCCGTGTACTGCTCCTGAACTACGCTGTAGACGAGATTAGCCACGTGGTGCAGGAACATGGTCAGTTTGTGGGCACGCTCCGTGGGCTGCAACTCGGGGCGGTAATGTGTGGACGCTCGATATCTGAGGGAAAATATGTTGTTCTTTAATCAGTCGCTTCTAAAAGGCCCCGTAGCCCCACTTGATTGTATCTATTGATTTTCACACGCGTCAAATGTCAAAGCTCCATTTTCCCCAAATGATTGGCCGGTTTCCTGCCCCTGCTGTTTCTGCTAGCCCACTTTCACATCCACTTCCTATTCCTCCACATCCCGCTGTCAGAATACATTAATATTAATAGCTCACAAATTGGGTCAGCAGCCAAGATAAATCATCATAATTGATAATGAATTGTTGATACTGGCTGCTGCTCGGGAAGGTTCTGTTTGAGGGGCATGGGGATTTGGAACTACTGCCCTCTGGAACATGTCTTGCCACTCTATGTCTGGACATTTGTCAGCTGGTGTTAGCTGGTTGCAATTCATCAGTAATTTGCCATGTCCGGGGGGCCTTGCTAAATGAAGCCCTGACTTTGGAATTGAAATATAAATGGATTAATCGGAGGCCAGAGTGCATTTGAAGTGTGGCACATGATACATCTCAGCATCGGTAGATGTAGGTAGGTAGGTGGAATCGGATTGCTGTAGTCACAGCAATTTCAAATATTATTATTATGTGTGAGCAAGTACTAGGTGAAATGTCTATAAATTAACTCAAACCTTACTTCAGTGACTAACTTGTTTAAGCCTATAAGAGGTATATTTAGTTCCTTATTTCTTATTGACGGATTCTGTTGGACCAACTACTTTCTGTACTTGAACATGTTTCGCATTCCAACCAAAGTATTTCCATCTTTCTTTCCACGGTATTCAATCTTTAGTATTTTAATTAAATAGGCACACCCAAACATTCAAACAACAATTAAAGCCGAACAAGCGCAATGGCGGCTGCTTTCATGCTGCACCCCACTTCAATTATGAATTACCCATCATGAGTTACCCACCTAGCACACAGGTAGAGCGAGTAGACGGGTGCCAGCTTAAAGTGCGGAACGTTCACGTCCAGTTCGCTGATAATGTGGCGCAAAAAGAGTTCCTGGTGAGTTTCGGGGAACTCCAGGACAGCCGGCAGGATGGGCTCCTGTCCCTGGGTGTCGCCAGAACCGCTGCCACCACCGGCCAAAATGCCAGAGCCTGTCATTTTGGGCGACCTATGTATCGAAGAGGGTTAATCGATTAGTGAATCACAGTACAACAGAAAGACGGATTAATTGAGAGTTCGAAAAGCAGTTGAGACAGTGCAAAGGGAAAGTATAATATGGCATAACTTTAAAGCGCACACAAATACTAAACAAAATGAAAAGTTAATCAGACAGTGAGTGAATGCAAATATGCATAGCAGATTGCTTGATGGTTAAGTGTAGGGAAGTTGTGTTGGCTTTCCTGTTTGGTTTGGAGACAGAATTTTGAATTTAAAGTAAGTATATCGACCGACTCCGAATCTTACCGATCTTGACTGTTGGAACCACCTGACTTCAAGCTGGAAATCGACTTGGTTTCGTTCTCCAGATTGCCCTCCAGGCTTTGGCCGTCGTAGTTGCCCGAATTGGCCCCCTGATCCTGTCCAGCCTTACTGTCCACCACGTCCCGCAGCGTGCTGCTCAGGGGGTGATCACTGGAGTTGTTATTATTGTTGTGGTAGGCGCTGGAATGGTTTGCTTGCTGGTGGTGGTCGTAGTCGCTTTTGTGTGTCTGCGAATATACTATCCATGTTAGTACGAATAAGGCGTTAAAGCGTTTCAATGAAGTACCCACCGAACTCAAGGCTCCATCCTCGTCATTCCAGGATCCCGGGGATGTGGGCGAGCGGCTGTCGTTGTCCAGGAGCCAGAAGGGCAGAGGCATTTGCATCGTTCGGTTGGTGGATGGTGGTGTTCAGGTGAGTGTGTGGGTTTGTGCAAATTGTTTTGCATATTTGTTGGGTAATTTTTTCGGTTTGGTGAGTGCATGAGATTAATGTTTTACACAAACAATAAAAACAAACAACACGTAACGAGACATAAACGAACAGCACAATAAGACGTGTAAATAAAACAAAAAAAAATAAACGCATAAATATAAATAAATAGCAGCATACGTAGAGAATTACCCTCGAATGAATTTCAAGCATCTAGAATGTCTCATCTAACGTGGATTAAAATGTTTCAAATTTACAACGCCTGTCACCTGAGTATGCAAATCCTAACTTTATATATTCGCTATGACACTCATAAGGAGAATGTTTTTTTGCTCAGATAAGTGGGTGGATCGTTCTGAACGTTTAGATGAATCTTCTTTAATCTGAATATATCCGAAACATTCCCCACTTTACAAAAGTAAAATGTTCAGACATTTTACACTTATAAGCAAGCTTGAAAAATGAAGTCGAAATAGATTTAATTCCACTTTGATTTGATCGAACGTAATCACTAGCTAACTTTAATAACTCAAATACAATTACTCAAAGCATTGGCGATATATAAGCACTGGTTTAGCATAAATGTTTGCACTTAGATCCGGATATCCCCAAATCAGCCGGATTACTCACCTTTCGTAGAGACATGCCGAGTCCAGCTGGGATTGGGACAGAGCCAGGTTGTAGCGCCCGTCGGTGGGGGAATCGAGGAAGCGGTACGAGGCCACCCGTCCGAACATTACCACCGATCCGTTCTGCGGATGGAAAACGGGAAACATATATGAATTAATTATATTTGCAGGTCGCTGTGACGAGGGATAAAGTGTGAAAAAGAGTTCAGGTGACTCATGGCTAACTTTAATTAAGTGCGGCTATTACTTAAATATCTACACTGCGAGAGAAGAGTGAAGCACACCGACTGACGGATTCTGGGCCACTGAGTCAGCGGTTGGAAAATTTCGGGGCGTTTTGAAATCAAAACTGGCAAGCAGAGACGCCCCTCTCTGGGGGGAAATTCGAGTGGAGGGCGGACTGTGTTAATTTTTTTATGTTTTCGTTACTGCCTATCTCTTTCTGGGTTTGTTTGCGTTTTTCTCTAATGCTGATTAGCTCGGCGAACAAATCTTTGACACACGGCCCAAAGAGAAAACTCGGTTTGCATTATTTTTGTTCAGGTTCATCGGACCGCAGCCAACCCCAATTTGCCAATTGGAAAAATAAAATTAATTCCGTGCCATAATAAAGAGGAGCCAACCAACAACAAAGCCAGAAGCCAAAATAAAAAAGAAAAATTGTGTTGTTGAATCTGAGCAAAAGAGACATCTTTCTTTTCTTTTCCCCCGAAAATTCCCCAACGACTCTTTGAATTTATTGCCGAGCTGGGAGCTCAACTTTGCTTTAGTCTTTAGCAGAATATTGGGGAAATGCAGAAGCTGTCTCTGTTCATTTCGCTTCGATTTCATCAAGCGGAAAGCCAAAAACAACAGAGTATAGAATACATAACCCTGCGAAATTTCAGGTTTGTGTTTGTGGCATTCCCTTTGACTTTTCCGTTAATGCGTGAGAGTTCAGAGCCCCAATTGGATTCATTTCCCCAGCCGCTGTACTTGTCGCTGGCGTTTTGTTTGTGTTTCCGTTGTGTGTCGAAAAGTTGTCAAAACAAAAGATAAATCAGCGGCGACTCAAAGCCTGTGGGATGTGGAATGTGCCCCACCACACAACCCGGCACATTGGTATCCGCGGTTTTATTGCCTTTCGAACTGAAACTCAAATCCAAAGCTGATAATGAACTTGAAGTGCAAATGAATGGGAATTGACAAGCCGAGCTCGCTGTCGATTCCAAAAGTCCCATGGCGATACCTACACTCAGAAAAAGGCAGCTTCGTATATAGATGTTATATGCTTGGTGAATATTAAACTCGCTTTAATTTAACTTTAAATGGGCTTTCACTTTTCAGACCCATTTCCCTCCATCTTGGAAAAACCCTGAAGCGTAAGTCAATCCCGTTGCTCATTTATCTTTCAGTTGACTCCAAGCGAAAGTTGTCCCCATAAACGCTCGGCTAAGCCAGGACGATTATTGGCTTGGACCTGCTCAGACAGTCGGAGCCACAAAATCCCCAAATACAAGGACAAAAACAGCCGGATGGAAACTGGCAGCTTTCGAACCCTTTAAACTTCAGCCGGGTCAAGGTCGATGGTGGAACTTTTCCAGCTGCTGTCAAATTGAGCACTCGCGGGGGTGATGTGCACGAAAATTCAACTAATTAAAACGAATTATCCGCAATTAGACAATGGAGGGGTACATTAAAGGTCTCCCCCAGAACAGCACACACATAGGGCACAACATTTTACATAATTTACAAAGCCCATATGCGCAAATAAAACTATAACAATCACGCTATAGGAGTAGCAGCTGATTATGGATATTCCCCAGAATTAATTCCTAGAATTAATATATGTGTGCCTTTGAGAGAAGACTCTTAGCAGGATTATTTAGAGCCGCTCCTTAAACTTACATGCAGAATGGTCGGCTGACTAATGTGGTGGCCGTTGACAAAGGTCAGGGCATCGGTGTGCAGCGGGGTCACGGTGCAAACGCCCTCCAGCAGCGAAATGAGGCAGTGCCTCGGCTGGATCGAGGGTCCGAATAGCTGCAGGCAGTTAGTGTTGGCCGACCCCACCTCCACCGGGTCGCTGCCCAACTTAATCCGCCGGCCGCCGTCGCCGCTGTGCGTCACCTCCACCAGGACGGGTCCCTCCCGATCTCCGGATATGTGGCTGGCCCCGTTGGCCGCGCCCAGTGGCTTTTTCTTTCGCCTCCGGGGCTGTGAGTCCGCCGGACGTCTCCGCACATGAAACATGATGGAGCCTGAAAATATAACACATTATAAGTTAATACCACAATGAATATAGGATAGAGGTTAAATTTAGTAATAGGGTAATTTACTCGTTAAATTCATAGTTTCAAATGGTATTCAACTAAAAAAAAAAAAAAATTTATAAAACAAATAGTATGCAACCGCAGCTTTTTTAGCCGCCTTTTGTCTTTTGTGTCTCGCTGGGAAATGCAGTTTACGCTGAATGAGTCAAAATTGCAAATCTCTGCCGCGAAAAGGAATGATGACTGCCATGACAGTCGAGGCAGAAATTAATGATGTGCGCTTGAGTATAATAACATTAATAAAAGATAATTCTAGTTTTACCTTTACATGCTCTATTTTTCGTTATTAGAAATATTTAAATTATAAATCTTATAAATCTGATCCATATCGATGTTCGATATGGTATAAATAGCTTGTAGTTGATCCCATATCCAATATCGTGCCCACTAGTGTTGGAACCTCGAAATAAACGCTTTGTGCAATCGCATCCCATCAGTTCGCGTCGGAAGTAACAAAGGCGAATAGAAATTCCGAAAACGAAATCCACTTCGGGCTGCATCATCAATTTCATCTCGATATTAGATGTTCATTTTGCGAGCCAGCGAAAAACAATCTACTTTACTTCACAGGCAGGGGGAATCAACCGGGGGATATATATGCAATATATCCATATATATAGCATTCCTGAACCCAGACTGAACTGACCGACCGACTGACTGACTGACTGGCTGGCAGACTAGCTGCCTGAATATCTGAACGATGGCAGACGGCAGACAGCTGAGTGGAAAAACTTCGCTGCCTGGCTCTTTGATATGAAAATGTATATGCATATACATTCCGTAACTTTTCATAGACGACAACTGCAAAGGCAAACGAACAGTGTGTGCACACACACTATTTTCATATTCTCAGTCTGGAACATTTTACCATGACGTGGTTTAATATTTGAGTTAACTACATATGGTCCTAAAAGCATTCCAGTTAGAGCCTGTAGACAATGTCTTCTATAATGACACACATTATTTTGCTTGTGATTCTAATATATATATTATAGTATTATCAAGATTCCAACTATGAATCAACTGGCTACTGCCATATACTTCCCAGATCCCAAGACATACCCTCATCTCGGATGTTTCTGCTGCTGCTGTTTATTGTACAGAATGCTTAACGAAGCATGCAAAATGCGATGGCAGCTACGGCAGAACACCTCCCCCTGCTGCGACATAACCCACTTTCGGGCCATGGTTTTGGGGCAAATTGCAGCAGATGAAGGCGAGATGCAAGACCAGACTTGGCATGTGCCAAAGGCATTTTGGCAATGCAGGCTAAATAAGGCATGGCAGGGCGTGGTATGTGCAACATATTGGATGGCAGGGAGGAAACCCCAGGGGAAATCTAGCCACGCTCTCAACTTGAAAAGGGGGGAGGTGAGGAACAACAATTTGTAAAAGAACAACGTAGAGCCAAATGAATTGTATTTCTGCTTCAAAATATCTTTTCTGCGAGACCAAAGAAACCACAGCTGTGTTTTTGTGTACACAAGTATTATTAATATATGGCTCACACACATGGATTTAAAGTCAAAACTTCGTTCGGATGGCGTTGTGCAAAACTTTTCCGACAACTTCTGGTCGCTCTCAGAATAATCAACTCCAAAATGTGTGCTGCCACCAAACAGAAAGCAAACAATAAGGCAGCCGAGGAGCAGCTTAGGAAAGAAGCCAAAACATGGGCACGCTTCATATACTCGATGTGGAGGAGACCTTGAGTGGAATGACTGAATAATCTCCTTGTTTGAATTGCAGCTTGTTTGGAGTTGAGCCGAGGGTTAGTTGAAAGCCGGTCAGACGAGAAAGTTGATCAGAGATTAAGAAGGGGATTATTTCGAGAACTAAGGACAAAACACATATTCTTAGACCCCTATAGTGGCTATAATAATTATGTTTGCATTTGAAACGATTTAAATGGGCGGTTCCTATTCCAGCCCATACTATCTCAACCAACTGCAGATGACAGTTCCCAATAACCGTGTTCGCCAGACCAGGTAATTTATAACCGAACCATGCACGACATACAATTGTAAATCAATCAGTAATTGGACAAGTTCGACACTGGAAGACAGCTCAATACCGGCAATACTGGCAATCGAAGTATGCATATAGAATCAGGACTTGGTTCCCCTCAAAAAATTGAAAAGGTCCTGACCTATTCTTGTGTACATTCTCATACAATTAAATGCTGTTCCAAACAATATAATTATTATCGTACAAAGGGTAAAAACGTCTATGGAATTAAACAAATTTATCGACTTCGAAAGGAGTAGAGCTTTTTTTTAAGTGCACTTGTGACTTTATTTCTAGCCAGAGAACGAAAGCCAACAACGTTTCGTCCTTGGCAGTTGACATTTAGAAAGCAGAAACGAGGGGCACATTGATAAAGTGCAGTGCCAAACGGATGCCAGAAAAATCGTTTTAATTGTTCCTACTTGGTCAACAGCTTGGCCGGGCCAAAGGTAGCAGCACCCAGCCATCCACTCGCCCACTCACCACCGGCTCCATTGTTGACACAAGAAAACGGGCAAATTGCAAAAGCCATCAAAAACAGGTGGTGAGGGAGCTGGCAGGTGGCCCGGTGGAGGGGCAGTTGGGTGGATGGATGGCTATGGGTGGGTGTGAGGATGGCTCGGGCGTAGACGAACGAGCCATGAAATTGATTCGGCCAACAACGTGCCAGGATCATGTGTGTAGCCTCCGACTGTCCTTGTGTGCGGCTGTATGCACGTGCATAAGTGCGAATAAATTGGCAACAGAGCACAAAGGACGGGAGGCGGGTCTGCATTTTACAGAGTGAAAAACAATGCAGGGAAATTGCATAACGAGTTGAGTGACTGGGGCAGAATCCGCACCAGGACAGGTATCACCACCCAGCACCGCCCGTTGGGTGGGTAATCCACAAAACTGTGGACTCGCTGTGTGTGCCGGAAAATGCGGAATCTGGGGCCACCAAGCGCTGGGCGCATTAATTTTTATTAGCGCAGCTTGCGCTCTAATGGCCAAAGCGATTAGAAAGAGGAAAGTGGGTTGCCGGAGTGTCCCATTCGGGTTGGTTAGATGGGCATTTGGCAGGCATAAATCAGAGAAGGGGTCTTGGCCAGGGGTCATACCCTAACCGAAGTGATTGTATAGCAATGGCCTTAGCAAGCTGATCCTTCCTGGTTTACATACCACCACTTAATCCGTTTCTGTGCCATTCTATTCTTGATTTCATTTACAGAGTATTCGATGTTCAGTGCGTTCTTTCATTATGCTGTTTTTAATTAGTCGAACAAACGGCAGGAAATGAAACTTTCTCCTCAAACTTCGAAGCAGAGGATGCCAGAAAGCGAGCAGAACACAACCAAGCATTTAATTAAAAGTGTAGTATGTAAAAAAGATACTTTAGAAAAACAAACTCTTCACTGTTTCCTTGAACTAGATTCTGAAATGCGGGGGCGAAGGGTGAGGGACGCCGCCTTTGCTT
This sequence comes from Drosophila simulans, assembly GCF_016746395.2. Taxonomy (NCBI): domain Eukaryota; kingdom Metazoa; phylum Arthropoda; class Insecta; order Diptera; family Drosophilidae; genus Drosophila; species Drosophila simulans. Next base: position 1,698,469 of record NC_052523.2, read on the forward strand.
GGCCTAATTGACTGAGATTGATTTTACCAGCAGCAGCCTGAGCTCTCAAATTAGCCAAATTAGTCGTAAAACGTGGCGGCTTTGACTCTGCAAGCCGAAGCAACCTATGCAGCCACATCTCCGCCCAGGCACGTCCACATCCTCATAGGGAACTCCAGCTACCTAACCGCGCTCCCTACCGCCCTACCACCCTTTTCCAATCCCACAAACGGCTGGGTGGGGCAGGAGGGAGGGGGAGCTTTTCACGTTGTGCAAATTAAAACAATGAAAATTTAATGAGCCAAGTTTTCCTCTCGTGCAAGAAGTTTCCTCCTTTGACCAGAATCGGACGCCTGCAATAAGCAGGCGGTGCGGAGAGTAGTTTAATCCCCGTGTAAACCCCAACGAACATTGTGTAAACTTCACTCATCTGCCGTCCATTTGGCCATAAATATTATTCGAAGATGTCGCTCCTGCGCTGGACTAAGACCAGGTGGAGTCTCCAAGTTAAATTGGCAAATTAAAGAAAGGAATTTAACTTGAACAAACAGATATGGATCTAAATCAAGTGATTATCATGGAAAGCAGCTTCCGATTGTTCTACTTTTATTTTTCTGCCACCTCAAGTGCAATTCAACGGTTGCCCCACAAACAAGGTATTCCTCCCACCAAGAGGAGTAGAGGCGAAGTAATCGTAATCGATGCACAAAATCGAATAATTCTGTGGCTCCTCCCACACGCAAAAGTCCCTGTGCCCCAAAACCACTCCTTTCCAGCTGGGCGGCAGCCACCGTTCGAGTCAAGTGCTGCCCAAAGCGGCTATCAACATTTTTGCTAGACAATTTGGCAACAGAAACAATAAAAATATAATTGCCATACTCAAGCTTAAAATGCGAGCGGGCTTTTCCTTTTGCAGACTCTAAGCGAACAAAATAAAATACGAGGGAAAAGTACCAGAATAAAATCAGAGCAGTCAGTGGGTGGAAAATCGAGGATGGAAGTGGGAATGGAAAGTGAGAGGAGCTGATAGCTTGATTGGATTTTCCAGACTATCCGTGACTGCGAGTGAGTTCTTCTACTTGAAGTACTATTCCTTAAGGGGCATTTTAAATGAATTACAATGAATATTAAACTTGTTGAGATTGTTGGTTGCTGTATAAGGCCTACTAACTAAAATATATTGAACAACAATTTTTAAGCGACATTCTGTTGTAATCGCAGAACAACAAAAGGGTATTCCCAGTCCTCGGGTTGTACTTCGCTCGTTTGGGCTTAACTGATTTTGCGGGCTTATACGCTTTCATTTGCTTGATATGGTGTGCACCATTGATGACGACAGACCAGGCAGGACAGCGTGTCCTTTTGTACCTTGCAGTCGCGTCCTTGTCATGACCATTGAAATTAAAGCTTACAATGGCCAACACAAACCAGCTCACACACACACACACACATGGGACCACGGGGAAAAAACGTTTAGCTTTTGTAAATAACTCCTGAAATTTATCGATTTTTGTCTGTTTGTTTTGGCCGGGTCCTCAGGAACTGAGCAACCGCCGGTGAGACCGACATTTTTCCTTTGGAAATACACATAAGTATACACTTATTTTATATTGATGTAAAGGTTTTCTAAAAAATTACGTTTTTCATGGATGGCATTCCTTTCAGTCCTCAAAAAAAAAGACAGAACAAAAACCGAAAACCCATCTACGTGTGAAAATTCAATTTGCGCGCTTGGTAATGCGGCAACAAAGTACAAATTGAAATCAAAGTACGGCAGACTGCGTAAAAAATGAAATTAAATAAATTGCCATCAAATTGAAAGGCACAACTCACATGCACACGCACACGCACACACACCACACTTCGGGATAACCGCAAATGCGTCGCGCGATGAAAATCGTCCGAAAAAAGGCACAGATTAAATTAATTTTTCCCAATAATATTTTTTTAACCAACTAACCGTATGGCCACCGAGGAAGTCAGGTCTGGGCCGCAGCTGCCAGGCGCCGGGTGCCCACAACAATGCGTTGACAGCGCGCAAGGATAACTGAGAGCACACTGAGCGTATGAGCAATGCCGCAAAGGCGAGTCCTTCGCTGACTAGCTCACTGTCGGACTGACTGGGTGCGTGAATGAATGAATAAGACACGAAAAATCCAGTAAGAGCACTGAGCCTTGGCCTTTCAACTAACAAATACCCTGGAAATCTAATTTTCGTGCTTGCATCAGAGAGAAACAAATCGCTTAAAGGAGGAGGCATTCAAAAAGTACAGTGTGGCCAAAAACTTATAATTTATAATATTATTGTATGTCTAATTATACACATTACATAATATTTTAATTATTAATCGAGTACTTTTTCATACATTTGTTTTTTGATTTAAGGTCAACCATTTTTGGTTTTTTCAAGTCGAGCATATCCTTTTTTTCTGCGCGGTAAAACTACAAACACACACCCCAAAGCGCCCATAAAGCAAGCAGAGTAAATTATGACTGTGTGGGTGAGTGAGTGGTGTATAAAACAACATTTAGTTTACAATGTTTTCAACGGGTGTGTGCTGTGTGTGTGCGCGCCTGCAAGTGTTTGAGCTTGGCGCTAGTGTTGGTGCTGGTGTGTCTAAGTGCGTTTGCTCTTTGGTCCTTTGCATGACACACCAGCACCATTGCCAGCACGCCAACTTTGGCACACAGGATACAGAACGAGCAAGGAACTGGCACACACATCCTTTCGATTGCCATCCAGCAGCGAGATGCGGCCAGCCCAACCAAATGGATGCGCTGATGCCCTGCTGAAGATCCGGCACGAAAACCGGACAAGGTCGTGGTTCGCCGTCCGATTCATTGGGGTGCGATAAGCCGATTTGAATGGCGGAGCTCAAGAGCTTTGTGCGGATGCACTGAGTCATCGAAAATGTATTCGCGTTTAATTACAATTTAAAAAGAATCAGCTAACCCCATACAGTGCTTAAAATATATAAATTTCGAAATAAACGGACTTGTCTTTAGTTTGCAACGCAAATTGAAATGAAATAAAGATTTGAGTGGCAGGGATAAATGCCGTATGGTATTGCATTCCTAAAACTGTAGTATTTAGTAGAGCAATATTTTCCATTTTTAAATCACATGATTGGTATGAGCTTTGGCCATGTTTTGAACACAAATTATTAGTAATAGAATGCTAAGCTCACAACTAGTCAAAGGAGTCCCATCTTCAAAATACCTATCGAATTACGAAAGCAAAACAGAAATAATGGGCTTTTAGCGAGTAAACCACAAACGGCTGTCAATCATTTTCCTCCCATTTCCACTTTTATTTCCATACGCATTACCGCACAAATCCACTCCATCAATCGGGCCCCAGACATCGTCTCCTGCCCCACGTTTCCTCTTATTGAGGCAATCAATATGCCCAGCCATCGCGCACCGGGAGCAAAAAGAGCACAAGTAAGACAAAGGATATGTGTGTGCCTGTGAGAGCACATAAAAACATGAGATATACTTGAAGCTACTTTTCGGCTAACGAGCATCGCACAGTCAACGTCTTTATTGTTGCCCAACTTGCGATTTCTTGCCTTCACTTGCCCGGGTTTGGGTTGGTTTTCGTCTGAATGGATGGATGCTTGGCAGGGAAATGGAAAATGGGAAGCCGTAAAACCGAAACGCATCCTTAAGCCTGCAACATCAGCTGAAGCAGCGTTTTCAAAAGCTCACGAGTATCCATCAATGGCACTTTAATGTCCTATCTATTTTATAGCAGATTTTGAGCATTCAATTTCATGATCAGTCCATGAAAATAAGTTCTACATGCATTCCAGAGGCGGCTCCCTGTAAAGTAAGGGAGCCTGGTCCAAAAATTCCGAACTCCAATCGCGAACGATCGGCGAGCGGGGGTGATATCATTGGTGTCAGCAGCAATGTCCTCACTAGACGTTCATTGAACATTTCTGCTCCCCAAGACAAGGAAGGTCGAGTGTTGGAATGCGCGCTCACCTCAAGCAAAAGTGGCCAGTATTAGTTGGGAATTATATGAGCTGCAAGCGCAAAATCTGCAAAAAGCTGATCTAGCGATCGCGAACTGCAAGAATTTCTAACAGGTTTCCAACGTATCCTGTTTTTCGCGTAGGGGTAAGGTAGGGATAGGGTAATTTCCAGTGCAACCCTTATCTCCGGAAGATTTATGACAACGACTAGTTGAGGAATTCACAAGCTACTCATTCGGCTCTGATGCTTGATGAGCCGCCCTCATGTTAATATGATTAATTTCCGTTTTGGTGTCGTTTCGGATCCTAATCGGATTCGTCTCATAAATAAATAGGCAATTTCCTTTTAGTGAGAAACCTCAAGGACACTCGGAAGGAGGAGCTGAAGTAAAATCACGAGGCTGAATAATTCAATTGGAGAACGGAATGCGGAATACGGAATACGGCTTACACATTCATCCTGGCAAGGAGCCACCTTCCTCTTCCCAGGCACTGTGACATGTGTCTCTGCTCCTGACTGCTGCCTTTGTCTCTAATATTTGGGAGCTCCGAGCGGAGGACTCACTAGCATTTTCCGTTCGCATTGTGACAATTTCGTTTAGTCATCTTCGGAACTGACTGGCTGACTATCTGCCAACTTGCGAGGCAAATGGCTGGGGAAAGTGAAAAGTCTGGTGAGGCAATTGAGAGGCGGCATCATGTAAATGATGATGATTACTGCTCCGGGCTGTGGACGCCTGTGGAAGATTGATTCCGTTCGGCTGTGTCGCCCTACTCTGCAGATTGAATATGTCAACAGAAATAGGAGAAGCCAAACTGGAAATGAAAATCGCTTAGCAGATTTATCTTTTGTTTGCAAGTGAAATATTGCATACACTAAAATGTCGTTTGTAAATAAAGTGTAATAAACAATTTAAACTCTACTTCTGACTTCCTTCTAAACGTTAACAATTTCTTATTATTTATAACATTATTGATATTAGAATTGATTCATATCTGAATCCCCAGAAAGTAAAGCAAATTAAATACTTAAAGCTTTACAACTTAAAAATTCCTAGCTCTCAGTTCAGACATAACCGAATTCCCTAATGAAATTGAGCGTCGCTTTAAAGTGCCCAGGAACGAGTCGGGCCAGCAATAAAACAAAAAGCGAACAAATTGTTAACCCAATTTCGAGTGACGTTCCCCAATGTCTAAGCGCTTTTCGGCCCACCCACTCGTGTGGGAGGGAGGTAAAGGACAACAACCAGGACCAGGGATGACCTTCAGGCTTCCAGTATCTGGCGGCGGCGTTCGCCTCGAAATAAACTGCACTTCTCGGGCTTCGGGCGAAGCCGTGGAGAGCGTGGCGTGAAATAAAGTCGACAGCTCCCAAGTTCCCAGAAAGATTCAGGCAGCAAATTATGCTGTGCATTTTGCAAACTTTATGAGGCAGCTTCACAGAGGGATGGGAGAATGGAGGGAAATATAGTGGATGTCGTGTCAGCGGGCGGGGCACAATTATTTATGAGCAGCCATGGACCAAAGTCTACGAAGAAGCCCTTTGAGCTTCATTAGGTTTGACCTTTTCTGACCGAGATTGCTTCTCTGCGTCCTTTCCGAAATGATTATTGTTCCTGTCGACATTTCCCTGCTCTTTTTTATTGGAAAAACAAATGTAGCGTTAATTTTGTGCCGTTCGAAAAGGAAATGTCATCAGGACAATCATCAGTGTGTGGTCAATGGTCAATGTCCTGCTCGGCGTCCGTGAATAATCTGAGCATTTGTTCGAGGAATTCGGCCCATTTGGCTGTAATCGAATCATTAGGTATTTCCCAAAATTAATAATCGCAGGAGGGCATCTTGAACATGTCATTAGCCTAGCAGTTCCCGTTTTCGATTCTGATCAGTTGAGTTTAGTGAATAATTCATTCTGGCACTACAAAAGTAGCCTTAACACGCATGTACATACATATGAAATATTCGATTTGTACGAATGTTTTTATTGCAATATCTATATCTACACAAAACAATTGTGAATTGTACGTTTATATTTATATAGCATATATTTTAACAAAGCGTTTGCACTTGTGTACAGAAAAAGGCACTTCAAATTGAAGTACGATTAATAATTTAATAAACTTTGCTGGTCTGTGAGAGCTTTAACACTTTTAAAGTTTTCATGTTTGGGCTGTGAGTAAAATTGATGGTTTAAATATAGAAATACGACGTAGAGGTAAAATTAAATTTAATCACTGTAATTCGTAGTTTTTTCTTAGGTAATTGTAGACTAATTTCAACCAATATGTAAAGAAAATCGATGGATTTGTACTTAATAAGTTCCTGTTCTCATTAATAGCACGTTTTAAATGTTCCTTTAAAATATTAAGCACACAAGGGGTGGAGCCTCCTGCTCTAAGAGTGTTTATAATGCACTTCAAGCGCCACTCACCCCATTAAAACATAGTTTTGATGGCCTCAAGCTTTTAATGCCAAGCACAATCAATCTGACAATCAAGTTGAATGCTGCCGAGAGCCGGAAAATTGCCAGCTCAATTTACACGAAAAAATCTAGAGACCGCAACCGCTTAATAACTCACAGTGACCAAACATGAAAATCGAAAAAGTTGTGACAAAAGTATTTGCCAAATGCTGCCAACAAAGTTCAAGGGTAAACTTTCCGTGACGGATTCCATGGCATACTTTTCAGGGCTCTCTGGGGCCACTTTGGGGCCTGGCCCACCACTCATTACCGGTGAGGTGGAAATACAAGTAACATGAATAGGTGGATCCCCCTGGAAAGATAACTTACGTCTTATGCCCCAATCCATCATCTTGCAGACTTCCCGCGGCGATCTCTTCGCTGATGATTACTACTACTACTATTACTAATATTTATAATTGGACCACATAGACTGACTCCTGCTTGTCGGAACAAAATCACTTTGCTAGCACACAGCGAATTCAATTGAACGGCTTCTAATTTTGACAATTTTCTGTATGCATGGTGGGCGGTGGAGGAGGAGGCGCGTCGGCACCCGACGATGGGCGCCCAGCCATCACCCTGCCATCGTTTTATCTTTGGGAAAAACTGTTGCCGCCGTCGCTGGTTGCCGGTGAACTTTTCTCGCCTCAAATACAAATGCGATGTGTCGCGGGTTTCCCGAAAGAGCAGCGTCGTGCTTTCCCGAGCAGCATTACTTCATGACTGAACCTGGCGCTGGATGTGAACCCATTGCCTTCGCTGTTGCCCCAAACACAATGCGGAAAATACGGAATTCGGCTTTTCGTCGGAAAACTCTGTCGGCCATCGGCATCGGCAGCACGGTTTGAGTGTGTCCAGAGAGAATAAAACTTTGGACCGAAAGTCAGAACAATAACCCATTGAGGAAACCCCAAACAGGGTTGACCGCATTCAACGCCAGTTTACTTTCCAAAAACTCTCTTGTCACATACAAGCAATGAATATATTTGCACAAATGTGACTTAACCATTTTTTCGAGTGCATGTGCGTCTGTCTGTGTGAGTCCTTTGGCGTGTGACTGTGAAGTGCACGGCGTAGATAATGGATAATGGGATGCGTGTTGGTGGGGAATCCCCATTACGCCCAATCCCCCTCCCTTTGCTCACCACCTTTGCCACTTGTACCGGCAGTAGGTCGACATTGCAAAGGACGCTGACAGCGGGTGGAAAAACAACAATAATATGAATCAACATAAGCTAACCACAACCAACAACAGTCGAACCCACCAGGCGGCTATAAACAATTTCACTTAAGGGTGTTGTTGCAGGCATTCTTTCCTAAGTTAATTGATTAATATCTCTTACCAACTATAACAAAATCCAAATGACAATCCCCAATAACATAAATAGATCCCATATTCCGGTTATCGATGCTGCACCGTACTTCGAATTGGTAAAGAAAGCACATTCGCTTCTCCCATTGGTAAACGGTCGAGTGGCCAAGACTGTGGGATTCGAGGTGGTCAGGCCGTTATTCCTGTTGCCGACCCACCAAAGGTATGCTATTATCCTTGACAGGACGAATCTACGGAAGGGAAATAGACGCACGCCAGAGACACCAAAACAAGTCGAACAGGCTGGAATGGGTTAAGTCACCCTGGAACCAGGAAACTCCCCACAGACACGCAACACGGAACGGTTTGAAGTTTATGTGCTACAACCTCAAAGTGAGCAATAAAATTTGATAAACGTCCGTTCATGAGAACGAGCACTTGCAAAGAATCTTCGTAATAGGTTAAATTCAATATTCCCTACTAATTCATTCAAGTTAATTTAATCTCTGTAAACATAATTAAATAACCAGCACGTAATTAATTTCATAAACAGTGCAAATGTGTACATTTTTTAAAATTAATTTTCAACATGTAGATATGTTATTCTTAACTTTTCAAGGAATTATTCTCTTTGGGGTATTGAGCTTTTGCTAAATTATTATTATTATTATCACCCACTGTGCCAAGGAAGCCCAGACAAACAAAAAGGAAATTAAATCGAAAGCGAAACTCAAAACGATAAAAACGAGCCACAAAGGATACGAGCGAGATAGACTCAACAACAGAGAACCAAATTTTCAATTTCTCTTTTAGCAATAAACATCGAAAGTGAATTAAGAGAACGTAATGCCCCACTTCTGGCTAAAGAGAAATCCAGCATCACATCTTCAAACGCATCAATATTTGGCTGATACAAAGGCCGAGATACACAACAGCGGGAAACACTTTAGGACGCTAGAGGAAATTAAGTTATGGAGAACGAAGTATTTTCATCATTCAACAATCAGTCGCACGTGTTTTGTTTATCTGAACAAAAGAGATACTACCTAAAAAGTGCATTACGAAACGTTAAAAGGTGGGGACGCTACATCTCACATAGTGATAAGAAAGTTAACGAAATAGCCCACATGACTCTTGCTCCTCGTTGTATGTTGACCCACATTGATTGCCCCCCAAAAGGGCCCAAATAAATCATAATCTACGCCGGTAAACAATTCACCCGCTCTTTTTAACTAAACTTTCGCTGCGTTACACTAACACACAAAACTAGGCAGCAGGGAAAACGCGACCAACAATTAGCAAAGCCAAAAGGCGACGTCAGCCTACAACAATGCGAGTAAAGTGCGGTCGTTATTTACATTTTACACCTCTCGAATGGCCCAGGGGGCTTTGAAGAGAGACAGGCATAGTAGCAGAAAAGGACAGCACGAGAAGCACACTCATGTAGCTGCCACGGGGTAAGCAACAGGGACTCCCGAAAAGGATCCCTGCCAATGTCATCATCATAAGCGATTAGGGTTGGGCTGGGATGTGAGTTACACTGACGAAAATGGAAATGTATATGATTTTTGATCACCTCAGCAACATTTTACCTTCTGCAGAATAATATATTTACACATAAATATGCCGTTTTCTTAAACTGCTCAAATTGGTTTAAAAAACTAAAAAATTTAAGGTTTAGCAAATGTTTAGAATGTTTTCATAACAGCTATGGGATATAAACTTCCGATGAGACCTATTTTTTACTAAGTTCCGTACCGATAACTTTACGCCTGATCGTCTTGATTAATCGTGCTGGTCAAAATATATATAGTTTGAAGTCTGATTAAAATTACAATACTCTTCGCAGGAATTAGCAAACATGCAAAACTCAATTCAATGTTCTAAAATACACTATTCACCTCATTAGTCCTTTGATTATTGTCCTTGCTAACATGGTTGATGCATACGCTAAATGCTTTGCACCACGAATATGAAGGAAAGTTTCCCAGCGTATAAGGCTAATAAGCTATATCTCTCGGTAAGTAGGCTAGTGTCTGCATGAACATGGAGTTTTGTAAGTGTTAAAGTAATTAAAGTTTCTAGTTCTTCATGCGTAATTGAATTGCATTGATGTTTGGCTTCACGGGTTGGTTAAGCTCGAAACGGTCTTCGTTGACGGCAAGTTTTCAATTTAGTTTGCAAAGAACTTTGAATTTTTTGATCTGTGCACTTTTTAAACGTATTTAAGTTTTGTGAAGGTAAATATATTATATTATGCACTTACGTAGTTTCTCACAAACATTGTCTCTCATCTTAAATATAGTCTATAGAGTTAAGTATCTTATGATGAAACTTCTATTCACTAAATGCATTAATTTACTTAAAAAAAATAAAATTGTTTCTAATAAAAATTCAAACTGGAGGAACACCTCCGGACGCAAAAATTCCGTCGCAACGATAAGAAATGCCAACCGATACTGAGCCACACAGAATTTATGAAATACAAAAATATCAACAGTCAACGTGCTTTTTTGTTGCCTTTCTTGTTGCTGTCAGTCAGTTTGTTTAACAAGTGAGTGAGGTAGCATAGTTATTGATAAAACAAGGCTTACGCTATGCCAGTATTGCGTGAATATTTATGGATGAAGTGGCAATTCCCCCACGAAAGAAAATTGATTTTAAATGGTTGGAAATCAGGTAATATCAAAAAGCACTCACCTCGCGACGTCGGATGGTTCATGAGTATCGATAGCGGGCACTCGTCGTCGTCGAGTATATATTCTGTTCCGTCACTGTTGACCTGCATTTCGTAAAGAACAATATTAAACAGAGTTATTTTAACGATACATAATTAAGGGACGCGATGCTGAGGCCTGAGGAGTTTAAACGTTACTAAATACAGGGTATTTAGTGTTTTGACGATGATTTGAAATGTGGATGATGTCTTTTAAGTGAAACATATTGGCAATTTCTTAACAGTTGTTATTACATGAGTAACTAGCACTTTAAGATAAAACAAGAGATATAAGAGCACATTATAGTGTTGATTCAATCAAAAGATTACAAAAATCTTCAGAAAAAAACATTTGATAATTCAAACTGGACTATAAAACTATACTCCTTCAGTCTACAGCTTCACATCAAACTCTCAAACTCATTGTTTTACTCATCCCACCTGAACCAGGCAGTAGTGCACAGGATCGGCCTTTTCTAGACCGTATTTTGTGAGCATTTCCCGCACAACAGCCTGCGCACAATCCCGGATGGAAAGCAGCAGCGTCTTGTAGGGCACGTCCTGACAGAGGCTCTCGCCATAAATCTTCAACGTGCCACCTGTATCGGGACCACCATCCCTAGAACGGAACTGCTGTAGCTTCTTCTCGAGCTTCTGCTGCCGGCGCCGCCGCATCACGGCCTCCGGGTTTGAGATCGATCGGGTGAACGAGGTTTCTGGTAGTTCCGTGTACAGTTTTCCTGCCACGGCATCGCTGCCGTCGCCTCCAGGTCCACCGGCGTTGCCATTCATGTGGGCAGATCCCGAGGATGCGCTAACCCCATTTCCCAAGCCCAAATGACTGCCATTCGAGGTGGGCGGATCGGAGCTCAGCTTTGCCATCTTCTCCTTTTTCTTCTGCTCCTTTTTCTCTCGCTTCGAGAGTTTTCTCTTAAAGTTTAGATCTGTCTGCTCGATGGGCTGTATATGGTAATATTGGTATATAAGTATTAAATAAATCTTGTCGATGATTTGAAATTACTCACAGTGGTCTTTTGGTCTATGTTCTTGAGCAGGAATCGACCTTCGCGATCGTCAATATGCCAATTCAGCTGCACGAGTAGTGGCTTCTCGTCGGCATTGAGACGACGCTCCTCGCCATTGGCATGCACTTCGTAAAGGGCGTAGTTGGGCACGGATAGCATCCGCATATCGGGACGGAATTTCTCAATGAGTGTGTCTGAGGAAAAGTAATAGTGGCATTATGATGTCCAAATGTTCTAAACATGTTTTAATTTAAGTATAAGCTGAATTCTTTGCTTTGTCTTAATCTTTATAGTATATTCTCAGTGTAAGTATTAAAAGAATGCTTCCAATCTTCAGCATAAATTTAATGTTCAAGGATTTTCCCCCTTTTTTTATAATTAAAAGTTAAAAGTTGTTCAAAAACCCATACCTATGACATCTGTGACGGTGGCGTCGGAAGCCACGCGAATGCATTTGGTGGCCACTTTCTGGCCAGCATCTTGGAAGTAGAAGCGCATAACGCCATGGAAGAGCAGGTTCTGCAGTTAGAATAATTAAAATGCCAATTAAATGAACCTATTTATTTATTCATAAAGTAACTCACCTCGTCTGGCTCGGAGAGCGCAAACAGATCCAATCGATTGGCATTCCATTGCTGTATCACTGAACGTACTGCCTCGCGATCCAACATCTTCTTATCATGTGACATACTGTACAGGTTGTATTTGGGGTGGGGGGAAGTCTCGTCTCAGTTCTGGGAGAATAGATCGTGTTGTGACTCCAGTGTGACGTCGTTTGGGCTTCGTTTTGTTGGGGCTACGAACTATCTGTAAACAATAAAGCATACATTTTGATAAAATTAGATTCTGGGTTTACAACTTCCATGAAAGCATCGTAAACGAAGGCGGAATCAGATGCGCAAAGTAAAAAGTAAAAAGTTGACGCAGATGTGGCAAACATGAACTTTTCGTTGCCAAATATAAACACCAATGGATCCAGAGGGCAGAATACTACGAGGCAATGTAAATGTTCGTCTGTTTACCTACAAACTTTGATGAGGAAATAAAAATATGTTGGATGTGAACTGTGAACTACATTTGACGAAAGAAATTTTAGTCCATAGTATGGATCATCGACTTGGCTAGTGACGGTGATTAAAACAAAAACAATATAGGGGTACATAGGGTAATAAATGAAAAGTTAACAATAAAACGAATATGCTAAATTGCTATGAACAACATCTCAGAGTAAGTAAACCTATGCTTTCGCATTTCTTCACCCAACTTTCAGCAATGATAAATGGAAGATACCGTTTTGATTTATGATCGGTCTGGCTAACATTTCCGGAGAGTGGGCCCATACCGCAGAAGTATATGACAATACCCTGCTCCTCTTCGAGCCAATTAAAAGTTCCATTACATGATCATATCTAACCAGAATTTCCCACACCAGCTTTCTGCGCTCAGCGACCCTAAACAAATAACTTCATCAAAGCAGAAAATTTCAGGGCATTTGTACAAATAACCCGAAGACGTTATTTAGGGCGTGTTCTCTGGTTGGTTTGTGACGGTTGGAAGGAAACGTTCAGAGTTCAGCAAAGTTATTCCGAAGAGAAGTGATGTCAAAGAGCGGAAATATGCCTGAACTAAACTATTCCAACCCTCTTTCCTCACTCAGTTCTTTTAACTTTTCCCTGCTATCTGCTGGCATTATATTCCCCCCAGTTCTGGTTCTTTTTCTATGTTTTTGTTCCGTCTTATATAGGCACTTTAATAATAACCGTCAGAGGTTCCGCCTGGCGGAACACGTCGTTTGTGCACTGGAACTTGTCGATTTACAGACCACTCGCTCTATAAGGAGGCCCACAGAATGGTAACCGTTTAAGTAAAGCTATTTCATCAATTTCCGCGAGGGCGTGCGTCCGTCGTCAGCTGAAATTGCATATGTTTCTGGTGCTTCTAGAGTTTTCATTGAAGGTGTGTGTAGAGACAAGTCCTCGATGCATTCAGGCATGGCCAAAAAAGGGTTGCGTTTAAGTGCTTGGGTATTTTTCGTTGTCCGTTTCCAAAAGTGCATTTTAATGGTTGCCAAGGCATCTATAGTTGTTTTCAGGGTTGATTCGGAAATAAGGGGAAGGGTTGTGTCAATATAGGAATTTACTGTTCTAGAGGGAAGTTCAATTGCTTCCAATCTGTATCCGGAAACAAAAGAATACTTGCACAAAATGAGTTTAATGTAATATTGATTGGTTAATCATCTTTAACAATTTATAGTTTTTTTATTTGTTATTATTTATTATTCTGCTGGTAAATATAAATATTATGTTTACTTTCGTAGGTTTGAATCGAATTATCATGTATTTTTTGTTAACATTGAGTTAATGTAAACTTTCTCCTGTTTCTTTCATACTGGTTCCATTATTGTCCAGTGTTCCCATATCAAGCTTTTTATCTGACTTGTTCATCGTTAAACAATTAGATAATGAATATATTATCTTGTCAGAAATAACATTTTCCTGACAAGTTATACGAAATGAAGAGGATGGGTAACAAACAATCAGTTCCAACTGAGGGACAAACAAATTGCTCCTACAAGTAGTGAAGTGGCTTTTTTAGTTAAGGAGGAAGAAACTAACTATATAATCGCTGAACAACATTATTAAAAAGACATAAAGGTGACATTTCATGAAGATGGAATTTCTGTGCTACCGATTTGGGAGGGAAAATGTCGTTGAAAAGATCGCGAGAGGCAAGATAATAAAAAAAAAAACGAGTCGGAAAACCGCAGGGAAATAAAATTGTCGCTTGATGGCTGAAAAGAGCCAAACAGTGAGAAGGCTGAAAGAGAAGTACCGCAATACGACGCGAATGAGCAAAACAAAGCCCATCAACAGAAGAAGAGGTGAATGTACGAAGACAACAAACTACAAAACGCAGATACATTTACATGCTCAGATCCAGAAACAGCTGAGGTTAAGATAGCAGCAGACCATTATGTCTTAAATTCTATTATAAAGCATTATCCTATTATTATTGTTAACTATAAATAATCTTTGTATGGAGATCAATGTTTAAAGCCTCCGACGGATCATAGCAAATGTAATCTTTAACGAGCAGTTTTTTTTGCATTGCTACCACTTCAGCGCGTTTTCGGATACAGATGCAAAGTTTCTGAGAAGCGCGAAACCTCACGAAGTGGGTCTGGGACATGTAAAATTGTTGCTGGCCTAGGCATAACTAAAAGTTTTTTCTCTCTCGCTGCTTTTCGTTTTTTATGCAGCTGTCGCTTTGGCACCTGCAGCGCGGCAATAGACCCACCTCACATGACTTGCGCCTCCCCTTCGACGCCCCTTCGCCTACCAAAGTGCATGTTTGCGAAACTTGTTGCCGGTTGCAGTTTTCGTTGAGTGTGTGTGTGCGTGTGTGTGTGCTTTTGTTTCTTTGTGTTTCAATTAATTTCGGGGTCAGTGGGTTTGCAAAACAAACGGAAACAGCCGGAGGATGGACAATTTTAAATGGACACGATGTGGGGAAATTGCTAATCTGCAGTTCCCCCAAAGGAAACACCCGAATCATAGTCTGCGCAGAAAAAGGAAGTCATCTATGTGCTGGAAACTAATCTTGTAATCTAAAAATGAAGCGATTCATGTTAGAAAATACCTTGCGATATAAGACTAGATAGTTATGGAGACAAGTTAGAATAAAGGTAACTATCCGCGTTATTTATAGTAGTAGGCTACAATGGACTCGTTAAATGTAACAGATGGAAGAAAGCGTTTCAGACCTTAAACATTTTTAATATATACATTTGCATGTTTATTCTTAGTCTGGATCACTAGCCGAATGATCTGGCCAAGAAAACCCGTACGTCTTTCTTTTTAATTTGTTTGTCTTGTTAATTTCCTTCGATACGATAAAATCATATTTGAAATTTCTACCTCGCACTTCATCTAGCTGAGTAACGGGTATCTGATAGTCAATAAAATCGGCTAGATAGATCTCTCTTGTTTTACTCACTGTTTGCAAGAAGTGTTTGGTTTTATTTCTAATTAACTCAAGTTGTAAAACGTCGAAACAAATTTTGTTGTTCCTAGATCTCTTGGTCAGACACTTGGCCTAGATCTCTAGTGTCTGAATTTTAAATGTCCAAGTTACATGTTAGGCCGTTTAAAGATTTTATGTCTAGAAATTTGGATTTAAGATTTTTACCAAACGTTATGGAATTTCGATATGAGCTAATACCTCAATAAACAATTCATCTCGCAGTTGCACAAAAATCACACATTTTTAATTAGAATAAATCCAGGTATATGGTCAATAAGGAACTTTTTGGCATTGCACTGAGATAAATAGGTTTATATTTGTTTGCTTTAGCAACATACCATCTCCTGGGTTACAAAGAAACTTTCGTCATGACACTTAAACATACTTTTAAGTCGGAAATCCGACTACACAGTTCTTTCCCGTCTTGTTTACCTTTCGGTCGATTGCTTTTGCTAGCCCTTTTGCAACGGTCACTTTGATCTGCCCTTCTGGGGCTTCCTACTTTCTGCTTCTGACTTGGTTTTGCCTCTTTAGACGGCGTCACTTTTACTAGAAATAAATCACGAAATGTATAAAAATTAATGCATTCTAGGGCATTTGGTAGCTTATAAAGAAATAAGTATTAAGATCGACAGGAAAAGTTGTGGCGCCCAACTACTTAACTTCTGAAATTTGCTTATAAAAAATACCAAATACTAAATACTAAAACTCCGTATTAAAGATTTTCATAATGCCCCTCTTTTAATGTTGGGACTTTCGAGCTTTTAATAAGAAGTGCTTACAGATTTATTGTGTCTTTTATTGTGGCTGGCACGTTATTGTAAATCTCTTGGCAAAAATACGAAAACTGTTTTCCCCGAGAGTGGGGAAGAAAACAATAAACCGGCAAACGGCTTCAAAAGGCATACCAACGTGGTTATTGACTCTTTTTTCTCTTTGTTGCTGTTTCAGTTTCTGTTATTGTTATTATTTGCTTAACGCTTTTTGCCTTTGGCTTGGGCTTGTTGACCGCCGAACTGAGCCAGGAAGCGAGCGATGAGACCCAAGAGGCGAAACACAAAAGTCCAAACAAAACCACCATGAGTCAAGCTGGTTGTCATTGTGGTGGCTGAATTTTCTCCGCTGCTGGGCCACGCTTAATTGGTTGGTGGAATTGGGTTGAACGCAGTTCTTAATGAGCTCTGAATTGCTGCTAGACGGTGTGTGGCGGCGAGGGATCGACCGGCTGAGTCAGCGTAGGTGTGCAAGAGCTCACAGAAATAGACATCGAGATCACTGCCATTCCAGAGGAAGTTCTGGCGAAGTTACTGATGGCATGACTAACCCTTGGAAGTTGTGAAATCAAGTGAAGGCAACCAGACATGGAACTAACCCAAGAAAACCTATCACTATTAGGTGACTATTATCATGAAATCCTTACAAGATGATCAGTTTGACTTGGATCATGGGGCTATTTGTTTTCGTAATCGGATATTGGACTTTGATTTTAAATTCCGATTGCGCATAAAAGCTTCTATGAAGTGCCGCAGCAATCAAGATAAGCACAAAGATAAGCCAGATCACGATAAGACCACGTTTCCGCAGTATCAGTCAATAACCTGTTGACTGGTAAACAAAGCCGTTAGCGAAGTAGAAAACGTGGTCAAAGCATAGTAAATACTTTGACCAGTGTTGGCCAACTTCACTAATTAACGCACAATCTGAACGGAGGTCTCAAAATGTCGCATGAACCAAAGGCAAAATCCTAATAGCAGCATCGATAGAGTGGGAAAAGAAGCCACAACAAGTGAAAGTTGATTAATAGTTTCCGCTTATGGTGAAGCGGTTTCTTGATCACAATTTCAGTGAATTTTCGTCTCACATTCTCTGTTCCTACACATATACCACACATTTTTTCGCGTAATTAGCACAACGAGCACGCAACTCGACTCGAAAATCGAATGAGTAATGCATGCAAATATTAAATTAATAAAGGGGGAAAGGGAAAGAGGGTTCTCCCCCACATTTGTGCATTTTTGCATGTGCGCATAATCAAGCTATTCATTGTTTAATATTTATGAATATTTGTGTTCATATTTTCTCTTATTCATACATACGGTGGGTATCGAAAGTACGTGGTGCTGGCAAAATGTATGTAGGTCATGGTTATGAACAAAAATATACCTTTTATTTTCATCAAAGAGTTAAAGAATCAACATTTTGGGGATATGATTGATAAACACTTGCTTTAAGATTGGACCATTATGCTATAGGTAACATCTCTCAAAGTTTGTAGTAGGTAACTCCGTGGGGCCCATTGCATGTTCTCACAAACGAAACAGGCACTCCTTCCTAAGCAGAAATTTATGGAAAATTAACTAATTAAGTATGCATGGATCATCGTGTGGGGCGCGGCACTATAGGTAGACTATGGATGATCAGGCATACATAATTATGACTTGCTGTATCTACGGACTGCAGACGATCCTAGGGATCTCTGGGAATGGTTACTATATGCACATCGCCTAAGAAATGAAAAAGTTCGATCAAGGCTTAGCTTGGTATATTCATATTTAAGCACAACTTCTGAATCAATCAATTGATGCCTTAGTAACGATGTAAAGATAAAGATATCGTAGTAGATGCTTTTTCGAGTTATAGAGATGGTAAGTTACGATACAAGTTGGTTCATACAACTAGCTGAAATTACGTAGCCCATCTCGACCGCGTTTGGAATAAAAGATTTCTCCACATACACTGATTACCACACCACCCAGCCGAAATGTGCAGCAATATAGATTTTATGATTATTCAAAATGGTTCGGTCAGGTGAAAACAAACAAAGGAAAAGAGAAATCATCCCCCTCTGCGTAATTAAAAAGTGTGAAATGTGTCCGAATGGGAGAAAAGTTTTCCTCCCCGCTGGTCAGGTGTCAGGTGTGGTCCGAGCCGTCCGGTTTTGGCCAGCATTGGGTACACTAAGCCACCGCTCATGTAATGGCCATAAGAAAATCAAGCATAATTGCAACAGCCAGCATAAACAGTTAAGATGACGCACTCGGGCTGTTAACTTGCCTCGAGCGTGGTTATATCTGATGTTGCCATTTTGCATGCCGTTGAGTTTGTTGTGACTGCCGGTGCCTAATTAGGCCAGGAAGCAATTAACCGGTTAACAGACGCGACTGCCAGCGCTTTGTTTAATGCATCCGATGTGCAGAGTGACCTACAGTGCGCGACACAAGTGTAGGCCAGGAATCTCAAATTACTATAAGTTTCATAAACTTTTTAAAGTATAAGTCCTCTGGAATTGGTAATTCCAAGAAAATCCACTCACTCACTCTCTCACTGTAAGCAGACACAGTCCTAAGGCTTTGAAACGCACTGTATAGACTCATTCTCTACGTGAAGTAAGTCAGCTATGGGTGCATATTTAATGTGGGAAAATAATGCTGGGGCGGAACTCGTTGCGCGCTTTGAAGTCGCTGATTGCCAGCATCTGGGGAATAGGTAAAGTAGCAACAATTGCGGTTGCTAAATGATCGTGTACTTACTTCTAATGGCAAAAACTGTTTCTGAACGACTCAGAGACATATTTCAGGGCGTACTTCTTGGAATAGGAAACTTTCACTCGACCGAACAACGCCCATAAAAGATAAACACGATATATGTAGGAAGGCACAAATACAAAGTACGAAGTATGAAGAGGAGACATTAAAGACGACGACGATAAAGAGACGCAGACGACATCGACAATTGACAATTTGCAGTGTAATTCCAATTATCGTGAAAAATGTCCAGTGTCGAGTAAGGAAATAAAACGCATAAAAGTGGAAAGGGAAATTGCTTTACAATCTTTCGCCAACTTTCTAGGATGGAATTCGATTGCAGATATCAGCTTAACGATAGATATAGATCGTTTCAAGCCAACTCAAATCAAATTCAAACATTTCATTAAAAATATTTTTCCATAACAAATTGCATTCTAGGAATACCAGCCATGTTCCATTCTTAAATCCGGTCCTGGGTCTAGTTTCACCCATAAGCAATTCCGATCGATGAGTTTTAGCTTTGAATATTGTAATCCAGCCGCATACTGAATTCCCCAACAGTCCCACAGTTGCAAGCCGAGTTGCTTGGGAATCTTAATTAAATGCCATAAACAATTTGTAAGCCGGTCGCTTGGCAAATCACCAGCAGACGCAAGCCGTCATGTCACTCATAAATGCAGATATATTGTGGAAGAGAATCGGGGAGCACGGTGCACGGTGCAAGATGCACGGAGCACGGGGATCGGGAAGATACGCCTAATCACAACCGGTTGGCTGTGTGGAATGCCACATGGATTCGACGATTGGCATGTCAATTTATTAATCGTGCTGCGTTGTCCATTGCGCAGGCGCAGCTGTCAACTGCCAGCGATTGCAATTCACTTATCTGAGTTTGGGCAATTAACGTAGTTTGGGTCATTTCGAGTGGCTATCTCACAAGACACTCCCTTTCATTCAAACTCTTTTCAAATGCTTTTGACCGCGTTGACCTGCGCCTGGTTAATGGAAATTACGTAGCCTGGCAATTAACATTCAATTTACATTTGTAAACCTTCACTTTCATTTGACCCCTCTGAACAGATTTAAGACTTTCCCTACTTCTGGATATACGAAGTGAATCAGTGTAGTTAATTATTAAAGATCCAATTACACATTGTAATGTTAAATAAGTTATTTACATTTTGTTTCAGATAGTTGTCTGTACTTGCTAAAAGTTGAGCTCTAATTTTAAGGTTTTCACCTTCAATCATCTCTTTGCTTGTCAGTTTCATGAGTTATGTCATTATTTTATCAGATATATTCGAACACATTTCTTTTTGTAACATCGCTTTTAGTGCCAACTTTCGACTATTACGCCAAATGATGCAAGTCAAGTTGGGCCGAGAAAACAACTAGAGTGTGGATAAATTGAACATCTGCTGATGGCGTCCCATAAAATCCTCGACAAGATCTTACATCTTTGTAATTACGAAAAAGCAGCAACTGAGGTAGTAGGGCGTTAAATCTGCAGCTGTTAAAACAGGGAGAGACAAGGCCAAAAGAGCGCCGTTAGGTGAAAACCAAAACAAATAGCTGGTAATCAGCTGTCGCGGCTCAGAGACTCGAAGACGGACAAATAATTAGTTTCAATGAGGCGGTGGTACTTGAAAAAAACATAGAGAAGCATTTTCGGGCAAACTCTTAGATATTCACCCAAAAAGACAGGCAGACAGACGGACAGACGTAATGACAGACCGTCTTAGACACATTAAGACTCCATTATGCATTCATTTGGGTGCGCAATGAGACAGCCGGAGAAGTCTGAGTGCCTGCGAAGCCCATCCTGTTCGAATCATGAAAGGAATTCGGCAATCCCCCAAACAAAAGGCGCTGACAAAACTGAAACATTACCGAATTCCGAATAATCTCCGAGCCACAAAAATCATCATCCGATGTTGTCTCTCGACTTTGAAGTGCCACTGTATGAACGTTTCTTGATATTTGTAATGGTTTGATTGTAAATGTTCGTTTTTATTCTCGCAGATATTACTTTCATAGCTAAAAGTAAATCTACCAAAAAAAAGTTTTTTAACTTTCATGTTAGACAGTTAAGGAGAAACAATGCGATCCCATAAATCTTTCTAATCATATTCCCGAATAATCCGCTCGAGTATTTCGTACCCTCAAAAAGTATCTCGGAAACCGAACACTGCCAAACTTGTTGCCAAGCGCACTCTGATGGTATTTCCCGGTGTGTTTACGTCAGGGGTGGAATTGTGTTGCACCAACACCCCTCACACATACCTATGAATGTACATGCCACGGCGGATTCGAGAGCATTCCCGATTCCCATATTCCCATAGAGACAAAGGGGCTAACAGTCCAGACCAGGTAACAGAATCAAGATCATGCAAAGCAGGTAGCTAGCTAAAGGCAACACACGCACACGTTTCGAATCACTAAGCCTCGAAATAAGAGATATAGAAAGGATCACAAGGGTGCACTGCACAAAATTAGTGTGATCTATGATAATTAATTTAATTTGATTTAAACATACTTTCAATTCTTTTCGCATTGGTTTTAAATTGTAAGCGAGTTTCGATTCTGAGTAAAATTCTATATTGCTCCAGTTGCCATACCGAAAATGCTTTCACATGACCCCTGCTTCACCCTGCTCCCAGTTCAAGTTTGAACCAAATGTTCTCAGTGTATGCACCGGGGGAGAGAGTTGTGCACTGGCCCAGAACGTGGTTGGAAAACAGTTTTCCCCTACGATTTACACCAATTGACAATTCCAGGCCGAACTCCTGGCTCGGGGTTCATTCAAACCGCGAGGGAAAGGTAGAAAAAGTACAGTCAGCTCGTGGAGGACTGCCCTTTGTTGCACCTCTGTACCTATTCGGTTTGTCGCACTTCTGTCCATCAATTGCAAGGGTCGCCTGTCAATCAGCGGCGAGAAGAAAAGTGCCAGGAGAATGCAATGGCACTCCTTCGGCTGAAGAGGCAAAGTCAACGAGTTCTGGGATGTAGGCAAATGCATCTCCATTGTTTTGCACCCATGTTCCCATGTCGGGCTATTATGCGATAGGAATGCATGAGCGGTTGGTGTGTCGGGGTTGACTTCTGGTGGCGATCACCAAGACGGCCGGTCCAGAGAATGCAGATTATCACGGCTAGACGTTTCCATTAGGCCAACTGTCAGATGACATGTAATAGATGAAGAATGTCTGCGGTGGAGATTCTTTCGCAGCGGAACATCACATGACATAAATATTTCAATGATCGCCCTTATGGATGATGTTGACGGGGATTGGCCTGACTTCAAAGTTTGTTTTGAGCACAATATCACTAAATATACAGATAAATCTGCCTACACTTTTATTAGCCAGGCAATAAGCGATCTGATGGTTCTCGATAGTTTCATTCTGACAGCAAAGTGTTTCTCCCCACAATGAATTCTGTAACTGGAGTGGATAGTCTGCTGTAACTTAAACCGCTACTATGCTTCTATGGGAAGTTTTTGCATTCAGTTGACGGGCGTTGGCCAGCGGGAAATGCGAACCCCAACTGATCTGCAAACTTTCTCACATGAAACCACCGCGCACATGAAATGCAAACAAAGTGGAACATGAACACACTCTCCTCTTCTCTCACACACACAGCAGTCAAGTTTGATCGCTCTGCAATAACAATAACTCACTCGCAAAAATAACAAAGGCACAAAACCAAACAGAAAAAGAGCACGCTGCATAAACGGCAGCAAAAAGCACACAAAACCAAAATAAAATCACGGTCAGGCGGAGAAGAAAACGAGTTTCTTGGCCGATCGATCGGGCGAGTGAGCCATAGCCCACTACTTGGCTGGTTGGCGCGGCATTCGATTTGCGAAACGGGTTTGCGCACGTTTCAGCTTCGAAGGGGCGGAATCGGACGCGGACCAGAGGTGGGCGTGGACGACCCGCACACAACCGATCAGCGGGAAACTTTGCCTAGTCACAGTTTTATTTGAGGAGAATCATATTTGTGATTTGGGAATAACAATTAAGGATTGCAAGCATGGGATCTTGAGTCTGAGTCCTGAGCAACTATGAATTGAGATGAGAGTCCAAAATCAGGATTATCCAATCTAAAATGTCCCAAAACAGCATTAACTTAGTACCAAACATGTAGTTCGCAGATTATGAAATACTCAACTCTGTTTTCCTTCTCCTAAGCTTTATTTCCCGTCTTTAAGGTTCCTAATTGTTTATATTTTCATACTTCAAAGCTTATTTGATTTCTATTCTCGTTAAGAGATAACATCATTATCATTGCAATTTTCATTAAATTAATGACTTTTTCCACACTGTACATTATGCCAACGCCTTCTCCGATTAAAAAGCTAATGTTTATGATTTCCTGGAATTGCCATTAGCACATCCACATGATCTTTGATTACGCATAATATCCGAGCCCCAAGAAAACAACTCCAAAACAGCTGCACGGACAAAAGCTCGGGTTTCCAGTTAAAATTCCCCCCAAAAACAGCACGAAACCAACTAGAAATCTGCTCAAAGCGAATCCGCCGGCCAGAACCCCAAAAAGTATCTCTGGAGCGCCGAAAGCAAAAGTAAACAAAAGGCGGGGAAGGGGGCGGGCAGCGTGCGAACACAAAGCCACAGCCAAAAATAAACATTTTGCATTCAGAAACCGAGAATCGCAAAGGAGTCCAATTACCCGCCAAGCGGCGAATGAGGAATTGCCAAATAGGCGCAAATAACAGATCGGTGGGGTGAGCGAGAGGGGCAGTGGGGGGTTGGGGGATTGTGGGGCTGTTGGGGCGTTAGATTGCAGCTGCGCTAGAAGACTGAGAATGCAGACTAGCCAAGACAGAAACCTGGCTAATTCGGACATTGAGTGCCCAGCTCCCACACAGAGAAAAAAAGCTAAGACATTTGTAATCAGTTTTCAAAACTCTCATTTCAAGAACTGCCTAAACTATTTTTTTACCTCAGCAATCTGATTATTAAAATTAAATCAGTGAAATATATGATTTTTTCAATTGAATTGCCAATCTGTTTGTATTCTTCTCTGTAAGATTTTTCATTTAGGGGAACAAGAGCGAGTTGAAGTTGCAATAGCTATAAGCTATTGCTAACCAATCGTTTTGACCAACTTATCGTTTAGCAGGCCGTAAACTGTGGCTATTTAGAAGTTACGTTTTTGTAGCTGATAACGTTTCATTTCCTCTCAATGGGTCAATATTATGTGCCCAACTATTACCTGATACACATTATCAAGTTTGAACTAAATTGTAAGGTTTGTGTGCTTAAATCACGACTAAATGATGTCATACATTAAAAAAAATTTTATAATCTTAAGCAGTTCTATTTAGAGAAAATAAAAAAATGGGAAATTTAAGTAGTTTAATTTTCCTGATTATTCAGGACCCAAACACAACCAGTAATCCAATAATTTATCATAAAAGATTGTGGGTATATTATTTATAGAACGAATTCCATTGTAAACTGGATCAATAAGGAAGTAAAGACTGAATGCTATCCATTACATCACTCCCTGATCTACGTTAATTTTGGGACCGCTTTTATCGACTTGCTGTTTGGATTGCGGCTCTTTTGCCGTGGCGTAATTAGATTATCTTGCACCTGTGCTCGTGGGCCAGTTTCCCCATCTCTTTTGGATCGCCGGCCCACATTCGGTTTGCTCCCGCACTTGTTTTCGGTTTTGGTATTGGTATTTGTATTTGTTTAGCTTGTTTGCTCGGCCCTTGGTATTGGTTTAGTGCACTTTCTGGAGGGTGGGGTAATTGCTGGCCTGCTCTCCTTTGGCTGCCTTATCAGCTGATGTCAACGAAACTGCATTGTGCCATTACAATTTTGGTTTATCTCGCTCGGCTGTTTGTGGGGCAAGAGAGCCCGCGATAAGGTCATTGGAATGTGGAACGCGCCCATTGATAATAGCGCAGGTAACACTGTTTACACCGACAAATCTTGCTCGTTCCAACTCCCAAAATAAGGGGAACAAGAACCAAAATAAAGCAAGCCCATGAGTCATGTGAAAACACGAGAAGTACAAAGTTCAGCTGCACAAATTTGCAGTCGCATGCAGTGAGGTGTGCGAAAAAGGCGAAATTGGAGCTGGCGCGAATGTGAAACAGAGAAACGAGCTTATGGTGCCACAGTGGTCGCTCTTTCACTCTACTCGTTAAGTTTTAATTTATTTTGATACGTCAAAGGAATTGAATGTTTGAAGTAATATCACTTTACCAACGTTAGAATAATATTGTAACCCCAAAATAAGATTTCTTGAAACATCATATTTATGACCGATAATAACAAAACAATCGATTATGAACTAGTATGCTTGAAAGGCAAAATCACAAATTGGAGACATCGGAAATGTATAGGTTCTAGTTTGGCCTGCCCCACTGTACCGCGCTATCAATGTTTCTCCGATTGTTGTTGTTCTCTTGCGGTGTGCAAGACAACAACAACAGTACAATGACCGAAAAGTTGCCATGCAAAAACTGAGAGAGGGAGTGGGAAAACAGAATTGTTAGCCGCGACAAAAATCGTAGTAGAAAAGTAAGCACTACTACTAAAACCTGTTAGTCGGAGCAGAGCACTAAAAATTCCGATCTTCCAGTGGCGCTCTCCACTGGAGATTTTTCTGTTGCTTGGTTTTATCACCCTCTCTCTCTCTCACTCTCGCGCGCTCTTTGTGGAAACAGGTATAACTGTTTGGCGTGAGGGAGCACGAAACTCCAGTGGAGACTTCTCCGCCTCGCCAGCGAAACAAACGATCAAAATGAACATTCTGATAACGTGTGAAGGTGAGCAACAAAATAAAGTATAAGAAAATACCGTCACGAAAACAACAACAATAGAAATGTCGACGCACCCTTTTCTTTTTCTCGCAAAGAACGAGGGAATGGAGAAGAAGCGCAAAACCACATCCCGCTTGAAGCGTCCCTTTCCCCCGCTGGAAGTGGAAGGAAAGGCAGCTTAAAGAGGAGCGGGTGGCTTCCAGTATGTGGAAAACAAAGCAGACGCCGTTGGAATGCCGTCGTTGTTTTTGTTGTTGCTAAGCCGGACATAGCAATTGTTGCTTTTGTTTTCGAGAGGGGGTGGCGAAACTCATAAATATCAGCGTTTCTGAGGGGGGTGGGGCAGTCTTTGTCTAAACCTACCTTACCTTTAATTCCTTGTCGCCCGGTTTAATCCAATTTATCCAGCTTTAAATTCCAGGTGGGAGCGAAGAATGAGCAGCGTTCTCCTTATTTTTTCTTCTTGCGCACTTTTGCACTGCACTGTGGGGCTGGCTAATTTAATTAAGCCCGCAATTAAATATTGGTTAACTCTGTCGATGTGTTGTTGCTGCTACGTAGTTGTTGTTTAGCTTGTTGTTGCACATTTCGCGTCGCGGCGCGGCGGCTGCGCAGTCGACGTCGGCGTCAAAGAGAGCCAAGTGCGCAGGGAAATACGAATGCGAATGTTGCGGAGAAATCGAAATCGCGAGACTGACCAAATCGAAACGAATCGAATCGGAAAACAAAACGCACTTTTCACACACTGCGATTTCGAGACGGGCGAAGAACAGAGAATAACAAAGATCACCGCACTTGTTGCGAATTTGTTGTCGATTTCGTAGGAAAGAAGAACTCAAGAAACGCGAGCGACGCGCGCCTTCGACATTTTTCCGCGGTGTGACCGCAGGCAGGCTTGCGCAGAATACAAGCAGTAGGACCGCAGAGTAACTTGTTCATAAACGCCAAATGTTTGCATGTACTAAATATGCCACCAATACGGCGTAGCACATACATCAACCATTCAGCAAAGACTCCAACCAGCCGATCTAACTTTTTCATTGGAAAATTATTAATTTTTTATGTCATAGCAGAGAGATCCATTTTGACGGGAAAACAGCTTGGGGTTCATTTCGCGGCCTTTAATCTCCTGAAAACCTTGTAACTTTATATCCTTAAAGATATTACTATTATGGTTTAATTGGAAACCCCTTTTTTAAAATCGATTGGAAACTTTAATTCATAACGCAAAATTTTTACTTTTAATTCAATACCAACAGGTTTAAAAGGTTTAATTATAAGGAATCCAACTGGAGACTTCACAAATAAATTTTTGAACATTAAGCCATTTTAGCCGGCAACGTATTTCCCGAGTAATCCATCTACGTACAAATATCCTTTCGAAAATCCGGATAACAGAGCTCTCTTCCTCCTGGTGAAATGTCGTGCTCGAAACAAAAAATGTATAATTGGCACAACATAACGCAACAAGCTCCAATTTCCAGGTGGAAAGTTTTAAATCACAATGCAACGCATGTAACTCAGTAAATGCTTACGACCAATCAACAAAATTAAATGTGGTAAGGATATTGAGGATCACCCAAGCCGGGTCCTATCTCCCTCCGCGCTTCTTCCTTTTGGCCTCCGGCTCGTCCAGACTGTTGGACCTGCGCCGTACCTCCTGCCCTCTGGAGGCACCACTAGTGCCTGGCCCTGGCCCTGGCTCCTGGCTGCCTCCTGGCTCGCACAGAGCTGAGGCGCCCCGCCACGGAAGCACCGGATGCACCATGGTGGACAGAATGGTGGTGCGGCCGACCTTGGGGGCCAGGCGGTAGGTGTGAGTTGGTGTGACCTGGCGGGGGAGTTGATCGAGCCATTGCACCGAGAAGTCGCAGCGCACGACGCATAGGCTGACCTGGCCGCCGGAGGAAAGGTCGTTCTTCATGCCCGCGGCCACGGCGTCGCACGCCAGAGCGCAGGCGGACTCCTCGGAGAGGTCCTCCGACCACCGTGACTCCAGGATGGACATGGATACCAGGTAGCCGGAGCCGAGGGACGCAAAGGGCGCCGTATCCGTGGAGCCATCGCTGCGGGTGCAGAAGAGATGCGCTCCGCTGCTATCCGCGCCGCCTATGATCATGTCGGCATCTATGTTCCTGTTGTAGCGGAACAGCAGCTGCCGTATCATCTGGTTGGCACAGCACACCGGCACTTTGCGGAACCCAGTGTTCATCCGGTGCAGCTCCAGTTGCGCCCGCGTCAGTTCCACCAGGGCTTTCGTATCCCGGGCGGTTCCAGCTCCCGCAGCACTGAGGGGTTCCAAGGCACCATTATTTTATGTCTATGACGTACTCATAGATAGCTAGATACTCACAAAATATTGGACTGCAGCTCGACAATTTTGCGGATTGTCTTCGATAAAATCATGCTACCGATGGCCGCTTTGGACTCGGCGCCTATGATCACTCCGCCGTCGAACACGATGCCCACCACAGTGGTGCCAGTGGCAAAGCGTTTTGGCTCCACAAGGCCATTCTCTTTTAGTTCTTTGTTGCTGTGGACGAGAGGGGAACTGATAAGTCGCCAGAACGAAGTGACTGCACTACGTTGGTTTGTGGAAGGTTGGTTGGGTGTTGAATGTGGCTTGCTTGTGTTCCGACTGATTTCTTCAACTCACCGCAGACAATTGTCGAAAGTAAATCCGCTGGGACCGCACAGAAAGGGCGATCGGTCTGGGTATTTCATCAAGGTTGGTAAACCGTTGAACATGATGTGTGGATTTTATAAAATATAGCTGTATTCTGGTTGATCTCGTGCCCGACAGCAATGTCAATATGTCGAGCTTATACCCAATGCCTACCTGGGATTCTACTAAAGTAAAAAGCAATTTAAATTCAGTAATACGACTTATCAGAGATGGGGCATTTAAAAAGTGGTTGGCATTCGCGCCCACTTTGCTATCGCTATCGGCGGGCCTATCGAACCGTGGCTTTTCAGCATTCCTGCAGACGGTCACTCTACGGGAGTCGCGACCAAATAAAAACGTAAATAAATGATTGAAATTAAGGCGAAACTGCTACGTGCGGACTCGGCCATCTACGCCACGGGCGAGAGAGTCGAGTGCCTGATCGAGTTCACCCACAAGGTCTTGTCCGACGAGACAGCCGCGTCGCAGGCTGGCCGCAATGCCAACGAAGCAAGGTGAGCCGAGCTGTTGTTCACTGGTTTTCTCCCCTTGATTCACCATGCAAATCCGACCAGTAGCCAGGAGAACCTGGCCTGGGCCTCGGCGCAGCTGCACTGCTACCGGAAAACCAGCTACTCCACCTCCTCGGGCGACCGAGCCGCTGAGCTCACGGAGATGATCGGCAGGACGGCCTTGGATGCGGTGACGCAGGCGCCGGGCGAGGTGATTGTGGCCACCAAGCCCAAGATCCTCTTTTGCGACCTGCGCCTCCAGCCCGGAGAGACCAAGATGTGTGAGTGATCGGCTTGCCCTACTTGTTGGCTGTTTAGTTTTACTTAAGAGCACGTCGCCTTGCAGACTTTTTCAATGAATTCGTTCCTCGCGATGGCCCGCCCACGTACAGAGGCCACAACATTCGCTACTTCTACAAGATCACCATTGCTACCCAACGAGTCAAGTCCAAGGTGCAAACGCTGGCCGTTCCCATCCGTGTATTGCCCATTCCCATAATTTCGCGGCCCGACGAGCTTCCCGTAACTGTAGAGACAAACGAGGAGCTAGCGCCCACAAACCCTTTCCTGGAGAAGCGCGAGATCAGCGAGCTGGAGATATCCTGGCACCACCTTAAGGCAAGAAAATCGAGATCCCATAAGCAGCTGTACCTTTTCAATGTCCTCTACTCTTTGTCTTTCAGAACGTAACCGCTCGGCGGGCGCCCAAGTTCTATCGGATCTCGAACAAACGCGGCTTCGTTGGCCGCTTTTGTTTGTTCAAGCCAGCCTATAAACTCGGCGAGGACATTGTGGGTAGCCTGGACTTTGATCCCGGCGTAAACCCCCGAAAGGTTAGTGATTATTTTTGTTATTATTCATAATGCCCTTTCTAAAATCCAACTACATCTTATCAGGTGCGCTGCGTCCAGTTTTCGGTAAAGCTGCAGCAGCAGGAGCTTTCCATCCGACCGCAACCAGTGCAAAATCACCAGCTGCAGACGCAATCCTCGACGGGCGATGATGTCTCCTCCATCAACTCCTTTGATATGGCCAGCATAGCTAGCGGAGTGGTGGCAGATAACCTCCACAAGTCGGCCACATCGGCGAGTTCAAGGGATAAGGAGGCGCCTGAGCCAACCGGGAAACTTTCGACCATTTCCACCTCCCACCAAGTGTGCTACGCAACGTTGCAGACCCAGGTCGTGGTACCCATTCCGCTGCACGTAACACCCACATTCCGCACAGACCTCGTCGACGTGCGATGGCGATTGCATTTCGAGTTTGTGACCACCACTTTGATGGACTTTGGCATTCCGAATCCGGAGTCCGGCGAGCTAAAAGCACCGGCCGAAATGCCCGTGGAGACGATGGTGTGGAATCTGCCCGTGACCGTCTACGCTGCGAATCCTCTCCAGATTTATGCTCCAAACCAGACATTCAACCTGCTTATA
The DNA here is from genome assembly GCF_016746395.2 of Drosophila simulans. NCBI lineage: Eukaryota > Metazoa > Arthropoda > Insecta > Diptera > Drosophilidae > Drosophila > Drosophila simulans. The sequence continues at coordinate 1,728,910 of NC_052523.2, forward strand.
AAGTAATGGCACTTCTCTTCACTGTTGCGATACAGAATTGGTTGACCAAATTTTAAGTAATTGCGTATTCGTTCTCTTAATGGAAGTAATTATTAAGAATTATTGTATTAAAATATAGGAGAACTCATCAAAATGTTATCTCACGCGGTTATTTACTTTTACTTTTAATGCTGTTCAAGTTTATAAAGAGCAAACAAACAAAAGCGGCAACTTTTAAAAACTTCGAAAAGCCAGTCCTCTTACGTATTTGTAAAATACAAAAAGCCTAATTAAAAATTAGGAGAATACACGATGCAAACCGCTTGGAATCAGACAGTAGTCATGTCCATAGCACTTGTCGATGTTGACCAAGATAATATTTACATTGTACGGCCGGAAAATCCGTTTTCCGCATCTCAATTTATTCTGAGGTGCAAAATTCACTGAATAAGATCTAACCCGTTTCGCCTGAACTTTGAAATCGGCAAATATTACAAAGGTACACAACACACAGCGGATGTGTGGGTTAATTTAATAAGTGCTTATATAATTACAGTTCAAACCGCGAGTAACAAACAGCCAAGAAAGGTGATTAAAAGAGAGCCGCTGGGAGGGAGAAGTGCGATTCTGGACCTCACTTGTTGGCCAGAATCTCAAACTTCATGCCGTGATCGTGCTTCTCCAACTCGCTAATGAGGCCGGTCTTAGAGAAGGCGCCAGCTGGAGGCAGCACTCCGCCTGTGCTGGGCATCTTGTCCGACTCACGAAGAATGGTCAGTGCCGCTGAGAGCACAGCCACGCAGGTGGCTCCATATCCGGGATTCATGCCCGACACGCGGACCATCAGCGTCTTGGTCGGGGACTCCGTGTATTGGTCTGAGCTCTCGGCCAGGCGATCGCTCTTTAGCCAGCCACTGGCCTTAAAAGTCATCTTGAAATAGGTGCGCTCCATCGACTCCTCACTTGGACCGGAACGAGAGGCCAGTCCGCCGGAGAATAGACCGGGGTAATTGAGCAGCAGCGTACGTCCCAGCTGGAACTTTGACAGCAGACCGAAGATGGTGGCAAAAAGGATGACAGCGCCGGCGACCAGCCAAGACGAAAATCCCACGTAGGCCTGCATCTGGACCGGCCGCTTCTTGTCATGGTCGTAGAGAAAGCGCTGGGACCTCATCACCACCGAGCGGTCGGAGCCGGGAAAAGGTAGACACACTTTGTCAATCTCGGTAGAGCGGAAGACCAGCGGTCGTGGCTTGAGAAAGGGATGGAATCTGGGCAGTCTCTGCGGATAGATCTGCTTCCGGATGCCGCGCAACTCGTCAGAGTGAGCCAGCCCGTAGACGGCGCTTTCCCAGGTTCCGTAGTTGAGACCGGCAGTGCCTCCGCCACTGCCGCCCTCTTTGATTCCGCTCTCCAGGAAGGTCTCTACTGAGTTCACCACGCCGTCGAAGTTTTTTTCCACAAAGACGACGCCCATGTCGGCGGGTATGGAGTCAAAGCCGCAGGCGCTGACCACGTACACGCCCTTTTCCCTGGCCAGTTGATCGTACTTCAGCTGCATGGTCTCCATGTACTGGGGCTCCCCGCTAACGTCCACATGGTGCGTGCCCGATTCGATGCAGGACTTCACGACGTTTTCGCCGTGAAAGCGGTAGGGTCCCGCAGTGTTCACCACAATCCGGCACTTTCTGGCCATCTCCAGCAGGGAGGCCTGGTCGTTGACGTCCGCGATGAAGATGGGCACCTGCGAGAGGTCCTTCTTGGCCTTGGCGCCCATCTCCTTCAACACCGCCTCCAGCTTCTCGCGGTTCCTGCCCGCTATGCCCCATCGCAAGCCGCGCAGCACGGTGACCGCCTCGAATACCGTGTACTTGCCGGTGAAGCCGCTGGCCCCGAAGATAATCACATCCAGTCGATCGCCAGACATTTCGCCGTAAGTCGCCTCCAAAGATTCGATTTCAGATTGCGCGATATTGCGATATCCCTGGAATCACAGGTGCGACTTTACGCGCTGTTTGGTATGGAGTAGATAGACGACTGCTCACCTGTATCGCTGTCTACTGATTCCGCCTACTGAGCTGCTAATCGGCGTTCTTATTCAGTGTATTCAAATACACATGCATCATGCACGTATGTAGGTGGAAAATCCAACCGGCCAAAGTCGAAGCTCTGCTGAATGGAGTTAGGGGTATTCCTGCAAGCGCCTAATGGCCCGACTTCACTGATTCTACGGATTGAAGGAGTGTTTCCACCGCCTGAATTTGTTTGAGTCTGGCTGTGAATGGTGAATTCTATTTCTTTGTGACCCTTCTGTGACCTCTATGACTCAAAAATATAAATCAATGGGAGATCTATCAGCGAAATCGAGTAAATAGATGTTAGCAAATGTGTTTCCACTTTAGGTGTGGGCATAATAGGCATAAAGCCAGTGTGGTTGTTTAATTAAATAAGCAGATTAACTTCTTTCTACATTTCAATTGACGCGGCTCGGTTCTATTGCAGGCCTTCAGAATCAACTTGTGATATGTAAGCGTTCCCCTGCCAGGCCGTTGAATGCATTCAAAGTACGAAATAGATATATACTTCGCCACCCATTTAGTAGAACGCATCCCTAGATATATAGCTACCCAGTCATAATTTGCCATTTAATTATTTGTATTATTTTATTTGACAAGATCCTTCTCAATGACTCTGCAAGATGTAGGGAGGATGAAATACGATTGGTTTCCTAGTCAGAGGGTACAAACTCTGTCTGCTAACTTTATGAGCTGTGAAGACACGAATTAAAGGGAGATTTGCTTCTCAGTCTTTATACTTGTCGTTCCAAGCTTGTGTGATGTACATCAATTACTTGAACGACTAGTATATACCCTGCACCGCGAATAATGGGAATAAACTTAACATTTTGTTGTCACTTTGTGAAGTGCGAGGTCCAGGCTGAAGACTGTGGCCATTAACACTGCGCACGCCAAATCCAGTTATTCAAAATAACGATACTGCCCAACCGGTTGAATGGAAACGAGCTGAGCAGATGCGGTAAAGCAATTGCGGATCAATCACCCAAAGCTTGGGGAAGGCAAGAGACTTCCGGAATTTCCTGGATAAGTATAAAATGTGGAGCTGACAGTCGGGCACAAGCATTCTGCAAGCTGCATCAATTCAAAATGAGGCTGCATCTCATACCACTGGTTGGACTCCTGGCACTGATTATGGCCCAATCCCAAGTACTCCTCCCGGGATTTCGCGTGCGACAGGTTCCTGTGCTCGACATGGGCAAGATTCGAGTGGTGCAGTACCTGGACGCGGCCTCCACAGTCACTCCAGAGCTGGTAAAGGATCAGTTCAGCAGGCGATTCACTACGCTGGCCAAGCCCTTGGTCAGTGGTGCTGCTCCCCAAACCAGCCTCCCAAACTTGTAATTTATTATGATTGCCTAAGAGTCAATTTGATAAGCGAATATATAAATATTATAGGTACCTTTAAACTTGCGTCTTTAAATTTGCGTACTTTAAATTGTACTCAATCTATTAGGAAAGAACTGTAGAGTCGGGTAAAATGACCACCCAAGACAGTGGGTCCTGGAATTTAAAAAGAAATTGTGCCTTAATTTAAAAAGTATTGAAGTCCCTTTAGTAATTATCAGGACTTCCCGTTTTCTTGCTAGCCAGGCAAACAAGCAATGAAACTAATTATACGCGGCTATTTAATATTTCGAAAAAGTCAAATAAAATTAGGTTCTTTTCATGTATTTTCCTCAAGAAGGCTTAAGATAAATACTAAATCAGCTACTCTAAATCGTAAGTTTCTAGTATAAGACTCGTACAAAGTAATGCATTTCTATCTGCTGTGGGTACTTTATGCAAAATTGATTAATTCCAATGACATGGAATTCCTATCCTCGCTTGCTCCAGGATATTTTCCGATTGGCAGGCCCATGATTGCGCTTGTTCGTGGTGAAAAGTATGCAAACTTAATTATTCTACAGAAATGTGTCAGAACTTAAAAGATGGATTGCTATTTCCAGAATGGAAAAACAGGCCAGGAGGAATTTACTGATACGAAGGGAAGACCTGAAACTGAAACAATCTTTTCTGGCATCTGAAGAAATCGCAAAATAGTGGAAGCAGTCCCAGTCCTTCTGGCATGCCACTTGTCCTTCTAGTCGCATTTGGAGAATCTCTGACTGTGACGTAGTTCACCAAGGAATATTCTCCGAATGACTTCTCACTGCAAGATTGGTCCATAGTGCAAGACTTGCAACATTATATGTCGAGTTACAGGCAGGAAATGATTGGGACAACCATTCCCGACAGCACAGATCACCGGGAAAGTATCTTTCAGTAAATATGCTTGATTCGAAATATAAGGATTATATAATGTTTATGCGACTCAAAACCAATTATGACTGGTTGACCATAGTGTTAATAACAATAAGAACTCCTAGAAGCCATCGACAAAGAATATTGCCAATATAAAGGCTGCAGAGCTGCAGAAAATGTGTAATCCCAGCAGCTTAGCTAACTTGGCTGACAACTGGACAAGCGGGAAACAACGAAACAGCACTCCAAGCTCGGTGTGGAGGAAACGAAAGATCCAATTCGAGAAACTACAACCCATCTGCCGAAGTTAGGCGATCTAGACCACCTGCGAAGTGGAGGGTTAAACTGATGGACACAGTGGTCAAATAAATTGACTGACATCGTCTATCATCTACGCTTATCTAGGTTCCCTGAGGACAATAGCACACTGGGAGCCATTAGAAGGGAATCCCTAAATCCAAGGAAAGCGATTATATATTATCTAAATTATATTTGTAGCAATTCAATGGTTTTAACGGATTAAAATGAGATTATACCAATAGTAAAGCGTTATAATGGCTATTTCTGTTCAAATATATGTTAGAAATAATATTAAACGTGATTTAAATAATCAGCGCTGTGTTACTAGATTCTGCGTTATTCAACCCAACTAGCTTTTGCAGATCCTGAAATCTCGACGTTCATACGGGCACACGGACGGACAATGACCAGATCGACTTTTGATCCGGGTCCAGAATATATACTTTATGGGGTCCGCGAAACGCTTCCTTCTGCCTTCCAACTTCTTGCATACCACTTTACTCCACGTGTGACGGGTTTCGAAATTTCAAATAATTACAGTAAAAAGTACGCGGTCGATTTTTGTTGAATTCTAACATGTATCAAATGTATCAAATTAACAGTTGAGGTATTGCCTAAACTTTTAAATTTTAAACCCATTTTTGAATGTGCGCTACAACCTGCATTATTTAGTGATAATTTGGTGGAGGCATTTGAACATCTGGCCACACTGCAGAGTAATAGTCATTGAATCGAATGAAAATAAAGTCGCAGAATTAGGTGTCTTGTTGAGAAGTTGCAGAGAGTCATCGAAGATGTACCAGGAATACCTATACCAACTGCGGGCCACCATCGCCCCCATGTGCCACGAGGAACTGAAGGAACTGCTGAACGACGACGACAAGCTGGACGAGAAGGTTGACGAAGTTCTCCAGGTGCTCCGAACACAAAAGACCAGTGTTTTCGAGGACAACAGGAGTCGGGCGGAGCGCAATATCGAGCGGGAGCCGCAGATCATCGAGCTGCGCGGGCGGCTGGCAGAACTCTCGGAGGATGGGCGCACCAGGTGCTCCTCTGTCCAGGAGAAACTCTCACAGCTCAAGGAGAAATCGGGCGGAGTGGGCCCGGAGACGGCGCTGGCCCTGCTGCAGACAGCTGCCTCCGAGAGTGAGGAGCAGACCGAGGAAATGGTCAAGAAGTTCAACGACAGCGATATCGGCGTGGAGGACTTTCTGGAGGAGTTCCTCCCCATCCGGCGGACCATGCACCTGCGGCGCCTCAAGGCCGAAAAAATGCAGGAGCTGATGCGCAAACAGCGCCAGGGTCCGGTTCCAAATACCTCTCTGCCAGCCTACGGAAACGTGCCCTCCAGCGGATTCTATCCCGCGGCTGGGGGCTCCGCCCCTTACCCAATTATGGGTCCCCTGATGCCCATGCCACCGCCATCCAGGCCGTACTGAGGTCTTGGTCCTTGGGCCTCAGCGAATTAACTGCCATGGCGCATCAGTCTGCAGCAGGCAAGTTTGTACACTTAGTAAGCGGTGAACGAAGGGTGCTTTCATCAGATAAACGTTCTTGGATTTCATAATATAGGGCTTTCCCCTGACTCTTGATTTCTAAAAAAGATTAATTAACGCTGTGTCATACAAATGCAACATCCGTTTGGTGTCTAGATATAATTTCTCTTTTTTGGGATCACAACATTTTCGTAACATCGAGTTAATTGTAATAATAATCAAATAACATCATTGGCATCATTTGCAAGACCTTTATCCTTATTTATCCTTGCCGAAAGCACCCAAAAAAGTCACAACACTTAATGTCGTATAGTTAAAAACTTCTTTATTGTTTAAAATTTCAGAATCCTCTCTTTAAGTACATATTGCTTCAGTTTCATCTTCTGATTACAGTGGGTTAATTGCAAATCAGAGGGAACTTTCTGGTGCACACATCTCTGCCTGCACTAAACTATGATATATATGTATATGTAAAAGTATAAATTAAGCGAAAATTAACATTAATATTAGACAGTGGACATTTCTTGTTAAAATAAAAACTTTTTCGATAAAAAATGAAACGGATTGGAGTGTGCACATTGTGGGAGTATGAGGCCAAGGCTAGGCGGCGATTAAAGCGATTCCTTATTGCATATAGTGTGATTGTGGGTTAACGATTAGTTGGAAGGTTTGTGCTCATGGAGTGTGTGGGTGGTGTTTGTTATGTATACATAAACGTATTGCCTATCTCTCGACTTCATTGCAATTCAATTTCAATTTCAGTTTTGCATTTGTGTTTCCTCTTTGAGAGCGGTTAGTCTTTTCTAATTCCAACGGCCTCCGGTTCAATGTATATATATAAATATATAGATTGTATCGTATTTGCAAAATGTTATATATAAAATATGTTCAACTCTTCCGGTCGGCTTGGATCGGCTTGGATCGGCTCGGTTCTCACTTTAAAAGCTTAATGACTTAAGCGCGTGTTTAAGGCTATTCAAAAATATATTGCTACAATCGCTAGCCATTCGCATGGGCAGCGCCATCATGACGATCCGAACTCCTTCATCCACTTCTCGTACTTGTCCAGGTCCGCCCGGGACACGCTTTTGTTGCAGCGACTCATGGCCTCGTTGAAGTCCTTGTTGGAAACGGGCAAATCCACCTCTTCCGTAGCCAACTGCCGAATCTGCTCTGGAGTCAGCCCTGCGATCTTCCTCCGCATAGACATCATGCTGGCCTCCCTGGAAAAAGAAGAGCACGCATTTTATTCCATTGACATGATTTGGATTTTAAATTAGTGCATTCTGAACTCACCTGCACACGTTTGTGATGTCAGCTCCGGAATATCCCTTTAGCTCGTTGGCCACGTAGGTAAGATCGACGCTATCGTCCACCTTGACTTCGCGGAGATTGATCTTGAGCAGCGCCTCGCGACCTTCATCCGATGGCAGTGGGATGTAAATGCGTTTTTCCAAACGACGCCGAAGCGCTTCATCGATGTCCCAGGGAAAGTTGGTGGCGGCCAGCACCATGACCACCTTGGCCTGCTCCTCTCCGCCGCCCACGCCGTCCATTTGGACCAGCAACTCCGACTTCACACGTCGCGAGGCCTCGTGCTCCGATTCCGATCCTCGGCGCGAGCACAGGGAGTCGATCTCGTCTATGAAAATTGTGCTGGGCGCGTAGAACCTGGCCATCTCGAACAGAAGCCGCACCATCTTTTCCGACTCACCGCGGTACTTGGACGTCAGCGTGGCCGAGCTCACGTTAAAGAACGTAGTTCCGCATTCGGTTGCCACCGCCTTGGCGAGCATTGTCTTGCCCGTGCCTGGGGGTCCCACCATTAACACGCCCTTCCAGGGTCGCCGGATACCCTGTTGTAGAAATCAAGAAGTGATTATGTACTATTGCTTTAAAATATTTGCAAATTTAGTATATATTAATTGTATACATTCCGATTGTTTTGATCTGCAACACTGTTTTAGGTTGTGTCATTTGCCTCATTTTAATTAATTAAATAACCTACATTGAAGAAGTGGGTACCATTTATTCCAATGAAACATAAATATCTAATATCCACGTTAAATCTATCTTTCTTGCTATGGTTTATTCAGTGAGATGGTAAATCGAAAAATGTTGCTGTAGGCTTCTCTGATGCCCATTTCAAACACCTTTCGCCCACGCGAAATTTCATGGTAGCCGCATTTTAGATGGGGAAACTATTTGTTGGCCGGAAATATTTGAATACAACAAATATTCTTACATATATGGTACAATATGGTCAACATAGCAATCGAGCGCAGTCTCAAGTGTTTGGATCAGTGATTTTTAATGTGGTTTAAAGGCGTTAGAAACACATGGTCAGCATTCCAACTTAAAATAAACAAGGAAGTAACTTCTACTTTGGCGTAAATTGAAGAGAATATATACGGAATAATTGTTTCTTTGACAGGTCCATTATGAATCGATATTCTTTCGACCGCACACATAGTTTGATAAGATAACATACATAGAAGTACATCATAATCAGCATAATTTCAACAATGGAAACTTTTAAACCGCCCAAGTAATAGTAGAATGGGCTGACAAGTGCCACCCCTAGTTAAGAGGGATAAAGCTGCAGGGCAATGCAATTCGTGGCAGTTCAGAACACTTGATCAAATACACAGTGCCCTGAGCACTATAATATAGCGCGTTTGTTGACCCATCGCCGCGCGAGATAAGCGTTTGGCAAAATGTGATTCACAGCAAACAAACAGCGGGGGTGACGCACCTTGAAGTAGTCCGGCATGAGCATTGGCAGCACGACGGCCTCCTCCAGCAACCGCTTGGCGTCGTGCAGGTCGGCAATGTCGCTCCAGCGCACTTTGGGATCCTTTTGAAGAATATCACGTTCTGAAAAGAGAGCGTTGGCATGTAATAATTGTAGTTATACTATACCGAATTTTTTATAATTACTACCATTTTTGAAATAGCCACAAATATTAATGCAAGTAGGCTACTGCATTAGCTTTTCTAACTAAATAAGACTAGCGCATCACCAAGTTTTGAGCGAGCCAAATCTTGCGGCAACAATTTAGGCACCTACCAAGAATGTCGACTAGCTCGGCTTCGATGTGGTTGTTGGGCTGAAACTTGCGCTCTTCGTCCTGGGCGGCCTGCGGATCGCCGTTTTCTCCATCGCCAGCCGCTCCGCCATTGCTGCCTGCAGCGGTGGAGTCGTCGTCCCTAGCCTCGTTGGTGTTCGATGTGGACAGCTTGCGACCGCCAACCCTTCCGTTGGTCGTGCGTGCTCCGCCGCTCTGTGCTGCGGCGGACGCTGAGTTGCGGGAATTGCGTGTCGAGGCCGGACCATTCCGGGCAGTGCTCTGCGGGATTGTGCTGCTGGGGCGGCTGTTTTGCGTTGCCGGAGTGGTGCGGCGGTTGTTCGGTGCGGCTCGTCGGCCAACGGCCTGTGTGGTGGGTGGTGGCTTCGGCGGACCCCACACATCGGGATCCTTGGGCGGAGGCGTCCAAATGTCGGGGTCCGGCTTGAACCAGGCAGATGGATCTTTACTGGTGGTGCTTTCTTCGCTGAGCTGGTGTCGCAGCTTGTGGGCAAATTTGGTTGACTGCAGGTCCAGCGAGATGTCTTGTAGGGTTCTCTGAATGGCCTTGATTTTGGCGTGCTCCTGGCTAATCTGCTGGTTGATCTGCAAATCGAAAATGATGTCAATGAAATCGTCCGGGAAGGGGATTAGGATGGTGGTTATTAAACTTTTTGAATCAACTTGGTACAAAATGTTAGTTTTAGACTGCTACTGGGATTTCAAAAACGTTTTTATTCAGATCTTATGGAGTTTTAGCCAGTAGTAATTACTTCGTGCTTCCTGCTCAAGAACTATTTTAGTCATTAGGTAGTGTTCTGATTCAATGTTGTCATTTAGGTTTTAGGATAATTAAATCTTTATAATCACGTTAACGATCTAGATAGCTGGTTTACACAAAACCCCTTGAGTGTTTAGGATGATCATTTGCGAATGGCGTTGACAAGATGCTATGACTAAGTCCTTTGTTTGTTTTAACCGTCACCATTCCCATTCATTGGCAGGGTAGTTGGCATTACTTGGAGGTGGTGATAGGAATGTCTTACCATGCTCCACTTGCCCTTGCGCAGTGGATCCGCGGTGGCCTTCAGCTGGCGGGCGAGCAGCCCCTGGAGGCCCTCGTAGTAGATGCAGGCCGAGTCGTAGTTGCCCGTCAGAGCCATGTCCCGTGCTAATTTGGCATTCTCGCATATTTCTTCGAACGTAGTCTTGGCCATTACGGTCATTCCTACGCAAGTGGTTGTCTTTTGCTTGCCACCTCGCAGTAACTGGCGATCGGAACAGGTTGTCGTCATTGTGGCCAAAAACGAGAGACAGAGATTAGTTCCAATTAAAGCGCTCGAGTGCGTGAGTTTCTCCAAGTGTTGCTGGGTGGGAAGGGGAACAATAGAACGGAAGCGACTTCGTCACTCGCTGGCTCGCCTTGCAGGTAAAAATGGAAAGTGCGCCTCCCAGCCAGAAGCGAATAAAGTGGAAAACCCGGCGACAGTTGCGAATAATAGAAGATGCCAGTGGCAACGACCCAAGTGCGTTGCTAATTATAAATTATCAGGCGCACAGCCGCCGACTTGTCACCAAATTTAAACGCAACGCGCTCCCATTTTCAATTCCGCCTCCAAGGCGGGACGTGGGCCAAATGCCGATTGGAAAATGTATTAGGTAGTTATGAGCCGAATAAGGCGTTCGACCTTGTTGGCTTTGAATGATTCTTTCAACTCGACTCGAATCGTCGTATGCAAAAAAAAAAACAAAAACACAAAAGTAAAAAACAACAAAATTAACGCTCGCACACACACACGCACACTCAGCTCAGGTTTCAGCGGCACACAACACACTCTCGCACACACGCACACGGGCGCACAATGGGGCGAATTAATGCGATCTAAATAGAATTTGAGTTAATTGCAAGCCTCTGGAGACCGAAAACTGCACTTTGCATTTACACTTCGACACCGTATTTCTTATTCTTATTCTTCCTATTTTATTTCCAGCTACGTGGGGGCGTCTGGAGCTGCAGCAACAACAGCAGCGCTGACGTCTCGACGCCGCACAACACAACTGCAGCTGAGCGGATCGCGGGAGACTTACGGTTATGGACATTAGTGTACTAGCTTTGTTACGCGGCGTTCCGAGCGCAAAATGAATGCGTAAACTATTTAATTCAGAGTTTAAGGCGCTGCGGTAGCTAAAATAAACTGCTGCCTGCCTGTGTTTGTAATACTAGTGATGTGCGTGCTCTGGTGATGAGCGGCTCATCGATACATCGGCGCGGACACTTGACCACCCTGTTGCGTTTGGTAGTGCAACAGTCGGCGGCTATCGATAGTTTGCAGGGCTGCTAAAAATAAGAAATATATTTATATTTTATTTCGTATTACAAGAAAATAAAAAAAAAAAAATCTCTAGAAAGAAGAAAAAGTCTATCGCCTAAAAAAAAAATACAAGTACATATATGTAAGTAATTTTTCCAGTAATCTTAATTTTTCCCCAGTCACACATCGCCATCCCTGAGCGCCACTGCCATAAAAGCTATATTAATCGCTAAAACATTTGCACTACTTTAACACCAGTCTGGCATCACTGTGATATAGATAAGGCCAGTACGACAAGTCATCGGTTATCGGTTCTTAACATTTCGGCTTAACGTGCTTAAACTCATTTAAATTTAGACACCACGCAAGCGACGGTGCCGCAATGACAACGCCCACGCGCGCCACCCTGGAAAAGGCTCTGAAGAGCGACCAGAAGCTTGTGAAGGCCGCCACACAGATAGCCAAGGGCAGGTTTACAACCGCATCCGTGTCGAATGTGCCCTTCTCACAGAGATTCCTTTGTTTCCTCCAGATCTGACCGCCAAGGCATACGACATATCTGCTCTGGCTGAGGCACTGGGCTTCGCCCTGTCCTCGCCGGACATGGAGGAGCGTGTGGCCGGAACCAACTTGCTCTCCGCCGTGTTGATAGCGCTGCCCCAGGACCTGCTTCAGGAGCGGCAGCTGGAGTTCCTCAGTACCTTTTACATGGACCGACTGCGCGATCATCACAACGTAATGCCAGCCATTATCGATGGAATCGACGCCCTGGTCCATATGAAAGCTCTACCGCGCGCCCAGATTCCCCAGATTCTGCAGTCATTCTTCGAGCACACCACCTGCCAGTCGCAGACGCGGAGCGACCGCACCAAGCTGTTCCACATTTTCCAGTACCTGACGGAAAACTTCCAGGACGGTGAGGCCTGGTTTCCTTTTACATTGGAAGATAATTTGACAACCACATGACTTGCTTTAATCTGATTTAAGCAAGTCAGTGTGCAAAAAAGTTGTTATTAGATGACTGTAACTCATAGAAGAGATATTTGCAACAATCGTAGTACCTTTTATTTCCTTTATTTTTAGAAAAAAAGGGACATAATATTACAACTCAAACAAATCAATTTTCTTCCCGATACAGAGCTTCAAGCGATGGCCGGTGACTTCGTCTACGGACTGATCAATTCCATTGACGGCGAGCGTGACCCCCGTAACCTTGACATCATTTTCAGCTTCATGCCCGAGTTCTTGTCAACGTATCCGCTGCTGCATTTGGCCGAAGAGATGTTCGAGATCTTTGCGTGTTACTTTCCAATCGACTTTAATCCCAGCAAGCAGGATCCGGCGGCCATAACCCGCGATGAATTGTCCATAAAGTTGACTAACTGCCTGGTAGCCAACAACGAATTCGCTGAGGGCACAGTGGTACTGGCCATAGAAAAGCTGGAGAGTGAGTTGCTGGTTGCCAAACTGGACTCCATAGAACTGCTGGCAAGAAAACGTAACATTTTTGAAATGCCTCTTTTTATACATGCTACTTATTGTTACAGCACCAAGCTGCCGTGAAGTTCCCGCCTTCCGTTCTGGAGCCACACTTCGATCAGATCTGGCAGGCTCTGAAAACAGAGACTTTTCCTGGAAATGACAATGAGGAGATACTAAAGGCTTCCCTTAAGGCTTTGTCTGCGCTGCTGGAGAGAGCTGCTCACATACCCGATATAAGCCACAGCTACCAGAGCTCTATTCTGGGCGTAATCCTACCGCATCTCAGCGATGTCAATCAGCGACTCTTCCATCCTGCCACCGGGATTGCCTTAGTCTGTGTATCGGGAGATGCGCCCTATGCCGCGGACAAAATCCTCAACAGCTTTTTGCTCAAGTTGCAGGCGGCAGATGCCAGTTCTGAACAGCGGATCAAGATCTATTACATAGTTAGCCAAGTCTATAAGCTGTCTGCGCTGCGTGGCTCTCTGCAGAAATTGGACACCACGATACGTGAGTCTGTACAGGACGATGTAATCGCCTCCCTACGCCTAATTGAACAGGAAGAGTTCGATGCCAAGAAGGAGGACTTGGAGTTACAGAAGGCGGCCCTTTCGGTGCTAAACGAAAGTGCTCCCCTTCTCAGCGAGAAACAACGCGCTTTGATTTACAAAGCTCTGGTTCAGCTTGTCAGCCATCCGTCCATCGACATCGATTTCACCACACTGACGGTTAGCCTTGGTGCCCTGCAACCGGTGGAGGTGCAGTCAAATTTCATCGATGTTTGCGTGCGAAATTTTGAGATTTTCTCCACATTTGTCAAACGAAAGATATACACCAATTTATTGCCGCTCATGCCTCAAATAGCGTTTACTCAACGCATTCTAGATTTGGTTATGACACAGACATTTAACGATACTACTGCAGAGCCCGTCCGTTTATTGGCTCTGGAAGCTTTAAACAAACTGCTCCTGCTAGAGGATCAGCGCTTTATCGTGGACCTGCAGCAGGAGTCCAATCTTCTTCACAAGCTCATCGAGCTGGGCCAGAAGACCGAGGGTCTGTCCATGCAGTCGCTAGAACAAATTGCGGGCGCTTTGAGTCGTATCACCCAACAGCTCCCGCTCTCCGAACAGAGCGCTATAGTAAGCGAGTACCTTCCTGGACTCAATCTGAGTCAGTCTGCCGATTTGTACATTACCAAGGGCCTGCTGGGCTACCTTCATAAAGACATAACCCTGGATGACCACTTCGAGCGGCTTCTGACCGATTTGACGCAACTTTCGCTTAATTCGGACAACGAACAGTTGCGTGTAATCGCTCACCACCTGCTCTGTAGCATGGTCAACAAGATGGAGTCGAACCCAGCTAACCTAAGCAAGGTCAAAAAAATCACGGAGCAACTGAAGGTGGCAATTAAAAAGGGCGATGTTCGGGCGGTGGAGATCCTTGCCTGGGTGGGGAAGGGCCTAGTGGTCGCTGGATTCGATGAGGCTGCCGATGTTGTTGGTGATGTATGTACCAGTATAGCCATTTTAGTTCTCTAGTTCTTATTCGTGAAATAATATTTTCTCATTAAAGCTCTCGGATCTACTGAAACATCCCAGTTTAAGCACTGCCGCTGCCCTGGGATTCGACATCATTGCCGCCGAGTACCCAGAACTGGATTTGCCTGTCGTTAAATTCCTCTACAAGCAAAAGCTTTTCCACACTATCATGGGAAAAATGGGCAGCAAACTGGCCAACTACTGTGTGCACCATTTGAAGGCTTTTGTCTACGTACTGAAAGCGACGCCACAGGCGGTTATTAAGCTAAACATTGAGCAGCTCGGTCCGCTGCTTTTCAAGAGCTTGGAGGAGCACAACGAGGCGCAGTCGCTGTGCATTGCACTGGGCATCTGTGAAAAGTTTGTGGCGCAGCAGGACACGTATTTCCAAGGGCACTTGGCCCACCTCATACCAAGCTGTCTGGAGCTGTCAAAATACAAGGCGCAGCATACAATGGTAAGACATGCACATATTATTATAAAAAGATTCTATAGTTAATTGAGTAGGTTTCCTAACTTGTAAAGGAAAATGTAGAACACAAAACTTAAGCTCATTTTCTTTCTTATAGCAAGTGCGAATTGCGGCGCTGCAGCTGCTCTACGATGTGACCAAGTATCCTACCTTCGTCCTGTTGCCCCACAAAGTCGATGTTACTTTGGCCCTGGCCGCCGCCTTGGATGATCCCAAGCGTCTGGTGCGGAACACTGCGGTGAAGGCCAGGAATGCGTGGTACCTGGTCGGTGCGCCTAGTCCGAATTAGCAGAGAAACCACTCCGATCTTGTTAATATTTTAAATCCAATAAGCACACGCACAAATTCTTCATAATTTCCTTGTTGTTTTTATTAGGGTGCGTTGAAGAATTTTTGATAAACGATTTAGAGGCCTAACAAAATTATAAAGTAAACGCGAAATTGTATGCATTTTATATTACTTAGATACATTTACAAACGTTTTTGCGCAAATGTATTAAAGTTTAAGAAGTTAGGAAAGAAATGCTTATTTCTTTTCTTAAAGACAACATTTTCTGTTTTATGACTGAGACACTTACAGTCGGTTACTAAAATTTGTATTTTTTGGTGACCAATCTGAAGTGTCTGTTCAGTATGGGTGTTCGCACTGGGAACGGGCCATAAGAGCGCACTTTTGGGCACGCTGCACCACTTCGGGACATCGACGTCGTCTCATAAAGCGGCAGTCTTGAAAGAATCCCTCGTTTCTGGGAAAGCCGTGCGTGAAGTCCTGGAACGTCAGCAATCCCAGGCCCCAGATCTTGCCGCCTCTGAACTCGCCCTCGTACTTCATTCCATCGGCTCTCCAGAAGATCCCATTACCATGGAACCAGCCCTGATGAAACTCGCCTTCGTATCTGTCTTAAAAATGTGCAATATGAATAATCATATACAATTTTCTTCATTGGATGCAAACCCTAGTTAAATTGTAGCTAAACCATTTGTTAGTGCATAAAGACAGTTAAAAAACAAGGAAGGTCTTATAGTTCCCGAGATCTTGACGTTCTGATCAAGAATATATATACTAGCATATCCTTATATATCCTCCTCTCGTTATATCCTCCTCTATCTACAATATTTTGTCTAGGTTTGCATCACTGATATTATTGAAACTGACTTTGCTCCATCCGCGAACCAGAGGCAGCCCACTCCTTGACTAAGACCCTCCTGGAACTGGCCATCGTAGCGGGTGCCATCGGCGAACTGCAGATGCCCGATGCCGTGCTTTTGGCCACGCTGGTTCCACTCGCCGATGTAGCGACTGGCGTCCTCGTATCGCCATCCGCCCACTTTGACCGCCCCTGCGCTGTACTGGCTTTGACCCTGGCCCTGTTGGTGGTGTCCATGCTGACCCTGCTGGTGGTGGTGCTGCTGGTGCTGGTTTTCGATTCGGGCCGTGGTCACGCCCACGCTGCTCACTGGGTAATGATTTTTACGCAATTTTCTATCTGCATCCTTTCGTCCTGTGTTCACTTACTGTCATCGTCGTAGTCGTCCATGGCCATTGCTCCGCTACCGCCCGCGATGCGCTTCAAGCTGCTACTGAGCTGGATGGTTCTGCACCAGAAACCCTCACTTTGTATGGCTTCCCACGGTGCAACGGCCCTGGTATAAATCTAATTAACATATTTGCACTTCTGCACACTGAGGAAGGGTTTGAAAATCAATCACCAAAATCACTGGCCCAAATGTTTCAGTAATTGGAGCAGTTATAACTCTTTCTAAACAGCCAATAATACTCTGGAAGCCCTATTTAATCAAACCTTTTTAAACGAATAATTTAATACTTCTCTATTAAAATCGAAATATTTTGCATCCATTGATTCTATGACCAACTGTTGCTGCGGCCAAGGCTGCCGTGGATTCAATAGTAAGCCCAAACAGGTTTTAATTCTTGTACAATTTATTGTTATTTTCAATTAAAGCGGAATATGTGGATGCAGACTTTTTCGTGAGATTACAGATGTCTGAAATGATTATACTATATTGGCAAAGCTTTGAAACACAACGACTCCCTCATCGTGTAGGTTGAAAAACATGGAAAAGGAATTAATTGTACACAATGTTACTGGCTGAATTATTAACCTAGATATAGTCGTATGCTTGTATATAATTGGACTCAAAGCAAGTCTAGGCCAGCACAGCCGAAGTGGCCATTTCGCTGACGCCGCAGGTGTTGTCACCACGATAAACGCGATAATAGCCCTGCTCTCCCCAGCGCGGACCCCACGAGTTCTTCACAATCCAGTAGGGCAGGGTCTTGTGGAAGTTGGGATAGTCGGAGACGCCATACCCCACAACCAGAACACCGTGGTCGAGGTTTTTCTTGGAGCACAGGGCCTTCCACGGATGGGAAACTCCGCCGCGATAGAACTGCATGGCATTCGCATTGATGCCTAGAAAAATCATCTTGTTAAGTGGGTTTTGGATTTTCGTCATCGACTTACCGATCGAAATGGGACCATTGGTAAGCAGCCACTCCTGCATGGCGGTCTCATTTCCCTTCGGCAGATCCACGAATCCGGCAACCTGAACGTGGGACAAAGTCCTGTTGAAGTGGCATTGATTCTTTTTGGCCTTGTAGGGGTACTCAGCCTCGTACTCTAGGCCGCCAATATCCTTAATGGCCCTGCGGAAGAAGTGTCGCATAAGTATCTGCATCGTAATGTCCATTCCCGCGTAACTTACTTGTAAGCATTGTCCATGAGGCCGCCGTTGCAGGCACTATCCGTGGTATCACAGTCGAGCAGCTCCTGCTCGGAGAACTCTTTCAATTCGCCCGTTTTCACGGCGTACAGGCCTTCGATGTTGCCCGTCACACTGAAGGCCCAGCATGAACCGCAGGATCCCTGATTCTTCACCTGGGTGACAGCATCCTTCTGCCTCCAGTCGAACTCCTTTGGCAGTTCACCATGGTAAGCCGGTACGACAGCCGCCGATCCGCCAGTGGCCTTTGCCTCATCACGCTGCCAGAGTCCCGTGCGCTCCTTGTATTCCGAGCTGGTCATATCAGCAAACTCCGTGATGCCGTACTTGGCGCTGCCCATCTCGTTGGCGTTTAGCTCCTCGATGGTCTTCAGGTTCTGACGGAAAATGCGCAGGCGCATCTGGCGCTCGGCGGTACTTACGTAGCGACGGCCAAATCGCACCTGGAACTTGTAGAAGAGGTGGTCCACCTTGTCAAACGCGCGATGGCTGTGCTTCTTGTGCGTCTTCTTCTCGGCCCACTCCACGGATCGCGTGTGTCGGGCCTGTACCACCGGCTGGTTGCGGCACTTGAAGGTAATTTCGTGCTCATCCTTCCTCACCCAGACCTTTGTCCAGATATCTACGATGCAGCGGTGCTGCTCCTCCGACCCATCGATTAGATCCGCATCGATGCGGGTCAAGATGCCTGAAGCCACTTGCCGCGATGCTGAGTATACTTTCACGATTCTAGTGCACAGCAAACGGGCGAGTCAATTATAATGAATTAGAAAAATACTTAATACTTAATGCTAATTAATATAATAAATTTAATCTGTTACACTAAATCTAGCACCCCCATTGCTCTTACTTAATGGGTTTAATCACCAGAATTATTGAGTACAAACTTACTTGTAATGGGGACCCTCGCCCGCGGTCAATTTGTCCAGAGATTTCTGTAGCTGCGCCTTCGCCGCCTCTTCATCATAAGGCTTATGTCCACCCAAGATATCGTTCGCGCTGCGTCTGCTGCGATGGACCTGCAAAAAATGTATACACACATAAAAAACTGGGACAATGGGCTAATACTGATAACATAGTAATCTAGCTTAATTCTATAAGCAGTAACTGCATCGTGGTAAACAACTTCGATTTGATCTGGCCATGTCCGTGCATTCACCCGTCTGTTCCTAGGGAACGTCTAGATCTTGGGAACAATAAAAGCTAGAAAATTTAGTTTAGGCATGGGGTATGTACATTCTACTGACGCAGATGCAGCAGATGATCCCCTACCTCATTCAATACCCTTTCCCTGATTTCCCTCCTTCACTCACATACAACAATTGCAATAAATGAACTCTTCCTCTCGAATTTTCTTTATTTTTTGCATATTTCGAACAAGGTTCACTTTCACTAGATGAGTAAAGGGTATCTGATAAGTTTAAAGGCTTGCAAACAGATGCCATTTAATTCCAGGCTTGTTTCAACCTTTGATGGAATCCAATCTAGCTTTATAAACTCAGTAAGCC
Source organism: Drosophila simulans (assembly GCF_016746395.2). NCBI lineage: Eukaryota > Metazoa > Arthropoda > Insecta > Diptera > Drosophilidae > Drosophila > Drosophila simulans. Next base: position 1,748,135 of record NC_052523.2, read on the forward strand.
TCTATAAACATTGAGATGCTAAAACGTCGAGATTAACGCGAACTACTCGTGAAAATATAAAATTTACAATAACATGCTTTTTGGGGCTATATCTTCGATTAAAATATTTGTTTTCGTTCTCCGTCCACGTAGAGCACACAATGAAGATTCCGTCTGACCAAAATTTGGGGAAGCGGTTTCACGAATCGAACTACTTAAATGTCAACTACTCCGAAAGCGAAATGAACTAACTGCGCTGTGGCCCAGAACCAGATCGGCGAACAGGAGATGCGGATCGAGAATCAAAGACCGCACTCAAAGGGCACGATGTAGTCGTCTAGCAGCCGCACACGGCGGAGTCTTCCTTGAGAGTCCACGCCCATGTCGCCGCCACTGGGTGCAGCCTGCTGTCCGACATTGAGCCCCTCCTCCTCCTCCTTATTCCTCAGCTCGACCTGGTGTCGCTGCACCACCAACATGCCGGCTGCTATTGCCGCCTCCTGGCGCAGCCATCCGGACATGATCCAGACACGGCGAATGCAGGTTGTCAGTGCGAATCGCTCCATAATGGAAGGAATCTCTGCACAAGCCGTGTTTATCGATTAATAAACTTTAAAAAAGAAGTGAAATATTTACGAACCTTACAAAATATTAAAAAAATATATGTCTAGTGGCTTCGGACTGAGGTAACCGAGTAATGTGAACTGAATTTGGACTGGGACGCAAACGACATTGACTGCTTAGCTCCAGGCCCTACTTTGACTTATATTTTCGAAATGTTTTTCCTCCTTCTATACCCTTTCATTATTTCTTTAGGCTTGGATGGGAAAGAGACGAGTGAAGATTCCGCTAAGCCTATAGAAGCTACTCCACCCAGACTTTCCACGCATCAAGGCAAAAGACAAGCCAAATCAGCCCTTTGTTTGCTGTCTGAGAGTTCGTTAATCTTGTGCTAATTACGGAACAGGGAAACACTTATCCATTACAAACAGACACACAGCTGTCACCGCATCAGACCTCCGACACCAGGAGCAGTGGGGGGTTATGGAGGAAACATAAGTTATATGCGAATGTAGGTGAAACAAGGACATGTCTGAATTTACATTACCGAATCTGACAAAACGACACATCGTTCTAGTACACGTGGCTGGAAGAGTTGCGGCAAGGAACATGGCGGTCCAAAGGCAGCCCCCAGAATGGTGGGATACGCCAAGAATAACATCGACAGACACAGGCGGCCCATAAACCATTCAATGCCGAACACAAAACCAATTAAACCAAACATTTCGGCTGGATATTCGTTTGCCGGCTGGCATCGATGATGGTACGAGTAATATGTTGATGCCGTTGATGGGAGTTGGTTTCTGAGGATCCGGAGCCCCAGTCTCTGCCAAATCCACATCCACAGCCAGGAGCCAAATGTCTGCTCCTGCTGTCGCACCTGGGCAACTGGCATGCCGAATGCGGATGAGGACTGCAGGTGGAACCACACTCGAAACATTTTATGGCCTACAAGGACTAGGAAAACATGTAAGTTGAGGGGGGAAAGGACGAATTATATCTTCTACACTACTGTTTGTCCTTGGAGGGAGTGCTCCATATATACTTATTTATTCAAAAATTCCAAAAATTGATCCGCCTGCGTCAATTTTACCGTATGTGCCGCTTAAGAAACTTTCAGACCGAAATTCAGGGGAAATATTTTTGGAGTGCAGGTCACCTATGTAGCTGGGACAACAATACCGAATGGAATGTAATGGCTACGACGTGTGTATAATTAAAAATACAGGAACACAAAAAGAGGCCGTCGCTGGGTCTGGGGGTCCGTGGTCATCCCCTTCGATGTGTGCAGACTGTGCCCGAACATGAATTCATTAAGCTGCCTGCTCAGCACTCCCTTTTCCAGCCTCAGCTCAGTTCAACTGGCCTGGCCTACTATCCAACCCACTTCAGCCCAGCCCATCGCATCCTATCCCATCCCATTCCATCGACACGGCGGGAACTGTTAATTCAAATGTGTATTTCAATAAGAATTATATCGTAAATGATGTTTCCACGACCCTGGGGCCACAGAGGAGGGTCTGGGCATGGAGCAGGTGGCTCCTGGGGGTGGGAGCAGTGTGCAATGGTCCGTGAAATCCATTCGGATGTATAGACAGTGAAGTGCTGAACGCGACGCTATACTTTCTGACAGTTGCCGTAAATCAGCAATGCAACTGAACTGAATGGTTCTCGTTTTCAAAGCACTTAATTAATTTATTCCGCGATGACTTTTCCAGGAGCTCATTAGGCACTCATATGGGTTGGAAATAATGTTGGCAAAGGAATTTCCGATTGTTGAACATGTCCAACACAGATTGAAGCGAATTACCGCGTTCAAATGTAATTTATTTCCCCCAACGGCAGGTGGATTTAAACAAAGTAATTAAATTATGGATTTATTAATTAGAAACCAAAAGTTAAAGTAACAAAGTGGCTATTAAATTCCGAAATCCGGTAAAGACCAAATGCCCCTTCAGTTTAAATTCAATATGGTACAATGTAGATACTCCTGCTCACAAAATTTTCCAATCAATGGATTGCGATCAAATGGCTCACACTTGGAAAACCCACGCTCTGGAGCAGCGTCGCCACCATTAAAATTGCAGATTGTGTCATTGATTACTTAACCCCTTATGCTCTCGCCGTCAAGTCGGGTGGAAAGTGGCCACCGACCGCCGGAGACAAATCGGCCAGACCCACTGTGCGTGGCACCACAGAGTCAACCGCTGTAAAAAGTAGAGCACGAGGATAATGAGAACACTTGCCTCGCACCACTCTGTGTATTTCAGCTTCTGTCGACACCGTGGGCACTACACGGCGAGCAGGAGGGGAATCCTGAGCCTCCACCCACTTAACCTCTCATACATAGCGGCACTTGGGGCCAACCCAACCCCAGTCCACAGCCAAGACATATAGACAGGTGCAGATGGCCCCTGCACAGGTGCCACGAATACGGCTAAGATACGGCGGGTTAAACAGATTGCGGCCGTAATTTGAGAGCGGAAACTCATTTGATTATTAAGGTGAAATAAGTGTTCTGCGGGGAGCTGAAACGCGCGAAGCCGACGAACCCAACCCTCATCATCACATCGCCATCGTCATCAGGTGAAAAGGCAGGCTTAAATAAATTCAATTAAATAACATTTTCCTTTTTTATTGTTCGCATTAGGGTGAGTATGTATAAAGAGTGGGCTGGGTATTTATGTGAGAAAGACAGAGACTCTGAACGATGGGCTGTGTGTGTGGGTGTCTGGGATGATAATGAGGATATTCATGATAATGCTGTTGGTATGGTAGTAGCCTCCACCTCGGGATCCTTCTGCTCCCGGCCGGCCTCCTCCTGTTGCTGCCCCTTCTCCTGGCTCTTCTCGAAATTATACGCACCCACCGATAGGAAATCGTCGAGCCAACGCTTCTCATTTTCGTTCAGCTCCGTGGCGATTGTGGTGGTGGCTACGACCTCCTCTTCGGGCTTGTCCTCCACCTCTTCTGTCTTTTTTTCCACATCATCAATGCTAATTGCCGTGGCCGTCTCATTAGTGGCGTCAGGTGGACTAAGCTTGGTGACTGTTATGGATGCGGTTAATTCAACAGGAGCTGCGGAATCCAGAGGGGCAGCATCGGCAGGAGAAGGAGCAGCAGGAGAAGGTGCAGGAACAGGAGTCGCTGGAGCGGATTTGGTCAGACTGACCTTCCGCCTCATAGGTCCCAGGTTAGTGAGTATCTGTGACTCCAGATTGGCCATCTCTGCGTCGCTCAGTTCTTTCCTCTGACCGCCATTAAAGATGCTATTACTCACGTATTTCTCGTTAAGCAGTCGGGCCTTCTCTGCCGGATCTCCGGCCACCGAGTTCTCCGCCGAGTCTGTGCAATTGGAGGTAACCAGCTCGCGGTGCTTGTCGGCCCACTGGGTGCGCAGCCACGGCTTTTCCAGGATGACCAGGCGGCAGACTATGTCCGCTTCCGCCGGCTGTATTGCCTTCGTGTTTAGCGCATTCAGCAGTATCTCATAGCGCACTCCGGCGGTGATTTCACGAAAGGCGTCGATGATATTCACAAAGTTCATCGACAGGGGCAGAAAGGTCATCGCAATGTTCTGGACACCGATCAGGTTGGGCGACAAATACTCCCGCTCGCCGGGATTCAGAACGTGGACCAGCGTGATCGGCGGCTCACTCACCGCCTGATCCGTTGTCGTTTCCGAAGATTCCGTGCTCTATGTGTACGGGTTTCGAGGATTTGAACGGATTGGGGTGTTTGGGGATGGGTGTGCGTTGTGGGGAAGGACGAAACAAAAGGCAAAACACATATGAGGATACACACATAGAGATTTCGTTTGGAATTGTAGCATGCGTTGCTGATCGATCCAGATGCCAAATTGGAGTTAGTGCGTCTTTGTAAGGGAGTGGGTGATGTTTCAATGGGGCAAGCCAAGCCGTGTGGTGATTGTGTGATTTTACTATTAAGTGCGGCTAACAAGCCTAAGCCAGTTCACCACCAACATGGTTAATCCCACAAATGATTCCGGGTTATTATACCAGTCAAGCCAAATAAGTTCGCTCATTAGTTCAAACACAGAATACAACAGGCATGGTTTTTGTTAAATTGAACGCTTGATTATCATTATGATTTGTGATGCCATCGATCCTGTTCAATTAATTATGATAGCTTATCACATTCCTATGATTAATAGGAATGTTATTCTGGGAAAGCTTCTCTAAAGGACTGAAACTTTTGCAATGCACCTTACATCTAATAAGCAACCAACCAACCACAAGCGAGAATGCGAGAAAATCCCCTTAATTTCCAATTCAGGAAAGCATCATGGCACATGGGGGTTTAGGGTTAATTTTAAATGAAAGCACGACCTCCGCCCCCAAAGGCTCAGTTAATCGATGCACCCGATGCACCGCCCCCATATGCACCTGCTCGGCCAGCCGGGCCTAAAGCCTAATGAACTCCGCATAATTGCAACTGCAATTGCGGTCAAACTGCGGCAACGGATCGGGACATCAGACGACCAATCAAGTCAATCACTGGCCAACGCTTGACTGGGCTTTTCAGGCCACAAAAACTAATTAACCGCCGTAACGAAACTGAAACGATGCGAGCCACATCGAACCGGTTGGAGGGGCATTGCAGCACAATCCATCGATAAATGATGAGACACAAATGCTGAAAGCCGTTGACAGACAGTCAGTGGAACACTGCAGACGGATTTTGCTGAATAATTCAAAAAAGTCGGAATCGCAAAAAGGCGGCCAACAATCTTTGGATTGCTTTGACTGTTGCTTCGGTTGGACCACTTGGAAAAATGAAATATCTCGAAGTGTAGTAACAGCATCGATGTGTCAAGTATACCAACTAATAGATTGCATTTGTTTTGCAATATACATTCCCTATGGATAACATTATTGATAATTGGTTGAAAAGGAGAGTACTAAGACAATTTCGCCACCATCTTTTAGAACAAAATATCCTTAGGCCATATCATTTATATCCATGGCTCGCAAATCCTGTCTTAGTATTCAGTTAAGCCCCATGTAGCTTAGAGCCTAATGGACTTAATGGCAGCTGTGAAACCCCATTATTTCCTAAGTGTATTTCTGCTATTGCTGCTGAAACATTGCAGTTGACAGCGACAGCAGCCGGCAGAATGTGAGGATGAGATGTGGGACGGGATGGATGGGGTCATCGGGTAGTTTGGGGGACTGGAATACTTGGCGTCTTGTTGACGTTTTGGTCGTTCATCCTCATTGCCGCTGACGTCGTGACAAAAAGCCGAAAAATGCATAAAAACTTTTGACAGCGGTTGCGTCACTGCAAGCGACGTTGATGCCCGCCTGATGCTCAAGCTGATTATGTTGAGTGGGTGGATCGAGGGTCCGGGAATGGAGCGTTGGGACTAAGCGATGGAGCCATGGTAGGTTGGCGCTATGCGCTGTGCTGCCGGAGCTTGTTTTTCAATTAAACTTTATGGCATTTTAAACAACATCGCAAGCCATACCAAAACACGATGATGGGTTTTTAAGTTCTGCGCCACGCCCACTGGTAACTTCGCTCCGTTTGTTGTCCTGGCAACTCCTTGGCAAAAGAGCAACCAATTTATGCAATACGCAGTCGGTCGTAAGCCTGTTGCCATCTTTTAGTACACTCGTGTGCACTGAGCGCATCTAGGTATTATGGATAGTGGTTTCTGTCACCAGACCATTCTGGCTAATATGTATGTAAAAGGGGATTCTTCGAGTTCCAGAAAGTGTTCAAAGTATCGCATTCGGTAGTGTTTAAAAAAGAGTTGCGTCCAGTGTAAGGTAACTGCAAGTTTTATTTCATTCTATTCAGTTATTCAGTAACTCGAATATAGTGCAATAAATCGTGTGACAAACCTAAATTATGCAAAACTGATTTGTAAAAAAGCTGCATATGTACTTAATGTGTGTATTTTGGCGCGCTTACTTTCCGGAACACTTTCCATCAATCAGCCAATCGAATTCCCTGATCTGGGCAAACACAACGCGCCAACACCATAAGCTCCTGCTGCAGTCACTGGCTTACTGAACTCGCGTGTAAACAGAAAATCTGCCAGTGTAAACGGTTCCGGGGAAATATTAAACGTAATGCCATCGAAACGAGGGGGAGCGGGGTATTAAGCCAGTGTTGAAAAACTTTAATTGAATCATCGCAAACATCAGCGAACAAACGTTACGTCGCAGTAGCGGCGCAGTCGCTGCAAATTGGCAATTTGGCTTGTGTTGTTTTTAATTAAAGTTTAATTAAAGCGATTGGCCCGTTCGCCGTGCAAATAAATGCAGCACCGCCATCATCATCGCGGCAATATTCTGTCATTGGCGACTTAATTTTTCCACGCAGCCCATTAACATTTTGAAATCCACTTACGCACGACCGGCTCTGTGAATCCCAAGCTCCCAACCCCACCCCACCTATGCACAAGTCGAGAAACCGGTATGAGATTAAAACTTTCGGGGGGTTATAGCGGGTTAGCTCACTGAATCCGAATCTGAGTCGGAATCTGAGTATCTGCGTTGTGCAACACACTTGAGTCCAAGGTGAAGATGCCACGCTTTCGGGCTTTGATGAGGTGCGCACGTTTTGGGCGTGTTTTAGTGTTAATAAAGACATTAACCTTGGAAGGGGCTTTCTTCGGTTGCCTGCTGTGAGTCTGAATTTACATAATGCTGTGATTTCTTAATAAAATCTACTTTTAGCTCCCTGTGCTAGGATCTGAATACACACTGGCTGCAGTGGGTCCTTATAGTGTAGTTTTTATTTTCTGTTGCCTCTATTGTCCTTGAACTCATCCATGTTAGCTTAGGATTAGGAAACTAAGTGTGATTTTTAAGAGAGCATGTAAAAAGTTCTGTTAATTGCTGTTTTCTATACACGAAAACAACCATACCTGTTTATCTGTACTGACATACATCTAATTCTTATTCTAATCTAATAGATCATGTTAGCCCCAGGACTAATATCTCCCACTGCTTGCTCATAAATCATTTGTTTTGAAAATTGAGTAAACAGACACCATGCGTGCAAGCTCATTTACTCCAGTCAGCTCCGCCAGAAATTGATTTATTCTGCCTTGGTATTAAATCGAGTCTTCGAATGCTTATCACATTTGAGCGTGCACTTTATGTGCTGATTTGGGGAATTCCAAACCTTGCACCAACTAATAACCGATGGTGAAATTTTAAATTCCGTCCACGCTTCACGCAACCATCTATGGAATGATATTGGCATTGTTGGGTGCTATCTGGCATCAGGACACCTGCAGATTCAGTCCCATCCGAACCGCCCCCCATCGGCATGATGGCACGGCAACCCAACCCAACCAAACCCACAGTCAATAGTCGGTCCCCTGACCTCCGACCCCGCTCCACTCATAGTTTTAAGCTTATGCATTAACCATCGCAATCCGAGTCGCTCCACACCGGCACAATGGAACAGTGCTGACAGAAATCAAGTGGTGGAAATAGCTAAACTCCTTTGGTAACCCACAGACTGAAATATATATAGCTCGTTTTCATACCTTGATAGTTGCTAGCGAACTTAGATGAAGTATCTTAATTTTTGGAAGATTCTATATATTTAATGCATCCGCACTCGGGATGCCTGCTTAAATTTCCAATCATACAATGGAGACACACACGCACACATGCCGCACTCCCTGCCATTTACCCAAAGATGGCCCCTCCTGGCCAAGCTCATTATAAACTTTGCCTTCACAGCTCCCCTGGGTGCTAATTTGCGCCCTGTGTGGGGAGTGGGGTATTGGTATTGGTATAGGGACAGGGATTGGGACTGGAGGCGGGGTTGAGATAGTGGGAGTGATTGGGTCTCGTTGTCTTGGGCTGGCCGAACCATTTAGTGGGCCCAGGGCCGTAATTTCCTTTGGCATTTCTATTAGGCGGCAAATCATGCTCAAAATTATACGAAGGACGCCCAGACAAATGCACGGATCGATGGGTGGATGGATAGATGGAGTCCTCGACGGGCGGAGTCAGCACTTCCAGGGCTGATTTGCATAAAGCCAAACGCCAGAAAGAAGATTCGCATTTGACAACCGCCGACAATTTGCTGGCAGAGACGTCGATAGATTCGTCCATCGCTTCTCATTCCTTTGTCTGTCGCTTGCTGGCTTGTTTTTGTGGTTCGTGAATCATCCGATTTGATTTCCTAAATGGCAGCCACAAGCCCCTCCGCCAACCACTCCAGTCCGCCGGCAGAGATTTGTGAGTCAATAGTGGCCCCCGTAAGTAAGTAAGCATGTTTTGTGCGAATCTTGCCGCGGACTTGACTGAATGAATATGTATATTATACTCGCATATTATGCTCGTGTGTACCCATAAATATTTGCGCGAATGTGTTGTGTGTGTGGCTTTATCCGCGCATATAGTTCCGCAATAATATTCATTTATGCAAATTTTCCCATGCATTCTTTCTAGTCTCTGTGCGTGTGTTTCAGTGCTTCTTATACCATACGCATACCTTTTGATTTCAGCACACGGGGCATCTTCAACGAGCGCCAAAACCATAATGGATATTTAACTCTAGTCCTAAGAGTGAAAAAGGTCAACATCCAGGACAAGGCAATGCGGTGAATAGAACATCATACAGCATTAATATTTATTGTTTTTTACACGAAACTTGTTAAGGTTGTAAATGGCTTGTGCCTAGACCAGTTTTCAAATGTTTTTTGGATTGACATAGCTTAGCGATGGGTAACACTCTGTCGACCCTTACACAACTAGCTCTCAAACGCTATTTATTTAAACTTATTTTTGCTTCCATTGAGGCATGCGTCAAATTAAAATTCAACATTTTAAATGCGACGCGGTAAATAATTCAAGTGGCCGGACTATTGCAAAACCACTCCCCCTCCGCCACCCACAATGCTGTGGCTTTAACTCGTTGAACCCTTTTTACGCTATATTTAATTATTTGCATATACAAATATTTTGCTTGCCGGAGTATGATGAATGCTGTGCGATTTTTTCTGGTTCTGTTTCTCGTTCTCGCCCTGCTGGCTACCGGCTATTTAATTGATATTGATGACGCTGCTCCAAATGGCATCACCCCAAAGCCCGGCCAGCTTTCCTCGGAAGGTAAGGGGGCACCATGCGGTGCTCTCTCAGTCATTAATCTGGCCCATTACTTGGTGGCACAGGGGCGGGAGGGCGTTCGTTTTGGAGTACCACAAACAGAAAATTTAATTTATTTAAATTGAAATCTGTTCCCCGTCTGAATCATGGATCGGTTAATCACAATTCGAAATCTGTTCAGGTTCTCGCAGTGGTGTGCTCATAAGTTTGCACAGACTTCTCGGAATTATTTATTTCAGTTGATATCATCAATTAGGGATTGCTCGCTGAGAAATTTGGTAATATCAAAGCAATAATGTTGCCCAATAAAATGTACCCTTCCATATAAATTCTTAATACTCATGAACTGATTCTTAATACTCTAATGTTGCAGCTGGGAAAAATATCCCAAAGAATTTTTCCAATCATATAAAATCACAATGATCAAAAAATTAATTTTTTCCATAAATATTTATTTCATTTCCGTTTAAGTCTCTAGAAAGGCTAGTTGCAGCATTTGTGTGCAACCTGTATTGCCATTCTAATTATGAATGCAAACAGAATACACTTCAAGAAGCTGACGTTGCTAGACTAAATAAAAGCCTATTGTTCGTTGAGATACTCATCGCTTTCTAAATAAATTTGTTTGCGTAACAATTTGCTGGATAAAAATCTGAGTACTAAGTGGGCAATTGCTTGCTGTAGCTAATAGTGTAAGCAATGTAGAAGATCCGGACTTTTAAAAAATATATCAGGTATACTCCTTGAGTGCAAACACTAAAATAACTAAGTTGAAACAGTAAATACAAGCGGAAGGTTGGGACGAACTTAATATTGGGGCTGTCGCTTGTTAGAGGGATGAATCCTATTTCCTTTCGTTAGCCTCATAACTCTCTATTGAGTTACTTGCTAGCAATCATTCGATTTGAAATGCAAGGATTTCCGCAAAAAGAAAAAAACAGTGGCCTGCGTTTAAAGGGTCGTAAAACCGCCTTGCAAATTGAAATTCCTCTTCCGTTTGTGTGGAAGTGCACTTAAAGGCAGAAATTAAAACGCCATTCCGGCACAAAGCAATTTTAAACGGACTAGTGGGGCCTATTAAAATACCCCGATAAGAAGCAGTTGCAAAAACAACGCAGTCTGGGGATCAATGGGGTTCTATCGGTCAAAATAAGCAAACAGCTGACACGTCGCAGAATAAACAAAGGCCAAAACAGGCGTAGATAAGCGGAAAGAGGAAAGTGGAGCACTGAACGGAAAGCGGAAAAAATAGAGCTCTTCAAAGAAATACAGTAGCAAGAATGGGATATTCTTTAAAACTCGCGATTAAACATTTTTTGCTTAGAATATCTCAGATTTCATTGAACATGAAAAACATTGTTCAAATTGCACTTCAACCTCTGAGGCTGGACAGTTGACATCCTTTTTTGTCAGTGTACTTAAAAAGAGAAAATAAACAAGGGACATCAGCCAATATGGCGAATGTGTGTGAGTATGGGTGTGTTCGGTGTGGGTGAGCAGGTGAGCTTCTGTGTATGTGTTTTTGGGCAAGCGGGTGAGAGCGAGTGAGAGTTAACTGTAAAATTGCATATTTTCCGCTTAATGTCGAACCGTTATCCCTGCCCCCAAGCCTTAGTCACTTTGAAGGGGATTACGTTACTTTTTGCCTCGCGAAAGCGTTTTGATGTGGAAATAGCCGCGTTGCTGAATCATAACAAAACAACACACGCACACTCACCTCCGCATCGCCCTGTGCCTGTCCCGCTCGCTCCTCCGCGAGCTCCTCGCCAGCTGCTTGGCCCAGAAGCAATACAAGCGCAACTGTTGCTGCCGCAAACAGCCTCATGTTTGCGTGTGTGAGTGGCTGCGGTGGGGGCCTCCAAAATATCCGCCAGAAAACTCGCCGATTTTCGATGCGCTCGTTTCACAATGACGTTAGCACAAATCACGCGCACAGGTGAAGTCGATTGTTTCGCGTTCCGCTAGCGATATACGCCGCCTCTGCTGTTTGGTGGTTTTTGGTCTTTGTTTTCTGCGAGTCAGGGGTGGACCGATGTCGATTGTTACTGACTGTTTCTATCTCTTGAACATCGATGTCTGCACGACAAGTATCGATAGCCGTGGATTTTAGGTTGGCTCCTGTTGGTCTTTGAATTCGATTTTTAGTACATGCTCTTCGATAATTCGATTTTTTCTACCGCCTTATTTTGAATTTGTAGATCTATTTCTATATATTTGTTTATTTGTAGTTACCTACGAGGAGGAGGTCAGCAAAATGATTATAATTACTAATTTGGCGTAAGAGTTGGAGCAAGGCTCCAACGATAAAATTCGATAAAATTTATGAAACAGGCAGAAGGAAGCATTTTCCACCCAATAGGATATGTATTTATGATGAGGATCACTAGCCGATTCGATCTGGCCATGTCTAGATCGGGAATTATATAAGGTGTAAAGTTAAAGCACGCAGGGAATATTCGCCAACAGTCGTCTTTTGCTCTAAACATAAGCAGCAAGTTGTACATAGGGACGATGATGTACTCCACAATTGTAAAAAATGTGTCAATTAAATGTCTTTTTTTGCAAGGATATACAATTCTTGCTTTAAACGCATTGATTGACAGCCCATTTAAGCATTTAATATGATTCACTATAAATTCCCCAACTTGTGATATAAACTCTTGTGATGAGCATTATATAGGATTTGAACAAATAAAACAAAACTCTAAAATTCACTCAATTATTTATTTTTGAAACATATCATATTTAACCATAGTTAACATCCCCTTGATTGGTGTATCCATTGTTAGGACCACAACTGATTTTTTGTTTTTCTTCACATTTTAATCTGCCGTCTAGATGGATAAGTTTTTTACCCCGTGAGACTTTTACAAATATTAATATGTCAATTAATGTATACATTCTAGGAAAGGGTATCTGGCTTACTGAGGCCTCAACTGAGATTTTCCCAGCCCTTGCGACTGCGCAGACGAAGTGCATCCGAAACCAGGACAGCAATGCGGTGCGTGACCTGGCGAATGGTGTGCCCAAAACGGAAGTGCACAAAAACAAACAGTGGGAGGTTACCGCTGGCAACAACAGTATGTTGTGCTTGGTATTGATAAAGCGCGTTTGCAACAATTAAAGATTTTCCAGTAGGAACACTTCCGCTTCCCGCAGCATGAGCTCGCACTATCTGAATTCCTGTGTGAAAGTGCCCATCGATCCGTGCAATAACTGTCCGGCTCCGGTATACAATCGGCCCAAGCTCTGCTCCCTTGGCGGAAAGAAGCCGCCCGACCAGGCTCACACTTCGCAGCCGGAGGCGGAGACACCTGCGTGGAGCAGCCAGATGGGGGTCAGGTCCCTGGCTAAGTTCTACGACAGTATACCTGGTGAGTTCGGCGTGCAAATATCTACACATTGAAATGTAATCTTCGTGGTTAATTTTACCTTAACTTGAGTTTTCTCCGTCAATAGTCTTTGAATAAATGCCCAATGATTTAAAATAAGAAAGATAGACAATTAGAAAGACCACCACATTCTCATCACCATTATTTTGCTTTCCCTAGACTACTGTGATGTAAAGCACCTGCACCAAGCAGAGTTCTACTCCACTCTGGAGAGCCTGCGAAGCACCAGCCGTGAACTGCGATCTCAGGCAGCAACTGCTCCAACTGTGGAGCGAAGTGCCAGTGTCAGCAGCAGTTCTGTGGGTCATGGAAAGTCTAAGAAGCGGCCTTCCAAGGGGAAAAAGATAAAGAAACGTCCTTTGGTGCTGGATCCTGTTCCTCCGCCGGCAATCTTAGTGATCCCCGACCAACAAGATAGATGCGTTACCCACCCAGTTGTCCATACTCCCAATTCCAGTTGCCTAAGCGACGAGTACGACAAGTGCCTTAGGGACTTGAGTCGTCTGAAAAGCTTTAAGGAGGACTTCGCTGTGGAGGTTGCGGATTTCAAGAGGTCCCTTAAGAGCTTCGAAGCGGAGTTCCGCAGGCCAAAGTCCACGAGCAGCAACGGGACTCAAACGCAAACCAACAAGCAGAGTCAGACGCAGAACCGCTGCCAGAAGACTGTCAATCCTGGCCAGCACACGGCAGAACGAGCCAAGTGCCGAAGGGAAATGCTGCGCAGGTGCTTCAGTGTCAATGATCTGCAGGGGATTAGCTTAGAGGCTCGTTCGAATCCTTCCAAGCCCGCGCAGCCTGCGCGAAGCAACTATTTCCCACTCAGCAAACAGGAGGAAGTTCCCAAGATACAGATTCAATCGCCCACCGCCTCGTCGAAGCGAAGTAGTAGTGCTTCCAGCGCAGCAAGAGGTCGAGGAAGACGCGGTAGAGTAAGGAAACCAAAGCCAGGGTCTAGCGTAAAGGATGAGAAGCCACTACCACCGCTGAGAATCTATGAGTTGCAAGAGGAACCGGTCCAGAGAAGAACGCCCAGTGTGTCACCGCTGCACCCGGTATCTCGTCCCAATCTCGCGGCAACTTTAAGGGCTGAAGTATCTAGGAAGAAGGTTAAGGAGCTGAAGAACAACTGCACTTATCATGATCCTCGTCCGCAATTCGATTGGGAGGTGAGGAAAACGCCGGCTTGGAAATCGCTGTCCTTGAAGTGAGTAGTTCATCAAATATTAAGTTGGCACACGTTCATTGTTCTTTCTTTAGCGAATCCCACAAGGCCTTGCTATCCATTCGGCTGGCCACCCGCAAGGCAGAGCAGGCTTTTCAGGAGCGCCAGTACGAACTGCATATGGAGATGATGCGTCAACGGGTGAAATCCGCTCCCCTTCTTCTGGAAGGACCCACGTTCTGGGGCCCGGAAGTGGGCAAGCTCACCCATACCTGCAGGACCGAGGAACTGCGTCATTCGTGTGAGGGCAGCCGGCAACGTAGGAAGAAAAAGTCCGAGTGTCCTGTTCCCGATGCGGATACTAAACTGCAGCAACTGCGTAAGGTCTATGGCTCAGAAAAGTCCTGTTCAAGGCAGTCTCAACGAAGCAAGCGGTCCGGACGACGTCCGCAGGGGCTGACGACCGAGACGCCTAGCCACGACAGCGGCGACGACCTGTGCAGCGTAGATCGAGCTTTCCTCTAGAGATTCACCTAATTCCCAAGCACCTAGTCACAATATATGTATACTTTTTTGGAATGACCTAAGCCTGGGATTTATTAATCGGCAGTTTCAGGTTGTGAAGTGGTTTAAAGTCCGGAATCAACTCGAAGCTAGCTTTTTGATCGTCTGCTAAGCCGGCGTTTCCAGGACGCTGCAGAATTATGGCTTGCAAACCAGCAGAGCGAGCGGCGGCCGCTTCTAAAATATAATTTTGTGTTAATAATGCTAGGAATGGGGATTCGTGTGAATCAGCCACTCACCTCCTGGAATATCCGTGAGAAAGAGTATCTGCTTCGGGTCCTCCTTTAATTGCTGGGCAATGTTTTCATAGGATTGCTGTTCCTGTTTGTGGCCCACGTGGGTGTCGAAATAAGCACTCAAGTGGGGCTGCAGGTTCCCGGCCAAACTATGCCCGAATATTAGCTTTTGGGCAGCCACACTGCCGCTGGAGTAGACTGCAATCCGGAGGCCAGCAGCACGCCAAGCCTCAAAAGCGGCAGGGACATCTTCATATACACTAATTAATAATTAATAGGAAACGAAAGCATATTTATTTGTACTTTTTGTTACTATATAACAAATATTGAATGTTTTCTGCTAACTATAAAACTCAAAAAAGTTAAATATTCCCGCACGGAGAATTCCAGGTAGCATGGCATGCATATTTCAAAAATTCCCAGGCTTTATAATTTGATCTTAGAAAGACACGCCAATAATTTTTGGAAACAGACGTTAAGTAGCATTTTCTTTGATAACCTCCTGAGTTCAGATTGTGAAACTTATATGGCCATGATAGGAAATATTGAATGATCATGGGGGAACTTACTGGCCCTTCAGCTCTCCATTAGCGTAGCCCTGCGCCCAAATCAAGCCCTGCAGCGTTTTCATTGGCGTGACCTTCAGATCCTGATCAATTAGATAGCGCACAAAGCCTGCAATCAGTTCTACATCTACTTCTGTGGGAGGAGCACTTAGCAGGGCCTTGTAGTCCGCAAACTTGGGCACTTGCTTGAGATCCTGGACAATGTGCTTTATATCATCTTCTTTCCAGAAATCCCTCAGGAACTTCTCCACATTCTGCTTGGCGTAGGGAAACAGGACATCGTGCACAAAGCTAATCGAAGTGGTGGTGCCCTCGATGTCGACCAGCACCACTTTGGCCACTCGTTCACCGGACGACATTGCGCTTATCACTGGGATTAAGTTATCACGAGTAACCAGTTGATTTTCCGCCCAGCATCTGTTTGGTTTTGATAGTAGAGATGGCACATCGCGCCATTGACTATCGATTGGAAAACGACGCGATCACTTAAATATTTATAAAGACAACGGTATTTGCCATTCTTAGAGACCCTGCATAATTGATAAGCGATCGACTGAAGTAGTATTGAAGTAATTCTTATGGGGTTATGGGATTAATGGCTGTTTTGAGTTAATTGAGTTTCTTAATAGCTTTTTGTTTCCTAAGTTTGTGTAATTAAATATTAAAGCTACTAAATAATAATAATGAAACAAATAGCTTTAATTACCGTTAGTATTTAAGTGTCAGTATAAAATTACCACCACTAGCGTTGGCTCGTTGAGTTATCGATACCGATTGCCCGCCGGTAACAGTGCTGTACAACGAGTGCAGGTCAATCGTTGCACGCCAAGTATCGGTCGACGCCCATCGCTATCAAATAGAAATTTTAGTGCTGAGTTAAGAATTTTCCCTTTTTTTGCACAGTTTACGCGTTTTTTATAAACAAGGGGCGTAATAGAGCTCAAGGCAGGGTATAAAACAGTTAATAGAGTGATTAGTTGCAAGCGGAAAACGCCTTGCAAGCTAGAAAACTCGCAGGAAAACCCAACAACAACGCACATATAGCTGCCCGTGCGTCTGTGTGTGTGCGTTGTATGTGCGTTTTTTTGTTTATTTGGCAAATTCGGTGGCCTACGTGATTAAAATAAGCACAAGCGGACTCAAGTGAAATGTTGGCTAAAACGTCCGAGTGCCGTAATTCGCATTGATAACAAATAGCCATAATCTGCGAGCGTGTGTGTGTGTGATTGCCTCATTTGGCGAAGGTGAGGTGGGGTAAAAAACGCTGGGAGAGCAGTCAAGGTTAAAATCGGTCGTCGCCTTTGGCTCTCCTCTCCCGCAAAATGCAATGAGCAGGGGTCGCGGAAAGGTCAGGGATTCAGCAAGCCATTCCGGCTCCCACTCCGCATCCAAATCGGCCATGGACCCGCCGCGCTGCTCCATCTGCGGCACTCAGCAGCAGCTGCTGCGCTGCGCCAAGTGCAAGGCCGTCTACTACTGCTCCCCCGCCCACCAGCATCTCCATTGGCCCGACCACCGCACCGAGTGCCGCCTCCTGACCCGCCAAAAGCTCAACAGCAGCAACAACAACAAGCAGCAGCAACTCCAGCAGCAGCAGCAGCGGCAGCAGATCCAGCAACTGCAACAAGCTGTGGCATCTGCCAATCTGGAAGGCAGCGGCGCCGGCGCCAACTGCTCCACCGCCCAGATGATGACGCCTGCCCACCAGGCGCAGAGTTGGCCCGCCGAGGTAGACAACCTGCTGAATCTCCTCGGGCAGCCGGGCAGCCAAGAGAAGGCGGCAGCTACGGAAACGGAAGCGGGTCACAGACAGCAGCAACACCAGCATCATCACCATCATGGCGAAAAGAGCTCCAGCTATCAAATCGGTCTGGCGGATGCCAGCTTCATGGGATCAGGAAGGTAGGTCGTCAGTGGACAGGTCAGATGTTTCAGTTCCAGCAGTTTTAGGCTAAAACATATATTTAAAAATGTATAATACTATAATACTACTACTGATGGCAACCTAAAAGAAATGTATTTTTCTTAGAACCTCTTTTAAGGCTGCGCAGTGCAATAGTATTATGTTAGATGCAATCAAATACCAGCTGATCTTTTATTGAAGATGGAAAAATATTCTCCATGAGATATAAAATCATACCGAGTACCTACTGGGCTTTAAAAAATAATATAAGATTAACGCTGAATATCGAAGTAACACTTAATTTGGAAGAAGCATAGGAGGTTGACTCAAAACAGAAGCCTTTCTGCGTAAACTATCAGACGATTTCGGCCAGCTTTACCAGATCGACCAACGAGCGAATTGGCTTCATCAGTTGCCCCAGTCCCTTACACTCCACTGCATCCGAACGCATGGGCTGCTGCATCTTGTTGTGTGCCTTGTATGCCCGACATTCATCCAACACCCGCTCGAACTCCGCCCCAGTTAGGTTCGAATCAGCAACGGCTGTCTCCCACTGGGGCCTCTGCATTTGCTGGTCAACAGTGATTAGGCCCTCCTCTGCTTTGACTCCTCCATCCGATGCATGAATCGTGGCCACTGCTGCTCCAGCTCCCTCGAGCATGGCCAAAACAAGGCAGCCCACAAAGGCACTGTTGGCCATGGCTCGAATTCCATTCCGGGCGGCTAAAATCCCGCCAGTGGCCGCTCCGCTAACAATCGCGTTCCAGGAATCCTCCCTCTGGCGGTACGAGACCATGACGCAGTCTACCGTGCTGAAGGTGGCGCCCCAAATGGCAAAGCTGCCGGCTATGGCCGGTGTCCGCAACCTCACCGATTCTATACCGCCGTACAAGCCACGTCGAAGACCGGACGGAGCGTTTCGGAATCCCTTGAGGTACTGGAACAACGATCCTCCCATGGTGCCCATCATAAAGGCGCACCCGCAATCCTCTACAATCCTGATGGGACACGGCTGGCGATTGTACTCCATGGTCTAGATACTGCCCCAAAGACTCCGTAATTATTTCAAAACTTAATTTGTAGTGAACTTTCCTTGTTTTGCAAATATGTGCTATCAGCTTTTGACCAATCTGGCCTTTGATTGAAAACGTGTGTTTATGGTTTATACATAACTTTGAGAATGTTACCTTACGACTTTTAGGTCCGTTCTAACTAGATAAATAATATTTACCGATGGTCCTACAAATGATGTAAAATATACAGAGATCGAGCAAAAACAATCGCTTGCATAAGGAAATTGCTATTAAGATATTGATTACTTATTTTCAATATCTTATTGAAAACATCCAAATGACTCGTTAGAATAGCTTTTCAAGTTTCTTCTACGTTTTGGTGGCAGCTTATCTTGAATTTGATCAGCCATGATTTCACCTGATAACTAGTTATTAAATGTGACTGAACCAAGCACCCCGATTAGCCAGCCGACCGCGCACTTGAAGTTGCGTTTGCAGTTTGTGAAAACTGTGCCGCAGCGAAATATATAGACCCGATTAGGCCCCACTATGTGCATCCTCCTGCTCGTAGCCCCCCAGCGTCTTCACTTGCACATCAAGTCAATTACGATAAGCGGTTACGTGCCCACTCCTGAGAAGCCGCACGAATCAACAGCAGAACATGACACAGCTGATGACATATCGTTTATATGGCGTTGAAGTTTATGGTTTTCGCGATCATCAAGCTTCTTCGCACCTAATTTATTGGTTGTTGATACAAAGCTTATACAAGTTACCCCGCAAAAGGTCCAATAACGCAAATCAGAACGTTAAATAGCACTGTTCGATCATCTAAATTGGTTTAAAACTTTCACAATCGGCTTAAATCGCTTGGGTGGATTATTGAGAGTATTTGCCAAACCATGACTCCTTTTAGAACTGCTGCTGTTGAAGTGTTACAGGTGTTCAAGGTAAAGCTTCCCAATTCCAATTGGGAACTAGGAAAGGACTCTTTATAAGGCTTGGTGTTGGTTTTAGATTGATATGAGCACATACTACATATGCTGTCCGATATTCTCAGACGTAAAAGTTTAAAAATAGAAACAGTTTGTTTTCCCATTCAACTCATCGCTTTGCCAGATGAGAATCGTAATTGCCCTGCGATTTGGTTGTCTCCGGATCGTTAACATTCTGCTCCGAGATGTCACCTCTCGAGTCCGAGTATTTACCTTCGGCTTACGTTACGTGCCCGGTCGCATAGTGCATATGGCGCCCATGCCCGACCTGATAGCACCTGCAATCGCAGCCGGAGTCGCATTCTTCCGGACGGAGGTGCTGACTCTGTAATTATTCTGTTGCGCAGTTTGTTGCGTCCAAATCTTTGATACTCGCTTATTTATTTTGCTGTGCACACCGGCATTAACGAATACAACAAACATGAACCGCACACTTCGGAGCACATATAGAAATTTGTTCGTAATTTTAGCTTTCAGCCAATCCGGCTGAGTCATCATCGACCACACTGTGCGGTGAAATATTTTGTGTTCTTTGATGGGCAGTTGTTGCCAATAAACGCAACATATGAACTAATTCAGGTAATTTCCCACCCGAAAGTTATGATATTTTCTTTCTACTTGTATCCAAATAAAAGCCCTCATTCTTCTTGGTTACTGTTGCAAATCGATTTTGTCAGGTGCAGTGTAGCCGCTTTTTTCTACCTTCTTATCGCCCCAAGTGGGTGGGTGGTCCGTTCGGCAGGGAGGTCCGGAGCGTTTTGCCTACGTGCCGGGAATACGCAAGCGTATCGTTCAAATCGTGTTATCAGAGTTTAGCGTTTGCCTTAGCTCCGAGATTTCAATCTGCGGCGGGATGTGTTGTTCTTTATCAAACAATTAGCGCAGTCGGCGGCCCGACGTGATCTCATTGCCAGGGGCTTGCAAAATTCCGGCGTTGTTTAGAAATGTGCTAAAGTAAATGTGTCAAGCAACTCGCTGGGAAAAACAAACAATACGGTTGCGCAAAACTCGATGAACAGCAAAAGCCAAAAAAACCGCATCTTCTCGCCACCGAATGCCAATGTCAATCAGCAATATTGATAAGAAGTATGTATTCAATCCATTCGCGGATGGTTTGCTCTGCGACTTTTTGATTTGCTTAAGATTTAGCCAGAGTGCGTTCACCTTCGCAGTCTTCTTGACTTCCGAACTTGGATGTTTAATTTAGTTTTGAAGGCAGAGAAAGTGTTTTCCAAATTAAATCCAATCAAGTTTACTCAGATCAAAGTAAAATCTTGCCATGTGAACTAATTAATCATTAGGAATACATATTATAAATGTGTGGTTCGAACTATTGCGATGGTATTTAGTTTAAAAATATTCTTAGCTCCATTTCCTTAAGATTTCCTTGAAGGTCCAACTTCCAATTTGGTGGAAACCCATCCCATGTCTGTGGTGGTCCCCTTCATCGGTGTAAACTCCCAGCGATGGATCTCGAACCCAATGCGAGCTACGTAGGCAGACGCACGTCACCAAGGTCGACTGCCACTCAGTGCGTGTGCGTCGCCACGCCCCTCGCCCAGCTGGTTCTCCGCCCACCAAAAGGGCTGCCAGTTGGTGTGGTACACGTGCCGCAGTCGCCGTTGTCGCACGTAATACATCACAGACGAAAAGGGCGCCAATCGATCATTACAATGTAAACGGAAACATGTTTGCACTAAAAGAAATCAGTTCAGTTTAGTGGCCATTGTGCTTCAGAACTGGGTTGTGTGAGTGAGACAGCATGCATGATGCACTTAGCGCGCAGAAGGTACCTTACATATTGTTATAGTCCAAGGGTATAACCAAATAATGAATAATATATAGAAAGGGCAGAAGATAGAATAATCTTTATTCCTATTCCACAAGATACTTTTGATTTTTTTTCGTTACCAATTTGATTGGTTACAGAATATTGGTCAGATTTCTGGGATGTTTCATTATTTTAATGGCGCTTTGAAAAGTCTCCCCGATTTCTCTGCGTGCACGTTGTTTGGCGGCGACTTTGAACTGGGCCGTTGACCCAATTCTGTGGTTCGCACATTTGCCTAGCTTCCGCGTGCTTCCGCCGTTTGTGGCTCATCTTTCTTAGTGTTTCTTCAAAGCATTTTTAGCAGATACTTGTATTAAACAATTTAAATATCTACAGTATCGCTGACCTACTCACACTCCCTTCGCTGGCGACCATCTCTTTCTGACTCACTTGGCTATCGCATTAACGCCTGTGCGTGTGGCTGCCTTGCGTTTGTGTGGGTCGCTCGCATGTGCGTGTGCCAATTGCGCATTGGTGTGTGTGCTGGGCTACGTGACGATTGTTGCGCTTGTCTTTTTGCCTTATTGTTTGCCTCCGCTTTTCCCCGCTTTCCCGCTTGCATTTGCTTTGGTTTGGCAGAGAGTGTTTGAACTCTCTTGAAGGGCAAGCGGAACGAGTAGCTTCCTCCCGCTTCCTGGAACCTTGCGGGTATCCGATCCCCTAAATTGCACGTTCAGCTCGGATTTTCGCTATCTGCAGCTGCCTTTTACCTACATTTGTACGTATTTTCCTTATTTTTCATTATTTGCTCACACCTACCAAGGTGCTGCTTATCGCCTTAAGCGGCTGCTTCTCCTTCGATTCTTTAGCTGCTTCCCAGGCCCCCAATTTTCTCATTCACTCGTAGTTTCATGGACGCTCTGAGATAGTGATGAACGGATTTGAGAGGCGGACGGAAAATAGCTAGAAAAATTTGGATACAGCAAACGAACTCCAATCTTAGGACCAAACTAAACCTTTTCTACGATCTTGATGTTATCGTATTATGAGTATGATTGTATTTTGTATCCCCAATGGTTGCATATGCATTGCAATACAATTACAAAAATGCCCAATATAGTAACTTACAAATACGGGATAAATGTACAGCTCACCTTAGCCCATTTTGAACTGAGTTTTAAATACCTAATGTCATACATGTCAATTCAATTCGTGAAACGTTAACAACATGGTTCGACTAACACACCACAATTCGAGCACTTACAATATAGTTTTGGCCATAAAATAGCTAGATTGTTTTCACCTGCTCTCAAAACGCTCTGCCTCTCTCTTTCGCAACCAACGGTATCGAGCGAGAGCGACCTGCTCTGCAGCCGCATTCGGAAAACGAACGGCGACGAGTGCGGTTCGATTCAGCTGCTTCACATTTCACTTAAATTAGTTAACCGAAGCCGAGTGATAAACAAACGTGACTAACTGTGCATAAACAAAGCCAAATCAAAACAAACATCTGCCAGTGAAACAAAGCGAAAAGTGAAATATATAGGCAGCTGGCCCCAACAAATGCAAACTGCAATAATACGTACCTGCCCACCAACACAATTACACCGATATACGATATATTATAACCGCCGGTGTGCCTCTAACTCGCACTCTTTCCCTCTTGTAATCGAGGCTCACGTTCGCATAAAACTCGCGGCAAATTATAAACTTTCTTCAGTTGTGCGTGAATTTCGGGAGGAGTCGTTTGAGAACCCTTCATCTCCCTAGAACAGTAACCAACCAATTCAGGGTATCTAAAAAGGGATCCTGGAACAATTCAAATGCCAAGAACTTAATTCACCCTTTCTCTGCACAACAACAACTGATAACTCCGTGGATATACAAAGAAAAGGACTTCAGTCTTAAAGGTGCCTCAAGAGTATAGAGTTCTTGTGATAACAGTGAGAAGCAAGCTGACTAATCAAGGCAAAATGATAACCTCCACGACCACGGACTACAAAAACTTTTTCAAACATTCGGCACATCCTGCTAATGCTGAACAGTACTTTCGGGAACTTTTGGACAAGCGGTAATGATCTTTTGAATACTGAATTAAAGTTCCCAAGGAACAAATGTAAAATGAGGCTATAATTAAGGAAAGGAAGAGTAAATTAAGAGTGTCCACATGACAGTGAAGGATATGAATATTTTTTACCCTTGGGTAATCTAATTTACATTTTAAAAAGAGTTTTGAAGTTAAGGGGCTTTTGAAACGACGTTGCTATTACAATACAAATCTCATTGTATTTTTTAAAATTCCTTTAAACTTGTTCAATAATGAACATCATTTTAGGTGTTGGATTCGTTTTGATTGACGCGTAATGCATTCCAATCAAAGGTCAAAACCTCTTTTTTGGAATAGTTATTTTTCGGGCTGAATATGAACTATTTTCTCTTCTGGATTTCACACCTCTTCTAATCTGTTAATTATGATTTGCATTAACTTGGGCACTGCGAATGTCAATAAAACCGGTTAACAGTTTCGGTTTGTGGTCTTCAATGTCGTCTTTCTTGTATCTTAATCTTTAGACAGTCGTTGATTTTGAATTCGTATATTAGTAGGTTGACAATAGCGAATTTGCTTTCCTGCGTTGTCTGCAGATAGGAACTATCTGGATAGGAACTATCCCATCCCATTCTGGGAATTCTATCAACAGCGTGGCACGTTTCAGTAATATTTGTATTTTTGCGACAACGATTTGACTTTATGACTTTGAATGGCGCCTGTGAACTTGTGCGAAATGTTTCATCTCTGTTTTATATTTTTCGCAATGTTTAGCTTTGCGTTGCTTATCCAGAATTTCGCGATCGTCTGGGCCAGTTGAGTTCTGGGTGGCCTACGTGACTGGGAACCACCGACATGTATGAAAATATTGGTTTTATGGGTGGATCATAAAAAAGTCGTAAAATTGTATGCATCGCAGTACCCGTTGCTCAAACGCCTGTAAAAAAGCTTAAGCGCAATCGAACTTTTGTGCTAAAAATAGCGAGGAAAAGCGTCTACATTAATTAGATGCAGGGGTTTCCCCAAGGTGACCTCACTCACATCGGCATCTCTAATTTAATTACAGATTAACGGCCTTGAAAGGTCTATATATTTTCTGTCGACTAAAAGGGAACGTAATTGACCTAAGATCATTTTTTCCCTTCTTATTTTCCGCAGTGAGCGCCGCTATGAGGATCTGTGCCGCAACATCATCAGCGACATGAACCAGTATGGTCTGTCCGTGGTGGACGACTTCCTGGGCATGGAGACGGGCCTGAAGATCCTCAACGAGGTTCGAAGCATGTACAACGCAGGAGCCTTCCAAGATGGCCAAGTGGTGACCAACCAGACGCCCGATGCACCCGCGGTGCGCGGTGACAAGATCCGAGGCGATAAGATCAAGTGGGTTGGTGGCAATGAGCCGGGCTGCAGCAATGTCTGGTATCTGACCAATCAGGTGAGCAACGTACAAGAGAAATACTTTTATGGTCCCTAACCTTCTTGTGCTTACTTTAGTTAGAAAGTCTAACCTAATTGTTCCTTTCAGATTGACTCTGTGGTGTATCGTGTCAACACGATGAAGGATAATGGCATCTTGGGCAACTACCACATCAGGGAGCGCACGAGGGTAAGCGTTTGCGGAGGAAATACCTTTGGGATTATGTTAACATATGACTCCTTAATCTTAGGCAATGGTCGCCTGTTATCCCGGATCGGGAACTCACTACGTCATGCATGTGGACAATCCCCAAAAGGATGGCCGCGTTATAACGGCCATATACTACCTGAATATCAACTGGGATGCGCGGGAAAGTGGCGGCATTCTGCGGTAGGTTTAATAAACATACCTGTGCTATGAAAATCAATCTAACTTTATTGCACGAACAGAATTCGGCCAACACCCGGAACTACAGTGGCGGATATTGAGCCCAAGTTTGATCGGCTGATATTCTTCTGGTCTGACATTCGGAATCCCCACGAAGTGCAGCCCGCTCACCGTACCCGCTATGCCATCACCGTCTGGTACTTCGATGCCAAGGAGCGCGAGGAGGCCCTTATTAGGGCCAAACTGGAAAACAGCAAGACGAACAATCTGGCAGCTCAAGCCCAAGCCCAACAGGCTGAACCAGACTCCACCACCACACCACCCGCAGCACCAGCTTCATCCGCATCCAGTCTGCCGGCTAGCATGTCCACGGGAACGGGAGCGCTGAACGCCAATGTTTCGAGTAATTCCTGCGCCACCAGCAGCGAAATATGCACGTAACCCAAGCCGGCAGCGCAGCTATAGGGCAACCAAAAAGTGTAAATTATTTCCAACCAAACACACATGTATAAAGCTAGTTAAAAACTATTTATAGCTTCGGACGGGCGGCAGCCCAAGCCCGCATTGCGAAAGTTAATCAAAGCTCCTTTAGTCGTTAAGCCTTCTAGTTTAGTCTCTAAGTCGTACCCTTAGTCATTCTCGCATTAACCATTAGCTTACTGCCATGTCAGCGTCCGAGTTGGTTGTTTATTAATTTTAGTTTGTTGCATCTTTGTCAGGACCTTTTGCCTAGCTCATTCTTAGTTTTTGGCTGCCAAAGTATTATACCTAAAGAGAAGTTAACTAGATTCAATAACATAAGCAACTGTCGCGACGCTCATTGCATATTATCTCAAAATTATTTAACAAGCCAGTTAATCGTGAGCAAACGCGGTCACTGGCTAACACTCAATCTGTCGACTCTCATGCATCTTGTTAGACATCTTTTTGATATCGTTTACATCTAATAACAAACGGAAATAAATGTTTGTCCGAAATACGTTCTCTTGTTATCTGTAAATCATGAAATATGTATATTTACGACATATCTACATATTGTATGTATATTTTTTATATTAAACAAAAGCCTGAGCTGATGAATTACGTGTGGCCTACAATTTTTGGTTGTAGAGAGATGGATTTTAAGCGGTTTTATTTGGTACAGAGCTTAAAGTTACTAATATTTTAATATTTTTTTAATCTGGTCGTTTTGACGAAATGTACATATGTACATACATTCACCGCCGAAAAGATGTCTCTGAAATCTTTTGTTCAATTTTTTGCCTGTAGGTATGCTAGACTATAAAGGAACAGCAATTTGTTCTGTGATTCTGGAATGCTAACGATTAAGCAATAGTCTGGTATTTTTATCAAAGAAAATATTTTGATTCTTGATTAAGTGACAGTGACACGGTTTCAAAAGTCACAATTCTGTATGGCTTATTGTGACTTTTCAAACTTCTTCAAAAGGGAGTCGATCAGATATCCCAAATTTGATAAATGTTACCTTTATGGCGACCCTTGTATCTAATAAGATACACACTTATTGGCAAATTTTATCTGTTTGGTGAAATGGCTTTGAGTTCAACTCTGGGATGGAACTTCTAATTTTAGCATTGCAATTAGGTCGTACACTTAATTACTACCATACCATATTGTACCTGATAAAGGAGGAGCGTATATATAAGCGGGGATTTTGCCTGTGAAATCAGTTTGCTCCAGCATGCAGAAGATCTTCGGCAATTTAATTTTGTTTCTGACTTATTTGAGCATTGGGAGGGCCAAAGAGAAGTATACAACATTTGTGATTTCTGGTAAGTAATGAACACAAATTAATTAATTAATTAATTATTATCTAATTATTTACTCATACGAAATATATTCTATCGGATCTCTTAACTATGTTCTAAGGAAACCCACATAACTTGGCTGTTAACTCGACCCCCTTTATAAGGATTGATGACGGCTACTACAACTTCGGACAGGACAAAGTAAATTGGTACGTCGCCTATGAGAACTGTCGCAAGTTGGGATCCGAACTGGTGACCTTCGAAACGGCCGAAGAGTTCGACGCTGTGACTGGCTACCTAAAAAACAAGGGAGAGCGCTCGGAGCATTGGACGTCTGGAAATGATCTGGGAAAACAGGGAACCCACAATTGGTTTGCCGATGCCACGCCTATAAACATCAATCGCTGGGCACCCAAACAACCCGACAATGCCGGAGGAAATGAGCATTGTATACACTTGGGATACATTTACGGAGACTCAAAGGATATTCAGCTGAATGATCGACCCTGTAACAACGCCAAGAGCCTATTTAAATATGTTTGTGAGGCGAAACAGGAAACGGTTTCCATTGTCCTGTGGAAGTAGACCAAATGAAAGCATCTAATAAATTTATTTGACGTCAGTTGGATAGAGAGATGGTTTGTGGAATTTTGACTCTTCAACTTTTATTTGATTTAAATTGTTCACTTTAATGATTGTGAGCAGAAATGGTCCTCCTTTTGAGAAAAACACCGATCTTAACGATATCGGTTCAAGACCTTATATATGTACTTACCAAATTAACTTGAATAATGGAATCCCTGTATAAGCTACTCAAATAAAAATTGTAATAGGGAAATGAATGCGCAGTGAATCCAACGCAGATACCTTCAAAAGTGAACACAAAGTTGATATTTGAATATACATTTTATTTTTCAGAAAAGTTGTTCATTTTTGTAATGACTTTACATTTACATATAGGATATATTTATATATATTCTCTTGCGTTCTGCTCATGTGTTTTTGTTCTTATTGAGTTTGCTTTTGTTGGAATGCAATATAATAGGTACGATACAAGTTGCACACATGAATTAATCCGTTATCTGTTATATAATGTGTTTAGAATAACCAAAGAACAACGAATGCATTCCATTCAAACCAAACAACCAAGGCGAACTTTCGAACTCTCGCATTAGTTTTAACATTTACTCTGATCACTATCCTTGCAAATATGCTTAGTACTTGGCCGCGACCTGAATACAGCTAGCCGATATCATCGAGACACACTAGATTCGCTTTCCAAAAATATATATATATACTATATATGTATGCATTTAGGTAGATATATGCCTCTCGTATATATACACACGACTTAGGTAATGGCTGCTGTTCGTCTAGTAATCAACTATGTTCTCAATTGCTTGCAATCTGTCGGTAGAAAAATAAACCACCTGCTGCATCCACATCTCAACGTCCTCAATCTTCCGATCTGTCTATATCCTTTGTAAAATCCTCCCTCTCGTCCAGTCCCCCACTTAACACATGTGGCATGTGGCATGGACCTTTAGTTGTGGCCTGGATAGATAGAGAGGTGCTCTCTTCTAAGTGGAGTTTATACAATCGCGCGGTTGTTCTACAATCAGCATTCTACAGGGTGGAACTGAAAAAGCGGAGGTCGTCTTCAGCTCCTAACAATCGCAAATCTATCTCTAAGGGGGTGTACATATGTATGTATATTGTATGCATATCTGACGCGCCTGGCCGAATATCTGCCGCGAATTGTGCGAATTACATTGTGTTTATTTTCAGTGCACAACAACTAGAAACGTTTGCAAACTACTCAACACTGCAATGGGCAAGCGCACTGGAAATGCGGACACTGAGTGCAAAAAGTACTCGCATGGGCTGGGATAATTGCACACTAACTGATTAACTGGCCGTGAAATACATCTGGGTACTTATGTATGTCTGCCTGAATTACATATTACACCAATACTAAGCACTCATTGAACGCACAACAAAACTTGGGGGAGCAGAACTATAGTTCGTCATCAATGAATCATGCATTGATGGCTTAAACAAGTGCCTGCTGCAACAACTATACACATGTATGTATGTATGTGCGGCATATGTTACGCTGTTTCGCTTGGTATATGCACCAGTCTACAATTTAATTGACAGAAGTTACAATATAAAATTATCTCCATTAATTTCGGCTCCATATGGCTATGGATATGCACTTCATAACTGCTCAACGCACAACAAAATAGCTACGAATTCAACAACATAGTTTCATAGTCTACGGAAATAAACACTTCTTGACTTCATATACATATGTAAGTATATTAACTAAGCTTTTAGCTCGCGTGTGTGAGTTTTGTTTGGGACATAATTGACTGGTTGTCAACAAACTATTCTGCGGTATACGTATCGATAATATTTAATGATATCATGCTACAACCATACTCGTAGAGTTGTCGCATGCCATATTTTGTAGTAAACGTATTTTGGTCTCAAGTTTTTGAATGAAGTTCGCGTGTAGTTGAAGTGATTTCAAAGCTAAACGATCTTTCGGTTTCCGGTTATCATAGCTTTTGCTCTCAAAAGTCCTCAAAAGAAAGTCTTTCGTTTTCACAATACAACAGGGATTCAACTTGATTTGGATTTGGTTTAATGCGTGCTTAGGGAGGGCTTATATAACATCCTTAGAGGGATGAAGTTTAGTGGGTGTGTGTGTGTGGTCAGGCATGCAAACTACACAAAAATTGTCTGTCAAGGTCGTTTAAATAACATCTAAAACATCTTCCACTGGCGTGAGTCGCCGTCGTTCACCACTTTCTTAATTTTCATATGTATATTTCCATTTTTAGGGCTGGGGTGCGTGCAAATTTTCAGCTAAATTTCTCTAAAGTGTTGCATGCTTAGATGATTCTCTGGGTTTCGGTTTGGGATTATCTTTACATTTAATATCTTCAATCTCTTTATAATTTCACAATTTTTTTTGTTGGCTCGTGTGCGTTGTTTCGTGACTTTGTTTCACTTTTAAACCAGTAAAAACTTGAACTCCGATGAAATGAAATATTTTTAATACCTTACTTTTTGTTAGTTTCGAACTCGGTTCTGTGTAAAATATCAGCAATTTTGTTTCGTTTCGTTTGTTCTCTGAAATGTATCTATCTCCCAGCGTCTCGTGTGTATTTGAATATTTAGAATATGTTTCTGAGTCGCCTGCGTGGCCGTAAGATTTTTGGGTAGTTCTGGGGTCACAATACAATCGATTGGGGGGAGCTAGATTTAGGGGAGGCCGGGGTTTTGTTTTTTTTTTGGGGCGCAAATACACTACAAAAATTACACTTACATATACCTATATTCGTTTCTACCATTGTACATTTATATATTAGCGTATGTGTATACATATATGTATATATTTTATTTATTTTAATCATACTGAAATTGTATCTCAAAAGGGATATAAAGCCATTTAAGTTTGTTGGTTTGATTTCCTCAAAACCTTTTCCACCAGCAACCAGCCACCGCTCGTCTGATTCTGCTGCGGAAGTATCTGTGTGTGTGTACATATGTATGTGGGTGTGAGCGATATCTGCGAAGAGAACTTACAACTACAAAACAAAGGTGCCTTATAGCAAGCACCCTTATAGCACAGTGAATAACACACCTAGGATACAATTATCTTGAAACGATCAAGTGGGAACCCCATTTGCTGGGTGCGGGGGAGGAAGTAAAACCTCTGTTTGGCCAGTTTGGTTGTATTATATTGTGTATTTCATTCTGGTGTTGTTTCTGTTTTTGTTTTAGTATAATTGCATAAAAGTCAACATCATTAGCATTAAAATAATCGTAATTAAATATATGTATGTATGTATATCGTGTAAAACTAAAAATAAAACGCTCGCTCTCAGCTCTTCGCGGCTCCTTCTTTACATATACATAAAAGTCAAATGGTTTAAAGTTATCTTCGCTTTAGTTTTACTTGCAATCAGCACTTTTGCACTAAAAATTATATCGACATTCTTTTTATTTTTCTCATCTCTCAGCTCGCTTCGCTTTTCACAATGTTCTCAAATAACTCTAGTAACTCAAACAATCGAAACTAAATTCAAACTGAAATCAATCAAGAGAACTGACACGATAAATGATAAAAACCTGCCTTTTTTCTATATGTCTCTTCTCACAATTTGGTGTTTATAATTAAATGTGTGTTTTCATGTGGGCGTGTGTGGGTGTATGCGTGTGCCATGTTTTTCATGGAGATGTGTGATGACCTCAAATGTTATCCTCAATTGTTTTCGCTTAAGTTTCCGTGTCGCTAGTCTGTTTCTTGGGTGTTCTCATGTTCTGTTTTGTTTTGTTTAAGTCTAACACATAATTTAGTTGCTTTTGTTTAATAATATATGATATAAAAACTAAATAATTAATACGTTCCAACGCATAGCTAACTCGCAGTTGCTTCCGAGAACCGAGTTTTCACAAGCATTTTTCTTCAGATCAGATCCCTTCAAAACCATCTTCATGTGGTGGTGTTGGTGTATTCAAGTGTTTCGGGGTTCGGGCTGTGTGGACCGTTCCGAAGGGAGGATCCTTGGACGCACACCAGCTTTTGACATCTTTCTCAGGTTGTTGGTTTTTAGTACAAGTACATATAGTTAATTAAATAGATAGGTCGGCAGGAGGCCCTCGCTCCCATCCTTAAATATGTTTGTTGTCGACAACAGAAATTCACTTAAACAAATGCCCAGCATTCGAGTGTTTTGATAACAAAGTCTTCTTGTGGCGCCAGAGGCTCATTGCCGTATGTGCTGCACTGCTGCGATCGTCCCTGGTTCAGGTCACCATCCAGCCACAGGCCAAAACGACCGCTGAAAATAGATTGAAGCACAAATTAGCAAGTGCCAGGCGCGCGCATCAAGTGCATCAAACTCACTCTCCAGCGCCAATCGAAAGGCTCTCCATGTTGCCTTTGATGAAGTACATATTCTCGCCAGTCCAATGGAACACCTTGAAGCTGGGGTTAAACTTGTAGAGCAGGGACTCACCGGTGCCGTAAAAGTGATCCGACACATGCAGTGAGCAGGAGGTGAGGGCACCAAATACCTACACGAGATTAAACAAGAATTAGTGCAAGTTTATAAAACAATTTGCGTAACATTTCTTAATTGCTCTTATCTTCACTGCACTTAGCTTGAGCTTAAAACGCTGCTAATTGATGCATTCAAAAGGTAAAAACTGAATTCGTCTAATTACTACTTCAGACTGAATAATCAAATAAAGACTAATTGTATTTTATTAAAAAGGAAACAAAGTGGCAAGAAAATCAGTCATCTTGTATATTTAATATTTAATTTTTATAAATATGTATGTGTGCAGTTCAATAGCCTTCTCAAAGCGAAAGACAAATACTAGTTTTACCCATTCAATTAAGATCTAATAAACTTTTAACTGCGCGACTCAATGATATTGAATATCTGCTCGTTCTTAAGGTGAGATTCAACTTACGTTGTGCTCCGTATCCTCAATGACAATCAGAACTGGACTCTCCAGACGCGCCATTTTGCGGTACAGGGAGTTCAGGGCGAAACCATGTTGTGAGGTGCTGAAGATCAGGGACCAGGAGTATCCCTCGGCTCTAGCCGGCAGATGTGAGCAGAGCTTCTCGCTGTCGAGCAGAAAAACCATCATAAGCTAAGATTCAATCAAAGGGTCCATTAAAGGCACTGCACTACTTACCGATGCTCCTCTGTGAGGATTTCTGTCTTGCCGATCAGGTCTGGTATGGGGAAGTCCAGGTCGAAGGAACCGGTGGCAAAGAGCGAGGTCTTGCGATATTCATCTGTGCTCATTGACAGCACCTGGAGGACGATTGATGAAAACAGCAGATATTAGCACAAGATGCAAGACTTGAATGTACAACTATTAAACATAATCTAGTAAGTGAAACATGTAATCAATTCCAAATCAAAATTAAATTACATATCTAAAATATATTCAAATACGTTTCTGCTGTTTTTTGGAAAGGGGTTTGTGGGATTTAGCATTTCAAGTTCGGTGCTTTGCTTTGGTTGTTGGGTTTTCAATCGAACGTAATATACTTTAATACTTGGAGTGCAGTGCTAGTTTTCTGAGTCTGCCGACTTTGTGGGTGTCTCTTGTAGTGGTTAAAAAATTTAACTACAAATCAAAACGGCTCGCCGATGCCAAGGCACTAGCTGAGTGAACAAAAGTAAGAGAGAACACAATTACACGAGGAAGGATGTATATTTTACAATGCTGAAAGATGTGCTTGTGAAAATTGAACCGACCGGTTCCATACCATAATGCCCCTACAGAGTCTGAAACAATAATAGATTGGTTCGAAAAACCAAATTCAATCAAGAGAAGATGCGGTTAGAACCGACCATTATCTAAATAGAACAGATCTATATATATATATATATATATATTCCCACCATTGCATTTTTTTGTTCGCAACTGTAATAGGTTTTATTTAAATTACTTTCGTTTTGCGATTATAATACCACACTTAGCCAGCAGGATTTCCGGGCCTCAATTTGGTTGACATTAAGGGATTTAGACACTAAATGTGAAAGTTTCTTTTGTAGCACCGGGAGAATAATGACCATGATTCGGGATTAGAGTGGACTTTCAGAAGGCAGAGGTCAGGTCACGACCTCGCAATTGCGATAGGACTGGGAGACTCAGTAGCTGTTGAAGGCGCGGCTGTTGTGCCTGGAAGAAGCTTTTCCCAGGCGTTGGACGGCCGACTCCTTCTTGTAACTTGGCGGCATAGCGATATCGCTGTCCTCCGCGACGGTTTCAGTTTCCATCGAGTTCTTGGGAGCTCGCCTCTCGCCCATGACACCCTGCCCACGTGCCCTGTGCTCCGTTTGAAGGCGTGACTCGCTACGCGAGGATGACGGGAGCACCGAGTTACTGGGCGATGGCCAATTGGACTCTCTGGAGTCCCTCTTCTCATCCTCATCTTCTTCCGCAGCTGGTGGGCTGTTCCCCGCATAAAACCGTGGTGCAGCTTGTCGTTCGACGGCCTGGTTTGAAGTTCCACGCCTTCTGCGCTTGTCCCGGGGCTCCGGAAAGGTCCTTTGATGAGGCTGCGGCGTCGGATTCACTGACTCTACAATTTGCTTCTGATTTCCCTTTGCCGACCTGCGGAAGGCGGCGTACTTCTGGTTAATCACCTGCTGGGAGGCACTAATCTGGGCCGCATTGTCCGACGACTCGTGGTGGAGTTCGTCCAACTGGGACTGTCCCAGCTTCCGGCGACTCTTGGCTCCGCCGAGGAAGGTCTGCTTTAAGAATTCGCGCTCTGCTTTGGGCTGCTCGTACCACGAATCCGGCTCGGGTGCGTCCTCCTCGTTCTTCCAGAGGCGCCTGGCCACTGTGATATCCGGACGCTCTGGTCGGACCATCGACACGTCCATAAGCTGATCCTCGGGCTTGTCCTCGGCGGCTGGCTTTGGCTTGTGCCAACTTGTCTGCGGACGCAGCTCGCTGCGATGCTCCGAGAACATCTCCTTGGCATTGGAGGTATACATCTCGTACTTGGGTCCGATGCCGAGCTGAAGCGGGGGATTGGCTAGGGCGTCGAAATTGCGAACGGCATGACCCATGACCATCTGGCGGCGACGTGGCCTCATCTGCCGTTGGGCTTCATCGTCGGGTTGGGCTGCTGGGCTACTGGTACTGCTCTCGGCCGGGATATAGGAGAGATACTTGAGGTTCTTTGGATGCTTCCAACCCTGCATGGGATCGACAGAGTTCTTCGACCGCTTGGCCATGTGGTCGTGGTAGTCGCGCAGCGCCTTGCGACTGGTATCGCAGGTAAGCATGTCGCGCGTGTCGGCGTCCACCACCATCAGCTCCTCCTGGATGGACTGGCTGATATCTTTGGCCGTCTGCATGGCCATGCCCTTGCCGATTCCTGCCGCCTGATTGTACCGCTGCTGGGTGGCCGACAATGAGGCTGTGTGCGTCGGCTGGGCCTCCCGGCCCGAATACTCCTCGTTCTCCTGCTTTTCCAGATGCTGCAAGCGACTGCAGAGGCTGCTTTCGGAGGAGAACAGCCGCGCCTTGCCGTACACCTTTGGGGGCACCAACTTGGCATGTCCCAGGCTGGGGCCCATGCCCCGCACCCGGTCGACCAGCGTCTTCCTCTCCCCGGCAAACTTACGCACCCGGTTTCGGTCGATGTCGTAGGGCTTCAACGCTGGCTTGGACCGTTCGCCCACCTGGCCCACGTTCCGGGGCAAACATGGCCTGCTCCGGGGGTGGTAATGCCTTTGCAGTGTGCCGGCCAGCGTATTCATCCGCAGGCTGAAGCCTCGGCGGGCCAGCCTCCCCAGGCTATGCTGATGGGTACTCATAATGTGAACCAATGGATACACGAACAATTTAGCAAAAACCTGCGAAAACGAAGCACGTTTCTTCACGGACTAAAGAAATCGATTTCACGGACTCGCAAGACTAACAAAACACAGAAAAAAATTCGAATTTTCTATTTTGGAGAGCTCTGTACGAAACGAAATAAAACAACGACTGGCAACGAAATGAAAGTGCTCAGCGAATCTCCATATGAAAAGGGACGAATGCGAAGACAACGACTGCTTGATCGGAAATAATTTGGAAAACCTTTTTTAGATAAGTGCTTACCACAGCATGCAAATGCTTTTTTGCAACACCCAAATGTAAGTCATAGAACCTCATTCTTCGTTTCCAATAATCGCCTTTTATTTGTCATGATTATATATGCGGAAATTTCAAAATTATAGCAATTGAAGACCATCTTCTAGAAACCCCAAGCTCACCCCTAAAATTCGCTGGCAGGGACTCCTGTGATGATGGTGAAACTTTCGCAGCTTTTCGTGCAATCCCATGATGGGCAACCGATTGATTGGGGCTTCTTCAGAGAACTGTCGAAAACCTGGTGCTAGTGTCCCCTTATTTAAGTTCAATGCAATCTAATCTGCCAGAAATCTCAGTTTCTGATCGCGCAAAGCTGTTTATGCTGCCATCGATTGATAGCAGAAAAGCTACACCACCTTCATGTGAAATTCACTTCGGAGCACTGACTAATTTTACGTGCGGACTTTGTTTTTACTTAATATAGTACACTGTGCTGGGTGTGACAATGTCTCCTTTGCCAGCGTGTGAACATTGCGCTAGTGACGTCAATGATTGTGCTAATTGTGTTCGTGGTGATCGAGTATGAATTACCGAAATAAGCGCTCCCTCATTTCAGGCATTTTCATTAGTTTTGCACACACGTAGCACTGCTACTGCTGATGGTTAGGATGGGAGTTTTCAGACAGCACCCACACAGTTCGGTTACCAACCACCAACACCTGCTGCCATTCAGATGTGAGATCATTCGCATTCCCGAAACCATCTGAAATTCAAGGCAGCCTCTCGTCGACTCTCGGTCTTTGGCGGCCGTGAATCAGCCATTAGCAAGTCGTGATAAGGCCCAAAAACAAAACCAGCTCGCAAAATACTACACCGCTTATATCACAACAGCAGCGTAGTCGTATGTAATTCGGCGTCGCAGTTGGTGGTTTGATTAAATCTTGATAATCTGCGGATGATTGATTAGCTTTTCGCCACCACTCGAGTTGAAGAACCCCTGAGTGGCGCTCAGCGAGTATTGCGCCATGACTTTGATACGCCATCGAGTGTCGAAACACTAGGGTGCAATCCAAATTGAATTAGGAAGGAACTTCCGAGCAATCTCGACTACGTTAGACGGCCTTGCCGGCAATTAGTCTGATATGAAATCTGCGATAAAATCAGATAGTCGCAGATAGCTGGCTAAGCCGCCTGAAAGGTCGAGAGATCTGAATGGCAATACATACGAATCAATTTGGGTCAGTGAAACAGATCGGAAAGTCATTTTGATCACCAGACAGCGCCAATTTCATACATGTATGCGCCGTTTTTTGCGACAACTCAATGGGAACAAAAGAGTGCAGTAATTGAGGCGTGACAGCGATTTTCAGAGGACCGCAACAATTAAAAAACAGAACGCAATTTCACAGACTCCGCAATAAAATAAAAAGCGATTTTTAACGCACTTCAACGAGGGTCAGCAGTCAGTCGCAGATCAGAGCGTGTTTTTTGAAGGAGAGAGCCAAAGTCAAACGTCAATGACAGTCGGGCTGGTACATCGCATATAGGTTTATATATATTTGCCCAGCACTTCAAAGCACGAGCTCAGTTAAGCCTGAGTTGAGCTCAAATGTTGAGCGTAAAATGAACTCTTTAGAAATTAATGAAAAACCATATTGAACAGCTGGGAAATCACATGAGTCATGTGTTCGTGGCCGCACCAATGATGTTTTTACCTCGCGGTCGAGTCCATGGCTGACAATTAGTTCGCACATCTTCATTTAGTTTGGCACTGACTTTGTTGTCACTTTCAATTGAGTGGTTTTGAATTTCTTCTGCCCACACACAGTTTTTACACACGCGACGGCGCAGGTGGCGTATGCGCAATATCAAGTATACGCCACTTGGGCACGTGCTCGGCACAATTGTTGATCACAATCTGAATGTGAATGTGCGGCGGAATCAGTATCAGAATCCGTATCGGTATCAGAATCTTTATCGTTCGTTGCTCTGGAGGAACACAGATGCTGTGGAGATCAACTCCGCCGACTTGACCGACTTTGGCGTAGCGCGTTCAAAAGCCAACTGCCCGCGGATTCAGACCAAGCGTTTTTATTGGCCGCCAGCGAAAATATATTTATTTGCCGCTCGCTCAAATTAACTCAGCTCAAGTCGTGAGTTTGCTCGGCGAAAGAGAGAGCCAGGTATATTATACTTATTTTAAATACGCAGAGAGGGCTTACTATATCGGGTTTGTGCTTTCCGAGATCGGAGGAGCGATTAAAATAAAATATATTAAAAATAGCAGACGGGGACAAACTACTCACGTTGGATTCTTTCATTTCGAACGCAAAACTTTCGCTTAGTTTATAGTTTTCAATCGGTCTAAAAATAGTGTTAAATCACAGTTGTGGCCTTACTCCAACTCCAATTTGACTTCATAAAATGAGAACTCACGGCTTAATCTGCACTGCGATGAAGTAACGCATAATTGGTTTAGTTTATATTAGTTATTTTGTAACTGGGCGAACTTAGACTTTTTGCCGTCATTGGCCTGATAAGTCCGTTCAAATATTAGGCACGTAAATTTAAAACCTTTAAACTAGTTATCTTTACGATGTTTGCTGGAAATCATTGCAACCCACTTTGCTTGCATCCCAGAATCGGTAGCACTCCGGATAAGATCTATATGGTCGTCATATATGTACATATGTGCAAGCGATTAATGTTTACAATCTCCTGTTTAGTCAAGAGTCGTAAACACAATCGGCCAGGGAAGAAAATAATTCCCAAGGGAGTTTCCCTCGGCAATTCAGTCACGACACAGGTTTGAGTTTCAGTTGACCAGAATTATATGCACAACAAGATTTGCAATTTGTTTTCGTTTTCTCTGCGATGTAGATAAGATAGTTCTATTACCAGCTATCTGTTTTTAATAATTAGTTAAGAGCGCGTTGAAATTGACTGACTGGCAGGAGCCTTGAAGTTATTTCCATCGCTTCTTGTGAAAGGGAGACTATCGTATTAGGCTGTCCCTGTGTTGGCACGATCATTATCTTTCAATATCTTGTCACTATATTTTGGCACCACAAAAACGAAAAGCTCAGGTAGCAGATAGTTCATCATTTAGTCAAATAGAGAATTGGGTATTCTGATCATGTACGAAGCACCATTCAATTTACAATTCTATATATATAATATTATGTAATATTTAATATAATATTTGTTTAGATATGCTTTCTTTACTTTCTTATTAACTTATTTAACTTGCAGAACATATAGAACTATAAAAACCGCGTACTTTGGCTGGAGGAACGGCGGCGAACATATTCAGCAACGGCTATGCATCAACTGGTTTTCTGGCCCGAAATATTGAAAAGTGTGTGCCAGACAGGCAAATCCACAGAACCGGCCCCAAAACAAAAAGAGGTAAAAGCAGAAAAAGGCGAAGAGCAGCTACAGAAAAGAGCTTACTGGGCAAACGGGTATTGAGACCCGATAGCCGCGAAAGAGCCGGCAAAACAAAGGGGCTAAAACAAAGAACAGCGGGCATGGCACAAAGGTAATAGGTATGCAAAGGCATATACGGGCGATGAATTCTTGGCTTAAATGGCAAGGGGTAGTGGGTTTTTGCTTTGGACTGGCGGAGGGATTGGGTGGTAATTAAGGTGTGTGAGAGGCTTGGCTTGGCAGAGGTGCGAAGCAAAGGTATGGTAATGAATCGCACATGAGAACTCCTAACAATGAACTTTGTGCTCTGTGTGTGCAAACAACTACAGATGTTTGCATGGAAACCTATCATTTCTCTACCCAAGAAGTTCGTATTATATTTACAACTAGGAAAATTGTAAGACTTACTATCATTTTCTCTGTTTCTGACCGATAGATTTCCCACACCTCAGTATGTAAAGCACTTTTGCATTGAAGATCATGCCTGCATTATAATTATATGAGATCCAGAGAAATATCTAACTGCATGAGCAGTATTGAAGTCTGATAACCTAATTACAACCAGAGCTGATATCGTTTTTTTTTTCCTGTTTTTCCGCATTCCTTATCGGTTCATGTTACTTCTACTTCAACCATGCTATTTAAACTCATTCGCCTTTCTGTCTTTTCCGCCTTTACTTCATTTGTTTTGGCCCAAATGCATTACAACAGCATGAAAATGCATTTGGTGCGCAATTTATCATTTTGTAGGTTTGTTTAGTTTTTGCATCTGCACTTTTGCTCTGTGCCTTGTAATTTATATGTCTAAGCAAATATTTGGTTGTTCGCGCACAGAACAACTTGGGTTAGTTAGCATGTGTTGTGAGGTCACATTGTCCAACAAAACAAGAGAAGTGTTTGTCAAAGTTAAATAGCAACTAGCGACTTGGGGAGGTTCCAAGCCTGCTTACTTGTACCGCCTGGGGATGAGGCTCCTCCGGAGAGATCGTTGACCCGAGGCAAACACCAAAGTTCAAGACACCCGACAGGGAGACAAATGGCATTCGCCCGAGATGATCGGGGTCTTAGCCACATTTGTGTCTAATGATGATGCCATAATAGTTGCAAATCAGTTCGAGCAATTAAAAGCGGTTTGTAATAGGAGAAACGTGTGCGATAATGGCTCTATAATAGACGTAACCCTTATATTCTTGACACTAATTACTAACAGCACTAAGCAACAAAGTTTGGCCGACGAAACGGGGATTTCGATTATTGAAAATTGAGTGCCAAAGAGAATAAAAAGTATCCTTTAGATATGTATTCATTTACTCTTCCTACGAAAATAAGTTTTAAATGGAAGCCCGCTTCTTAAATTGGTAGATACACACATATCCCTTTTGGGTCCCTTTGCCAGATGCGATCCTGACCGGCACTCACCGTTTCGTGCATTTCGCCGCTCTCGTCGAGGAGAGCCTCCAGGCTCTGGTCGTCCTTGGTGGGCGAGAGAGGGGGCGTGGGCGCGCGGTTCTTGGCCGAGAGGAGGGAGCGCGGCAGCAGGTGGCGGCCGTAGTGCAGGTAGAGGTAGCGACCCCACCTGCGCCCGGCCAGCCCGCAAACGGCCAAGATGGCGAACAGAGAAATGGCGAACCACATGTTGCTGATGGCCAACAGTGGCGGTGTTCAGTGGAAGCGGGCAGCGGTAGCAGCTGCAAAAGCTTTCGTGCGTGGGGGTGTCCCACTATTTGGGCTAGCACTGTTCGAAAGCTCTGGCGCTCCACATATCGCCTCTCTGTCTCTCTGTCTCTCGCTCTCTCTCTCTTTCGCTTTTCTGAATGGTCTTGTGACCCACGAGATTTGCTTCAGCTTTTTTCTCCGATTTTTTGCGTTTCTGTTGTCGCCACCGCTTTTATCACGCTCTACGCCTTCCGCTCTCCGCCGTTGCAGCACTGTTTTTGGCCTTTCTTCGTTACACGTAAACACTTTGTTCCTAGTTAGAACATTCAAATTTGTTTACTTTTCAACGTGTTCTCCGCAGATGTTTTTTCTATATTTTACTTCTTTTCTTTCACTTTAAAAGCTCCTCTTGGCTCTGTGCTCTGTGTGTTTTCAAACAAGTTGCTCGACCGACTGAAACTTATTGGACTCTCTTTTGGAGCCTCGGAAAAAAACGGGCCCCTGCTAACACGCCACCTACAGTGAGTCACGTCACACTTCGGCCAGCCCACAGACACAAACTTTATGGCCTATAAAAGCAGAGGCGAACTCAGCCCTATTCAAACGCTCCCATTTGGTGTGGTGACGCCGGTCCGAAATGGCAAAAAGGTTGTGCGACTTATGTGGTTGTGCTTATTACTTGGGTTTACACAAATATTTATGAAAAGGGCTGAAACAGGAAAGTTCCTGGATCATGAATTTATTCTTTAGTATGTAAATTGAAAATAACTGTGAAACCACATAGTTTTGTAAATCTGTTTAGTCCACTTTTTACAGTGTTGGTGGTACAGGTCGATATAATATGTTAGCCACTGTCGGAACATTATGTTAACAGCGCTGTTAAGCGTGTTTCAAACAACAGGTCAAGTGTTGAGACACCATGTTTCTGCAACATGTTGCTAGGAGCATTCCAACTCGAAGTTTCGTATACGTAATATTTATTTTTATGGAATAATTTATTATTGGAGGCTGCAAATTGCTGAGCTAGAAATAAAAGCATGAGCTGTCTCTTGTTTCTTTTTGGCACTCACGTGCCAAACTCATTTTGTTTTGGTTTGTTTTTCTTCGAGGTTTTATACATATATTGACTGCTGCATCTGCGGTTTGAGCAAAGTGTTTACATTTTTTTTGGGTTAAATGCGTAATTTTACCAACAGGTTTTGCGTAAATAAAAAAAACTCTGCAGCTCGGATGAAGAGCATTTAAATTTTGAACTGGATAAGTAGTATTTTTAATAAGATACTGATGAACTCAATAAAGAAATATCAAACATGTTGGTTCAAACTTGCAGCAATACAATGCGCATTTTGAAGTGATTGGTTTTATTTCTGGAAGTTTGACTGTAGTTAACGCCTTACACAAGCCGGAGGAAGAAGAGGACAAGTGGCCGAGACGCTGACCATAACTAAACGGATTTGTGGGCGTGTTTAATGCGGCGACAACGGCAGCAGGCCAGCGAAATACAAAGTCGAAAACAACATGAGCCATGCAGTTCAGTTCGTATTCTAATTAGTTACGCAGCAAACCGGTTAAAGTATGTTTTTCAAATCGCGTAAACAAGCCCCTCAAACCGTTGGAGTAGAGGGTACTTAAAAATAAACTGGAACCGGAATCGCCTTTCCCAACATTGCTCTACTCTGGAATGCATGCGATATTTTAAAGAGACCGATCGACGGCGAACCGGTTAAAAACGGATAACTCTTTAAATTGCCCTTGTTTCAGAGTCCACAGATGGATTTGATCACATGATCGTACCGAAGATTACGTTTGCATCACCCACAGCTGTCTGATTTATGGCTTATTTGTAGGTACGAACCTCGGTCTTAGCTACTCGCAATTAGTCCTAACCGGTTAATATTTGAGTCTGGTTAAAAACACGACTTAACATATGATTTCAGGTCGCCTTATCTGTGGATAACTTTAATTCAAAACTTAGATCATCTTAAATGATTTGCTTTAGCTCTAATTACCTCTAATTACAATGAAGAAATTGTTGACATGTACGTTTCTGACTAGCCAAAACATAGTTACCAAGTTGTCTGACCCCTTTTTTGCTCCTCAATTTGTATACTACAATGAAATCGACAGCACGCAATTATTTTTTGGCGACCTAAATGATGAAACAATCACGTGTCTGCGGGTATCTTTACATCGCAGCCGTGGATGTGTGCGATTTGATTTGTTTGTTTACGTGGGCTCGATGTGTATCCACTTGTCGAATGTTTGTTGATACGAGAGCATTCGTGCAACGCCCTCTCGACAATCGCCAGGTAGTGGGTATTGTGTTACCGAAAACATGTTCATAATGAGGCAACAATTGCAGCTAGATGCTGGTAATCCAATATCCCGGCTCAGGGGGCCGTAAACAGGAACTTGAAAGTCTGTGGCAGCATTCACTCAGCGCTGCAGTTCCACTTCATAATTTATATAATGCTTATTAGCAAATAAAAACGATTTGGGGCAAATTGAATGGTAACTAACTAACTAACTAAATATATCATTAGATCAAGACTTTCTCTCGTAATCTAATATTGAGCACCTCCTTTTCTTGCTTCTAGTTAGCCACTCCTCTGAAAAATGAAATACGTACAGACCCCGGATAATTCCAGTCAACCATTTGAAATCCAAGTCGGATAATAACCAAGCTTATATGGTTATGTGGCTCTTCACAACTGGCTGATTTCTTTCCCCCAAACAGAACCCGTTGTCGCATTGAATTTCGATTCGGGCCAACACAAAAGTGTTTATACACTCCGCTCGTTTTTCTTTTTTCGATGAAAAGTCCTATTGAAATCGTGTGGCCGACCTGGGCAATGCTTTTGGAATTAAACCTAATTACTGACAAAGGTGGGTAATTAAAGAGAGGTGACTCCCGAGCCCCAAAACAATGCCGAAAGGTGAAAGAAATGTCAAATGTGCCGCGATATAATGACGATAAAACAAAAGCTAGCTTGTAATGCAAATTGAAATGAAACCGAAAATATTTTAAAGTTTTCTAGACCGGCTGAACGGGTATCGAGCTCAAGAATTTGGGAATTTCTAGCCGATCATAAAGTGCCATGAGATATGTGCTTATGCAGATGAGGAATAGTTCCACGGTACTTGGTCGTCGCTTCTAGCCGCACAATCTGCCATTCAAATTTCTCCGAAATATGAAATTCGTTTAAGCAATCGAAACACTCGAATCGATCGAGGGTTGGAGATAAAAGATACAAGAGCCTCTGATAACCGTGTTGTATGTGTTCAAGTGAAGTCGTAGAACTCCATCTGTTTTTGAGGCTTCACATAAATATAGTAAGAGGTGGTCGAGGTCGGCAAGTAAACCGTGGTGTAAACACGGATGGTTCAGACGTTGCGATCACTGAATTCCAAGTGGAAAAGTGAGATTCGATTCTAGTCACTGTCTTGGGCACAGAATAAGTTTATATAAGCGACTGCTTGGCGGAACACCAATTGGCCGGGCAATTTGACCAATTTTACTAACTATTCACATTTAATTCTCGGACAAATTACGAGCACACACAAGGATTGCCCAGATCATCTGGTATGCCATATACACAGTGGCTACAGTGGCTTCGATTCGCATTCCACCTTCGTGGCGGTGGCATTTACATGATCATTAGCGTCGGGGCTGGACATTTTCGGTGGAATCCGAATCCGACCTTTTGGGCGGCAATTGGGAACCTTTTCGATCGATATGGCCACCGTTTATGGCCGAGGCATTGAATACTTTTGGCTTTCGGCTGAGACGCGCGCGGATTACAAAACTGACTGCATTTTGAAATACAATTTTCTTTGTTTTCGATGCGATTTCGCTTTCGGTTTCGCTATTTTTGTTTTCTGCCACGACTTTCACCCCGGGCAGAAGTGTCTCACGTCCCGCAGAAGACTAATATTTTATTTTGGCCTTCGTCGACTCATAAATATTTACCCTTTTCTTGATGTATTTGGCTATTTTTGAGATTTTCATTGTTTTGGCGCTCATTTTGGCAGCGTTTTTAGCCGGCGGCCCCAGAAGAATCGAAGATCGCAGAATCGTGGAGAGCCGAAGATCGAGAGAAGAGCGAGCCGCTTTCCTCGCACTCTTTCTTCTGCTGTTTTTCGCCGTATCTAATTTTGGACACGCTGCTCTGCGCGGAAAAACCCGAAAGCTATTTGCCCAAGTGCAGTTGATCAAATATTGCTCTATTTTTCGGTCGAACGAGAGTCACATTTTCGGCAGACTTCTAGATC
Organism: Drosophila simulans; assembly: GCF_016746395.2. Classification (NCBI taxonomy): domain Eukaryota; kingdom Metazoa; phylum Arthropoda; class Insecta; order Diptera; family Drosophilidae; genus Drosophila; species Drosophila simulans. Next base: position 1,792,992 of record NC_052523.2, read on the forward strand.
TATTCTATCTCCTCGATCACACGCGCTGCGGTCTTTAAGTCGGTATTTCGAATTTCGAATATTCAGAATGGAACGCGACGGCGACTGTGCGGCTTGGAGGTGTTGCGAAAACTAAAAAGCCAGCCATAGCTGGCTCAGTCGACACAGTCGCAGTCGCAGCAGGCGCCGCAGCAGCAGCGGCAGCAACAAATGAAACAACATCGCCAGTAGAAACAATAACAATATCAACAGCAGCCAAACGTGGCTCAGCTGCCGCTGCCTTTCAGCTGATACGAGTGTATGAAGCTGTGGCTGCGATCCGTCCGTCCACTGTGACGATTCGAGGGACGCGACTGTGGGTGGCACGGGTGATCTTACATTTGAAATGCTGATCACTTGGAGGGGTTCCAGAGGCACAGGGGCTAAACATGCGCTTTGCGGCGACTTTCGACTCTTTTGCGGATCAACTTTGTCATCGCAAACAAACGGGACAGGATAGCCTTTTAATTCTCTGCTCGGGATTTGTTCTTAGTTTAGTCTAGTCTAGTCTAGTCATCATATATTTTGAGGAATCAGTCAGTATAATTGGTGGTATTTAGCAAACATTAATAATATTATTAGGATTGATAATATCTGCATTACTGCAGGCTTCTTTAATCCTTTGTGCTCTTTACTGACTCTTTATTGACGAATAAGATGCATTATGATTAGATTGTGATTAGATTCAAAACTATAGATACGATGTAGCTTTTCCAAATGCTATCCCTTTCGTTATGCAGTCGCTCTTTTTTAGAGTGCTCCATCCCCACCCCCGCTTTCCCCCAGCGCGGTAATTGCTTTTCAGGTGTTTGCTGCGCTTTTGCTTCACAGCTATGCAAACATATTAACTGTCATGCTAATCAATCGATTGCACAGCGCCTATACGAGTGTATTAACTGCCTGGCCAGCGATTTGTTTGCTTTGCCCCCTTTTAAACGAAGCATTTTAGCGGCTTACTAAGTGTGTGCGTACACCTTTTGTGTGCATTCCTTGGAAGGCAATCGAATCCGCTGCTGCATCTACATATGTATGCACCGAATGCACTTGCCACAGACTTACGACACATCCCAAACCAAAGGGAAAATTCTAGATTGAATCGCAGATACAACGTGAATGTGGATCGCTCACTGGCGAAAATAATCAAGATCAAGAACAGGTTAAAGATCCTTTTGGCACTTTACTTATTATTTGGTGATTATTTATAGATGAGATTAAGGTCGTTGCAATCTAATAAAACCTCTGATTTAAGCCAGTACTACTTTGTAAGCAAACGAGTTATCATCGACTTATTCCAGTTACGCCCATTAATTCTGCTCATACGAATCGTCCCATAACTTAATGGCGTTTATTAAGTGCGAGATTGTAAACAGTACTTAGTACTATTATTGCATATACTATTTATATTCGTTTCTATATTATGATTATTGATATTTATGATTATTGCCAAGTAATTCGGTTTAGTATCTGTGTTCGAATTGAATCAATACAGCAGATACCTTAATCAAATCATTCATTTGAATGAGAAATTGCGATTACTATCTCAATTATTCGTCTGAATGCCAGAAGGCAAGAATTAACTTTCAAACGAGATCAGTGCGACACCTCGGCACTTCTCAATCATTCGAAACCGCACCCACGATCCACAACTTATGTGAATGAGATATCAAAGTATCCCGCAGGAATACTAAAAGATCGTTACCACTCCCACTTAACCGCCCACCCGCGAAAGTGCATTAATTGCAGAATTAAGCAAGTGGTTTATGGGCCTGCTGCAATAAAGTGCGCAATTTAATATACGAGTGCACTTACATACGATGAACCATCTTTTGATAACCCGGGAGATAGAGGGAAAAGGCTGGGCGAGAGATATGCAAATTGAGAAGATGATTCCGATGGAGGTGGGTGGTGGGTGGTGGGTGGTGGAGAGGCGAGATGCGAGCAGGCCTCTGAGCAATCCAATTCCAATTGTCCTCCCAGCTCGTTCGTAAAAATTCATTGAAGCCAATTGATGGTACAAGTACACCACCAGGCCTACCGGCCCTACAAATATTTATTTATAGTATATTGGCATGGGGCGTCCAGCAATTGGAGGCGATGTTGATTTGGCTGGCGTCACCGGCCCCTGGGAATTGGGGGGCGTGGCTCGGGAGCATCACCGCTTAGGATTCGGCGCCCACAAAGTGCGGGCAGTACGATCTTGTCCGCTAATTGAGCGTTTAAGTGAGGCAAGGCGCATCGTTTTATTCTGCTATTTTTATTCACCTGAACCGGATTTAGCATCGAAAAAATAGATGATGATGAGACCCACCAATCAACTCGGCAAGCAAACAAAATAAAACAGAAAACTTAAACCGGCTAAATGACAATCGCTGTGGAGCGCTTTAAATACGTATTTAATTGGGATTCAATTAGAATATAGTTAAATGTAAGTTAGTAGTTAGCCGTTGCTCCGCTGATGCGACATGTGTTCGAACTGGCTTAATTGAATCGATTTATAATTGAAACATCTAGCGATCCATCCAATAAACGATTTATGCGAGGCACGCGCTCATCTCCGCGCAAGTAGTGGTCTGCAATCTAAACTAAACCAACCGGTTGGTTGGATTATAAAATAATGAACTCGTCGCTCATTTGAGTAAAAGTTCAGCATACGCATTTGGCTCCATTCATAAATTCATAATTTATGCAGACCGCAAACTATTCATGTTCATTAAATTCTTAACTTAAGGCATTCATTTGCCCATAGTTTTGAGGTAGCGCAGTGCTAGGTAGACCAGGAAAATGGAACGAAATTCATGTTCCTTCAAAGATAATCCACAATGTGGGCTCAATTCCGACTGAGCTCATCCATCAAACGCGCTTCAAGATAAGCTCAAGTATTGCGCAATTGGTCTGCATTATCTCCAAACGGTCACTTTGGATTCACCCAAATCATATACCACAAATCACTCAGCGGGTTTGACAATCAAGAGATCCCATTCATTGGGCACATCTGTGGCCTCCAGGTCATTTTGGCTCAGCGGAAGTTTCTACAAGCCAAGTTCGCATCGGAAGCGATTGTTAGTTGGTGTTTGGTCACTCATGGCCACTAATGGTGGGTATTCCATTTACTAGCGATAACCCTTGAGTGCCAAGATCTATTGATAGCTCACTGCTGTGGCTCTCTGTTTTTACGATTATGGATGTTTTGATGCGACGCTAATGAGGAAACAATTTGCCGGTGCATTGCTACACTGGCGGCTGATAAGACGGGGAAATTAATCATTGCGGCGATAAAGGAAAATTCAGTTCGGACCTGTTACGGGCAGTGGTGGAGTGCCTAAAGTGGAGTGCCAGGCCCTCAAAACACTGGAGTTACTCAACTCCATCGTGAACCCAAAACTGCACTTGGCACGCTTTCGGGGATGTGAAAACGTGCCCGTTAATATCGCGCAAACAAATTCACAAAAGGTGCTAATTGTTGTAAAATGCCGATGAATTAAAATGTGTCTGCATAAAGCAGGTGCCTTTTAAAATGTTAAATATTGCGAAATGGAGCCCCGTCAAATCAGTCTAATTAGCATGTCGATTTGGAGCTTCGAACGGAGACCAGAAGAATGTGGTGGTTAGCTGAAAAGGGGCCAGAATATCAAGGGGCCGGCTGTAGATTGGCTCCCAGCTGATACTTGTCGATCGCAGGCAAGGTTGGACTTGGCTGTGGTCGTATATATTACGCATGTAAATGGGTTTCGTTGGCTGTTAGGCTAGGTTGGGTAATAGGGCCATATGCGAGTATGTATCTGTAGTGATAAAGCCTCAAAGTGATTCGTTGTGGTTGCTCTGCATTTGGCATTTGGCTGAGTGAAGCCCCAGAAGCGTCGAAAAAATAAAGTTTCTTGAACTAAAATGCGAGGTCCATGAATGGTTTAGTTCTCCGAAGTGAGTGGCTCTTACAGAAATGAATATTTGTTTACAATGGAAGTGAACCAAAAGGTTATCGCATACAATCGAGGTGTTTGTCATGGCAATTTGTTTTTAAATGTTATGTAAAAAGATAAAACAGGTCTTGTTACTTCCTCGTTGCCAGCTTTGTATTCAAACGAACATACAATCCTTTATTTCAAGTTGTTTATCATTTTTAGGGAAGTTAAAGCTTGGTCCTTCACCACCGCATTTTGTGTCCTTCATATTCAATATGAATTCGATTGAAATTTCGATGCAATGAAAATGTTTGAATTTAAGATGCTCACTGAAAGTATGAATTATAAACCTTTTGCCAATCTAGAAATGATAATTGGTTGACTTTTTAGCAAATGAGGATATTAAATGCTCGCTCGACAGAGAAATGACCCAATGCAACTTATACTAAGATCCCAATGGATAGGATAATATACCAATGATGGGCGATTGTAAAAGTGCCGAAAGAACAGAAAAACTTGAGTGACGAATGCAGCCAACAAGTGCTAGTGCCAGAGATTTTTCGTGGAAAATGTAATATTCATTTCTTGTGGGTTAATAAAACATAACTAAAGAAAAGTGCAACAGTGCTTAGGTTTCGAAACTACAGAAACGGAAACATAAATACCAGCGAGCACAAACTATTGAAATCAACAATAACCGAAAATAGAAATATAAGTTAGCAAAAATTCAAAGTTTTCACACAATTTCCAAAGTATTTTTTTTTTTTTTGTTTTTCTTTAGTTTGGTGCGGACAACACAGTTAGGTTTAGGTGAAGAATTCTTATAAAAGGGTTTCTGGTCCTAACCTCGCCGCCCAGCATTTCCAGGTCATGCGATGCGGCATGCGATGCCGTTTTTATGATCTTGTAGGTCTTGGCGAACGGCGCCTTTATAAGCTGTCGTAGTTACAGGATGTTAGATATCATATCATATCGTGGTATAGATTTGTATTAGGGCGAATGGGAGACTCATTTCGATGGAGATTGTTTGTAGGTTTCGATTTCGAATCGATTTTGTTCGATATTATTTCGGTTGGAAATTAAATGCAAATCAAATTTCAAGACAGAAGAAAAACAAGAAAAGAAGGAGAAGAAAACGCATGTACAAAACACGTGGGGAAAAATGTAAACAAGATTTACGATTATATAAGTATGTATAGAACAAATTTTGCGTATAAATTTAATTAATTAGTAATCATTAAATCGATTTCTGAGGCATAACCTAAAGAAGCAGATGTAATATCGTAATATCGATTCGGTTCGTAAGTCAAAAATATCGTGGAAGAGCTCGAGAGAATCTTTGGAAAATACATATATGTAGAACAAGTCGAGGAGAAAACTCAGAGCAAAGAGTTAAACGATATGGATAGGTAGATAAAGACATAGTCGCGCATGGATAGGCTCGGGTCAGGCCGGCATCGAATGGATTCGGACTCACCTCCCAGGACTCGCGGGTCAGGTCGCTAATCTCCTCGCCATCCTGGCTGCCGCCTCCCATGCCGGCTTTGGTGGTGCCGCTCTTGGTCCACTCGGTGTCCTCTTGAATCAGCTCGAAGCCACGCGCCTTGATCTGCTCTTCGTCCAGCTCACCGTACAGGTGTTTCACCCAGGTGTTTATGAAGCGATAGAGCTCATCAACGCTGCAATCGAAAAAAAATGCAATATTAAATACACTCTTTGGTATGTCAGAATATATTGAGCATGTTGTTCAAACTCCGGATTTCAGTCTGGAGGTATTAGATACGCTTTCACAGGCAATAAAGCAACAAGATCTCCATGAATACGAAACTAACTCACCGATTCTTTGGCACACTGAACCAGTACTCAGCGCGCAACTTGTTCTTGCCGTAGGACATGACAGAGGTTGGCAGCGGAATGGCCTTGCCGATGGGCTTGCCCATGCGCAGGCGTAGATACAATGGTGGGTCAAGGCAGGCTCGAGCCGGTCGTGGGATGAGTTCTGTGGAAGATACAACATTGGTGAGCGTCCCATCGATTGAACATCAAATCCATCTTACTGTCCACACTGATAAAGAGTTCCGGCTTGTCGTCCATGGAGACCATGGAACGATAGTCCAGCTTGGGCGCCTGCTTGGCCTCCTTCAGCTTGGTGCTGGACGAAGTGCCCTCCGAGGAGTGAGGACGAATAAAGGTACCGATTGAGGAACGTCTGGGGAGGTACAACAAGAAAGTATTAGCATAGATCATAAGAACGTAGGACTAAAGGAACAATGATTGGAATTTACACTCAGAACAAAAGAATGAAGCTTATGAATCAATTTGAACCAAAAATGGGTAAATGTGCTTGGTGGACTTAGGTACTTCTTTGCGATTCAACACTACAACATCAACATCACTAGCAACAACAAGAGCAACAACAACGGCAACACATAGTGGAACACATCAAGAAAGTGGTGACAGCTGATCGGAGATCCGTCCTTACCCATAGGTCATGTGACCCTCGGAATGAGTCGAATGCGGAGTCAATGGCGGCACAGGTGAGCCACCAGAGTCCTCGGACGGTGTTTTCGAAAAGAGATTCCCGCCCAGCTCTGAGACCAGAGTGATGGGCGAGCTATATGGTTCGTACATGAGTGTGGAAAGTATATATAGGCAAGATATCGAGTGTTATGTGTCGTATTATGTTGTGCCGTGTGGTGTAGTTGTGGTTGTGGGTGTGTTTGTGGGGTGTGGCGACATGAGCGAGATCAAGTGGAGTATGTATGTTTAGCAAAGCAGCCGATCCGCACAAAACGAAGGTAAGCATTTGCATTTTTGGTTTTTTTTTTGAGTTTTCGAAACGAAATAAACAAAATTTGGTACCAATTATAGTCAGAGATCGCTAAATGTGAACTCACTGAGTTCGGGGTGGACTCACCTTGAGAATACTTTCGAAAATACACTTTGGTTGGAGTCACCCGTGTTGGGCGCCGAGTCTGTGTCTCCCGACTTGTTCAGGCTTCCACTGCCCACGCCGCCGGGCGGCACGGCTCCACCCTCCCCAGTCAAGCCCTCCACCCAGGTCAGGGGGTATGAGAGACGTTTAAGCATCTGCAGAGTAAAGAATGCATTAGTAACTATTTCAATACAGCACTTAAAATTGATTTAATCTATTAGGGTACCTTGTTCTTCTTGTCCGCCTGCTTGTCTGTGGCAGCCAGTGCAGCCGCCTGGGCCTGAGCCTGCTGGGCAGCCTCGTCGTCGACGCTGAAGCTCACGCTCGAGGTCTTCTTACGGACGCCCCCTGCGCCTCCTGTGCCGGCGTCGAGACTCTGGCCAAGGATGGTGCTGCGCGGCGGGGACTCGCTGAAGTGCGTCGGCACAATGGTTTTCGGTGGTACCCAGTCGGAGCTGAGGACAATGTCCGCGTCGCTGTAGACGGTTTTCTTTGGTATCGGCTGTACGTTGGGAACGGGCTCGCGTATATCGATGCCCGAGTCGTAGCAAGACTGCTTGGACAGTTGCTCCAAGTGCTCCAGGTCAATGCCCGAGGGAGGCAGAGGAGCGACGGCTGAGGTGGGTGCGACGGCGGCGGCAGCTGCAGCGGCAGCCACAAGGGGCTGGCCAAGCGGCACGCCACTGACCGAGCTATTGGCCGAGTGCGGATCCTGGACACGTGCGCCACTGTCCACGGTAACGTTAGACTCGTTGTCGCCCTCATCTTCCGAGGATCTTCGAGAATTAGACAAACAATAGCTGAGTAATATTTGGGGGCGCGGCACACACACAGATTTATGTACAAGTGGTTTTTGGGGGTGCGATGTGTTATGGGTTTTGGTGTAAAGCGGTTGGTTTATTAACACAAATTGCATTTATGGGTAGGGTTTTTGGCGTGGCGTGGTCAAAATATGAAAATAAAAACGCAAAAAACAAAAAGCAAGTTATTAAAACAATTAAAAGTGGTCTTTGGCAAGCCAAAGTCTTATCTACTATATATGATTTCCAGTGATTGAATAGTTCACACCAAGTACTTCACTTCATGAAGGCTACTTGAGATAATATATTCTCGATTATATAGCTATCGATTTCATTGATTTAGAAATGCGTTTATAGTCCTGAGTTATCAAATTAATGAGTTTTATGGTAATCATGAGAACAGTAAACAGATTCAAATCGCATTTCAATCAAAAGGTATTATTGGATACGATGTATGAAATTAATCAATTCATAATTTCGCGATTAAGCTTTGCAATTTCGATTAGGTAAACAAAATTATCTAATAATGTTTATGTTTGTTAAAAATAAGATTTGTGAAAAGTCTAACGAAGAGTAACGTTATAATATATGTATGTACATTATGTTAATTACTTAAAATCGAACATTTTTATACGTTCTTCAAAAATCGAAAAAGCGTGTACAATTATACAAAACATTTACATTATTTTGCGAAGTGAGAAAAAACATCTAAAAATGGATCAACAAACAAAAATGTCTGGAGAATGTGTGAACACAAGCGTGAGGCAGCTGGGCAAACACTAACCGGTCTTTGCTCGGAATGGCCCAGTGGTGATCCAACAAACTCTTGCGCCGCTCCTCGAGGGTGGAGCGAGTGCTGGAGAGGCCCAGGCCGGCCTTCTTGTCTTCATCGTCTAGAGCGTCAGTCTTAGCGCTATCTTTGGCTTCCATAGAAGAGTCCTGTAGAAAATGGAAGAGTAGTTAGTTGGAACACAGGATCAATATGATTATAATGCCTTACCTCCACACGTTCGCGGTCGAAGGCTTTGGGAAACGCGTCGCCATCGCGTCCAGTGCTAGAGCACAGCGACTCTTGGTCGTCAGCGATCTCCAGCGACCCTATTTCTGCTGTTGTTAGATAAGAAAATAGTATTAGTAAGCGAATTTCTTGTGGAAAAGGAAATTTTATCATCACTGTTTCTATACTTCTGTTTCCGACCGATCTTAGGCAAGCTAAGCAGTTAATCATCTTCGACGATTTTATATAGGAGTTACAGAAACTTGATTTCAGGAATGACCCGTCGCAGAACTTACCATCCAAGCGCTTATTACCGTCTTCGCCCAGCAGCGACTGCTGCTCGGGTAGCTCCTTGGAGTCTTCTTCGACTAATACTGGTTTGGGATAGTAGATCTCCGGCTTCTCCGCGTCTCCCGAGGCGGAGTTCAGGCCCTGACCTGCTCCTCCGGCCACTCGCATGTGCGCTATGTCGTGGAAGATGGCGGCGTTGACCACCAGCTCCATGGGCGCAATGACGCCGTAGCTCTCCGGGCCGTGCTCGATGACCAGGGGATCGCTGACGTTGGGATCGAACATAACGGCGTTGGGCGTGACCAGCAAGACGCCGCCCACCACGCCCTGTCCGTCTGTGATGTGGCGCACATTGATCTTGAGGAAGCGCTGGGTGATCACCGGATCGTCGCTTTTGTTGGCCTCCTCCTCCGCCTGCTGCTGCTGGCTACTGCCGCCCACGCGCTCGATGTGTCCCGGTTTTGGGGATCCGGGGCGCAGGCCCTCGAGTATGTCTGCAAGGAGCGGCATTTGGTTAATATCTTTGCTGGTTCGGTGGTCTGCAAAAACGCCATTTAGTTATTATATTATATTGGGCGCAAGTGGTTTTCGGGTGCTATTTTGCTGGGCTGTGATTTTATCAACTACACCCGTGGCCGCGATAAGATTGTGAAAGCAAAATTGATATATGGGATAGTTTAGACTAAATCTACGCCTTGTGACCCCCTTTGTTGTTCTAGGTGTTACGACCAGTGAATGGGAACGGCATTATAGCGCTTTTCCTAGTTAGTTGGGCGTGTAAGGTGATGTCGTAAAGAGATTGCCCAAAGGGTGTAGCTTTTGCATAGGGTCATGGGATGGTAACAAATATTATACACCATCATACGAGGGGGTAAAAGGGGCTTTTAATAGTTCGGACTAACTGGGTGGTTGTAAGTTTTAACTTTAATAGTGTAATTAGTTTCTAGTTCTAACTAGTTATGATGCCTTTTGAATCTATTAGTGCAACTGCTCTATCATCCATAACAGCGATGCGGTTTCCTGGGACATAGTCATGGGAATGGACAACGAGACCCTTGCTTGACCGAAGGTTATACTTTCCGGAACACCTGGACCTTCAAGGCCAGGAGTTTGTGAACCGCAATTAGCACTTATTCGCAGATCGGAGAAACAACAATGGTAGAAAAACAAACAATAACCTCCATTGCGCCAGAAGACAGCCGTGTGCATGCTGAAACTGTGGATCTCGAGTACGTCCCGGCGCACTCTACGTCGTGGATTATCCGGCTCTCAGTACGTGGCTTTCGGCAATCGACCGACTCGATTTTATTGCCTTTTTAAAGTGAAAAACAGCGCAAAAACACGTTCTATGAAACAGACAACATTGGCCAGCAGTGTGACCGCAGCTCGGTTGTTTACATATACCTCATGTTAAGGGAATATACTGAAAAGTTCTCGTCTGAAGTAAGGGTATTCATGAAACTGCAATGCTGTTTCTGGAAAAAGTAGCGCCAAAAATCGTAGATATTACAAAATGGGGCCAAACATTACTTTTCTATCTGAAATTCATCAATTAACGTATGCACATACCTTTAACTATATTAAATAGCTGAATAAGGCTATTTCAAAGTTAGATATAGCCCTGAGACTAACTTCTTTTTCGAAATTTAGCAATTTGATATATAATAAACATAACAGCTTTTCGCTGTTTCTAACAAAACATTATTACGAAGAAAACCTAATTTAAATAACTATATTCAAATAAGCGATATGTGCAGTTAATTGCGCATAGGGGTATATGATATTATGCAAATGTTTGGACTTCTCTAGTGAATGCGATCCAAAAAGCGATTGAAGAACGCAATACGCAGTTTCTCAAACAATGGTGACACATGCATGTAAAAAGCGCGTGCAATGAAAATCTCAAGCGGCGATGATGGCAAACGCTTCACTATCGTCGCACCAATTGCACCATTTCCACGGAGCAGCGCCTGGGTTGGCTTCCGTTCTTACCTTTCTCGCGGCTCTCGTCGCCGGACAGCTTGCGCTCGACCGGACTCGATTTGCCGGACAGGCTGGCGCCGTCCGCGTCGTGGGTGGAGCTGCTGGAGGCGTCGTCCTTGGCGCTCTTGTCCGGCACCAGCAGCTGCTGGCCCGGGTAGATAAAGGAGCTGTTCAGCCGGTTGAGGTGGGTCAGCTCCGATGGCGTGGTGTCGAACCGGGCGGCCACGGATGTCAGGGTGTCGCGATTGCCCACGGTGTAGGAAATGGTGGGTATGGTGGGCAATGAAGACTTTTGCCCTGCGGAACGAAAAGAAATCATAATTAATAATGGCATCGTATCGCTGGCGGCGCGTGCTCGCAGTTCTTTACTCGGAGGATCGGGTTCCTTCGGGGGACGCTGCTGGAAGAGCTCGAAAGCGTCGCCATCGGGTCGCAGGTGCGAATAGATCACACCTGTTGGCGGAACCTGCCGCCGGCAGAGGTATATAACCGAGAACTGTTTGGTTGGCAGGTGCCAGTATATCTCAATCATTTCCACCATTTCTGGCCCTGTATTACACGGTTTCCTCTGTCCTTCAAACTGCGTGCTCATCAGTTTTACCGAACTGTCACAATTGCATCCATACATATAAACAACTATCAGCACTGTTAGCTTGGGCGCGCACTTTTAAACGCTTACATTCTGCAAGCGTCTGCAAGCCGTGCGGAATTGAAAGACCACTCACTGGCCCAGCAAAAAGACCATTGGTGTTATCAGACTAACTATTCACTTTGATACCGGGAGGTGCGATAAGAATTTGTTTGTAGGTACCCCCCGTTTGCCACACAATACTCTGCAATGACTCAGATAACTGTGAGTCAAGTTCAAACTTATGCGATCGATAAAAGGAAAGGTAGACAATCGATGTTGCACTGGCAAAGTAAACATGTTTTTTTTTGTAATCAAAACTATTTATGATTATGTTAGGAACGCCTCTGGCTTAGGCACTAAAATGGACTGTAATGCGCAAAGTACAAACTGTGTTGATAGATCGAAATTGGGATTCTGTAGAATTATTTAAAACTGCACTCTATTTTGACGAGGTATGCAAGTGTTATTTTGTAAAAAAAAACCCTCCTTGATAGCAGATTTAATTTAAGATTAATTCAAAATGAGCACTCTCGTAATTATACATAGATTTTACTTAGAGTGTGAGCTTGAGCGACACCTGTCGGCAGAATCCCCTACCCAATTCGTTGAGAGACCCCTAGCGTTGACTTGAAGAACCTACGATTTCTACACAAATTTTACATTCTGTCGTATAATATAAGATTAAACTAAACTATTTGAACTGAAAGTGAGCAAATACAGGGTTTTAAACCGGGCAAGGTTCCTTCCCGAAATAAGTATTAGTTTTGAGAAATACAAAATCATTTTTATACAATTCTGCATCCATCTGCTTATCTTTCTTATCTAGATTTACTCCCACAGAGTAAATGAAATCTCATCGGTTTAAATCTGTAAATATTTAGTGGACTATCGGAAATACTTACTTGATAGTTTGTCGACGCTCTCGAAGCGCTGCTCCACTTTGGAGCGGAGCGAGTCCAAGTCGAATGGAGCCGCAAGGCCGTGATCCACGCTGCGCGATTTGCTCCTGGAAAAGTCGGAGAGCGGTTGTAAAATCGGCGGGGAATGGAATATTTGGGCTTGTAGCGATCGGAGCGCAATCTGTTGCGATCCTTATCACTTACAAATTTCCAGCTCGAATTGTGACCATAACCGGGTAATAACAATTTATTTATTGGCAGCCCGTTTGCCTTTTTTATTCAACCTTTTTGTTGTGCATTTGCTATCGTTTTGTAAAGATTATCTTGACGATCAGCGAGTGTCCAAATACGGCGAAACGACGCATTTTAAATGTTTTTTTAAACGGTTTTTGATCTGTTTTGTTTTTTGTTCGATTAGCCTTTAAACGATTGGCGAGAAGTCACGATTTTTCAAGTGACTGTCCTTAGGTGTTCGATAGAGTTAACTCAGAAAAGTATAAGGTATCAGTATAAGTAATTTGTAAGGAATTTGTGAGGACTTGTCGAGTGCATTTAATTACTGATTATAATTTCAAAATGGTAAGTTTTATATTTCTATTTCTATTTGCTTTAAATTTTTGTAATGAAACTTTGAATTTAAAGAAGGCTTTGACTTGTAAATCTATTCTGCTGGCAATTGTGTGTCTGTCTGTCGCCCCATCAATTTTACCCACTGAGCTGTCCTGAATCCTATAATCAACTGACATGGCGGAGTACGGTCGTGAGCCTTGTCCCTTTCGCATTGTCGAGGATTGTGGTGGAGCCTTCGCAATGGGCGCCTTGGGCGGAGGAGCCTTCCAGGCGATCAAGGGCTTTCGAAACGCTCCCTCCGGCCTGAGATACCGATTGAGCGGAGGATTGGCGGCGTTACGGGCTCGATCCGGCCTGGTGGGCGGTAACTTTGCGGTGTGGGGCGCCACCTTCAGCGCCATCGACTGCTCACTGGTTTACTTCCGGAAAAAGGAGGATCCGTGGAACGCCATAATTAGTGGAGCGACCACTGGGGGCATTCTTGCTGCCAGAACTGGTGAGTTTTTAGCGTTTTTTTTTTCAGGTAAATGCATTAACAATGAGTGCACCAGGCTGGTTTTCAGGAGTTGTATATTCTTCGATACCTTTTTGTCTTGTTTTTCTTTTTGCTCAACTTTATGGCTATTATCGCTCATTTGATAAACGAATATTTACTTTTTGGCTCATTGCTAGAGGTAGTTTAAATACAGCTAAGACATATCTTTCGCAGGACTAACCTCCATGCTCAGTAGTGCCTTGGTGGGCGGGGCTCTGTTGGCCCTTATAGAGGGCGTGGGCATTGTGGTGTCCCATTATTCGGCGGATTCCTACCGCCAGGTGTCGCCCGTGGAGCGGCAGGAACGGTACAAGCAGGAGCTTTTACGACAGCAAAAGGACGTTTCTCCCCTCGCTACGACTTATGGAGAGGTAAGTGAAATCCCCTGGGCAATAATACCCCTCAATAATTCCGCCACTCGCACTCTTTAATTCCAGATCGATTCTTCGGCATTGTAGAATTCTTCGCTGCGTCATCGCCTAGACGTCGCTATCCATCCGCGAACTCGAACGTGGATCGACGATTGCATACCAATTTATAAAAGATTGCTTTGATTGTTCAAATCTGATACTGGCGGCATTTCCATTTCAATTTAAATTCAATTGTCGTACAGTGCAAGTTTTAGAATCATTAATATATTTTCCTTTACGCTTCATGTTGTGTTTGCTTCGGCATATTTATATCGACAGTCTGAAGTCCAGACGAAGTGTGCTGGCTTTTTGGGAGGCGCGTGTGCTTCAAAGCTCCATACTTGAAATTCCAAGCTTATTTGGGGTTTCCTCCTCCAAAACTCATTTGATCAAGCGAGAAACTCAAACCTTGATGTATCTGAGCCTAAATCCTGAGCCTTATTCCTAAATAAATGGAATCACTGGATTCTACTAGATTCCTAGAAAAGTGTCTAACAGATATATTGAAGAATTGCCGTTTTTTTTTAATTTTGTATTTGTCTTCTGCTTCAATCGTAATGCCAACAACATATTGAAGTTTCTACCTCGCACTCTCACTAGCTCATAAGGTAAATCAAGGGTATCTGATATCCGAGAAACTCGACATTATATTTTCTTAAGTTACAATTTGAGTCGTTCATTTTTAAAAGGTTGCCAGTGCCTATCTTTATTAAAACATCTTTTCTGCACTACATTCCGTTTTCCAGCACTCACATAAGAGCCGTTTTCCCTATTATTGCGTTCCCGTTTGATTGGCAAAACTAATTTCCGTTACGATTTCGGGCGGGAAAATAGGTTTTCCTCTGCCAAGATAGTTGTATCACAACCAAGTGAATGTGACAACAAAATGTTCGAATCGACAGAAGGGGACTATTCATAAGTTTGAGCATATGAAAGCCTCTTTCCGCCGATCAAGGAACCCCTCTTCGCCTTACCCCTGAATATAATAAAAGTTTATTTGCGCGTGTCTTTTCACTGCGTTGCCAATTAGCGCAATTGGCGATAACCATAATTGAATATCAATGATAAAAAATAAATACGCGAGAGCGTAGAATAATTGCGGACTGAAGTTTTCAGCTGGCAGCAGGCGCATGCAAAGTGCCTTTGTTCGCAGATAAACAACGACGGCAGCAAATACTAAATAATTATTCAACGCATATTTGTCGCCATCAGATATTTGCCTTCACCATTTTTAATTCCTAGCCATATTTACCCCCGTGCGCCAATGAGAATTTTCCATGGAAAGTCTTCCAGTGCCTGGCTGCGCAGCTGAAAAAACCTTTCGTTCTCGCCGTTTTCTAGGCCTTTTCGCGTGAAAAACCATTGCAAAAACAAGAGCCTGGTTGGAACAACTGTGTTTGATTTAAGTTGGCCACATTTGATGACGACCACGTTCCGAGCTGCTTGGGCGTTCGAGTTATTGAGTTCAGACGGCGAAATGGCAATGGAATCCATTTGCACAGTTGGCTTTCGCGCTCAAATGGAATGGATAGGTATTTCGCCTTTGTTCGGCAAGCAAACATGAATAATTATTAAATAATTGTAAATGACACAAATATTATGTTCGGAGGCCGGGAATTTATTTTTCGCATTCCTCGTCTGTTTTTCTGCCAAGGAGGTCAGTTTAAGACGAGGCAAATATATCTCATAAGCTAATATTTCTATTCTACTAAATCTCAACAAATCTGTACTATTACAAACCACTATATATTTCAGCGACTATATTATACGAGTATAATAGTATAATAGAGAATAATTATAGGGTAAGACATCTTTTACATGTTGTGTCACCGAGCAATTCCCAACATCTACCTGTGCTAATCACTGTAACTAATTGCCAGCCAGTAGTTAAACTGCTACAGACACGCTTCCGCATTAACCAGTTGGTCA